>NC_134172.1:47467003-47784517 GCF_964188355.1 Buteo buteo | reverse complement strand
CCCCCCTCCGTCGGTGCAGGTCCCCGGTGCTTGGGGGAGCGCCCGAGGGGGAGCGCCGGGGGGGTGGAGGAGGGGGCCGTGCCGGGAGGGGCGGAGGGATGCCGGGATGGCGGGCGGTGGTGCCGGGGTCTGCGGGTGCGCCCGGCGTGTGGGCCGGGGGTGGCGGGCACAGGGCGGGGGGATCCTCCCCAGCGCGCACCACGATCTGCAAAATGGAGTCCGCCGCCGGTGGGGGGCGGCCCCGCGGGCAGGGCTGCGGGCAGGGACATCCCCCCCCCCCCGCCCCCGCCTTCCCTATCACCCCGGCCCGGGGAGGCTGCGGGGGGGGAGGGGGCGGGAGAGGAGGGGTGCGAGCGGCCCCCGCTCCTCCCGTGTCCCGCGGGGGCCGCAGCCGCTGCTCCCCCCCCGCAGCCCCCCTCCGTCCTCCCGAGGTGCCGGGACTCGGCGCAGGGACGAGCGGGCTGGCAGGGCTGTCACGGCAAATGGAGAATGGGCAGGAATAAAATGGAGTCAGGATGACAGGAGGGCCGCGCCACCCCCGCCGCCGCGCCGGGGCTGGGGGACCCGGGCAGGTGCCGGCCCGGCGCCGCCGGCGGCTCCCCTCCCCTCCCCTCCCCTCCCCGTCCCTCGCGGAGTTCGGCGGCAAGTTTGTGCAGAAATGGCACCGGGAAAACAACCCTTGGCTTTGGGATTGGGGGGGTCGGGGGGGTGGTGTGTCGTCCCCCCCCAGCCCTCCCGGTGCTGAGCAGCAGTGCTAGAAGAGTTAACCGAAAAGCGGCACCTCGCCACGGGGTTTGTAACCTGCAAAACTCCAGTGAACTGCAATGAAAGGATTTTATTTTATTTTTTTAAAAAAACTAGCTCCTAGTGCAGACCATTATTGTAGGAATGTTGTAGGTCCTTCCCTTGCCGGAGCAACTTTCATCCCTAGAGCTGCTTGACAATTAAATCCCTTTCCAACAGGTAAGTGCAGTATGAACCCCTTTCACAGATGAGTTCGTGGAAACAAAGAGCAGTGAAATGACTTCTTCAGGACCACAAATCCCGGCGAGCAGGACATTTATTTATTGTATTGGGCAGATGGTCATGCTGAATTATGAAAGAAGTTATCTGGAGTTTAGGTATGCATCTGTCCAGGGATACGCGAGACCTTCAGCCGCTGTCCTGGCCGTGGCAGTGGAGCATCTCTGGGTGTGGATTCTCCTGGTCCACGGTGGGGCTAGCCCTGCACACCCATCTCCCAGCACCGAGGAGCCCGTCAAACCCCGGCACTCATTCCCTTCTAGAGATGCCTATGCTCGGAAGGGGCCATGCCTACTGGACCCTTAAGCAGGGATATGTACGAGTCCAATGCAGGACTAGGCTAAAGCTGTGACTGGATGCTAATGATACTGGAAATTGCCAAGAAAGCTCATTATTTTTCTTAGATGTGTATTGTTTCTTTACATGCTGCTCAATAATCGAGCAAACTCTTTCAAAACAAGATCTAGTCAACTTCTTTTAAAAAAAGCTTAAACAGTTTCAGGCCCTATTCCCATGCTTCCAACACTGGCCAATTTTTGTGGGTTTGCAACCACATTTTCCCTTTTCTTTTTGGCAAATATTTTCATTCCAGGGTTGCTGTGGGAAGGACTCCCCGCCCAAAGCCACCAGTAGTAAAACTGAGCAAAAGGGCCAACTGCTGTCAAATGCAAAACATAAATAGTGGAAAACTAAAGGCAGTGTTTTCTTCTGTCTTTTTTTGGCATAATTACTTGAGGCACTTTTTGTAGTATTAATACTTTTAAGACAGGCAGATAGGTGTCATTCTTAATTCTTTTCCTGTTGATGGTGTCTCTTTAATGCGATTAAGAACCACTAATAAGCTGATTCACCAGCATCGTGTTTTTGGCTCCTAGTGCACTGTGGGGCTTCATTTCTGCTCCCAGCTTGGCTATCTTGTGTTTTGCAGTCATTTTCTTTTTTTTATGTTCCCGAAGATAAGTTTCCTTTCTACGTGCAATTACAGGCTAAAGTTTATTTTAAGGAGACTTAATAGAAGCCAGGGGACTGATTCGCATTTGCACTCCAGCCTTATTGCATGGCTTCAGTAACACGATGGAGTGTGACAGTGAGTAAATATAAACAGAATTCACAGTGGCACACTTTACAGCCTTTTTACACCCTGTGACTCTTATAAGGGAGCCTCACATTTAATAAGCATCTGGTGCCTGGTATTCTTGTTCTCTTTCTTTACATCTTCATTTCATAATAATGCAACTTAAAAAGCTGAAGCTATGTAGGAGGTGCCGGAGAAGTCCATGATAACCCACTTGTAAGGAGGAAATGATGAGCATGATGAACTTAAAAGGGAGGAGGAGAAAAACATGGAAAGGTTGCCAAGATGCAAACTGGGGGAGATTAACTGTGAATTTTCTATAAAATCAGAGATTCCAGATCACAACAATCATATCATTTTGATTTCCTGTAAAGGTATCATTAGGCTAGGTTTTTAGCATGCCAGGGATGCAGAAGACCCATCTAGATGCCTATTGGCATTTGCAGTACCACCTGGACACTAAAACTCTCTGAATCAGCATTTTAGATAGCTGAATTACGTATAATTTAGCTCTTGAGGCTCATGGTGTTCTCAAAAAATTAACTTGACTTGTGTAGCCATAACCAATGAGGGTGGGGGTTGTGATGCTATTCCTTATAGTCTGTCATTTGTTTTGTCACTGTGTTATTGCTGGTATTCAAATTAACCGATAAAGCAAATAAAAATATGATGCCACCTTGATGCAAAATATTCCTAAAATATTTTAGAACAGAGTTGGCAAGTCTGAATATTTTCTGCAAATCCAATTACCTCCAAAAAGAAAAAGTTTTGCTGCCATGCTCAGCAGGTGGGCTGGTTAGAAAAAGGTGGTCCAGCAAGTGACCCTCTCATCCAGCAACACCGAATCATCTAAAAGTGTGAGGGAAAGCAAACCCCTCCAGATGCAACCCTATGAATTGCCTCAGCTATGTACTGTCTGTAGGTGCTGAACTAAATAATTCAACCATGATCCTAGGTCAGCTGAGGTGGAAATTAGTGGCTGTCTGCTTTTGTAGTGACACAAAGCAACTGTGAGCAAAACTGGGCAAGCTTGGAAAACACATACTCAGATGATGAGGTTAATATTTTTTTAATTGCGCAGCCATGGCCGAGCACTGTGGTCCACTGGTTTGCCAACAGCCCGCTTCTCTGACTGCAAAGAGATCCTCAGGCATCGGGGGGGGGTTCCAGGAAAAACATCTCCTTATGTGCAGCCTCACTGACTGCTCTAACTTTCTAAGCAGGAGCTGAATCCTCAAATTACGTTTGTTTTTATTTTGAGAGGCCAAAATTCCTTTTGCAGGTTCCTCTGGAGATGCATGAGTCAGTGGTGAGACTCAGTTCCTGCACTGCCTCAGCGCAGCGCTGAACATCCACAGAGACCTGTAGATGCAGCTGAACTTATAGGTGTTATAACCCTGGTCTTTATTACGGCTGAGTTTTCGGCCGGGGGGGAGATGAAATCGAGCCATTTCTGAATGAGATGCGTGCACTAATGGTGTGGGTGAGTGCATTTGTTGCTACAACCAAAGTTTTAAATCTTCTGCAGATGTGGAAATTGTTGGAAGCCTTACTTGCTTACTGCCTTATGATGCTATGCAGAAAAGTCTCTTCAAAGGCTCAATGATCAAGTTACTCGCTTAGGTTTTCCCCTTGTGCTAGATCATCTTATTCTGTGCTACTGCTGACAAATTCACACTGGAGTCTGAAACGTGGTGCAGCTTGAAAAGAGACTGTAAAAACATGATAGGACAACATGGGGTTAACTTTCCCTGGGGAGCGAACTAGCTATTATTTGTAAAAGGGCAGAGCCTGATTTTCATTTATGTGGAAGCTCCTGTGTATAGCTCTGGTAGTCAAAAGAAGCCACAACTTAAACAAGAATCAGGATGTTAGCAGTCATAATCGTTTTTTACATATAAACAATTACAACAGGTTTAGCATGAGCCATGAACTGCCAAGCTGCAACATCCAGCTCTTAAGTTTGACACAAAGATTAGAAGTTAACTAAATGGTTATTGCTAATGCCAAGTATTAAGAAATCCTGGGCCAGACCTCCAAAATCTCAAGGCTGTTCTTAAAATGTGATTTGAAAGTGTTCATTTGATATTTTAAAGAGGGTTCATTTGAGTTCACTTCATGTACCTTCTGCCTTTTTAGGCCATAGAAATCACAAAGTGCAGGCATTTTTTATTTTTTTTTTTGTAAATAGAAGCTGGGATTTGGTTGTATATTTATAGGACTACAAGGCCCATGACTCTAAGATGGCATGAAGTATCATGAGACTCGTGGTATGTGCCTTTGAGAGTTGGCAAGACTGCAAAGAACTTATTTTTATTGCCAGACTGGTTAAGAGATGACTCTGGTTACATGGAAAAAGCAGAACCTACTCAGTAAGGCAGGGCTCTTTTCATAACAAAACATTTCACTATGTTTATGCTTGTAAAATGCAACAAGCAGCAAAGAAAATGTAGGTCAAGTGAGGCTCATAGCAAGGCAGTTACAGTTTTCATCTTAAAGATGCAGCTTAGGTGATGTTAAGTAGTGTTTTCTTTCAGTAAGTGTAAAACTGCATCCCTGGCAGGTATTCACCATGGAACAGGAAGGCGACATGCAAGCCTTATGTTAGGGATTGAAACATCTGTTGTTCTTACTCTTTCCTTGTATGTTAGTTAAGCTTCAGAGAGACCCTCCTCTTTACTTTTTTAAGCATAACCTACTGTTTATAGCACAGTAAAAAGCTGCACAGTGCTTCAGGGAAAAAAGCTGCAAAAACAGAGGTATAAGAGTCTTAAACCAATTTCGCAGTGTTACACTTCTCTGTGTAGCAGACTATCTTAAGACAGTCCCATGCACAAAGTCTTCAGAAAGAAGGTCTTTAAAAGTATGTGTTAGCTTGTGCTGCGTGCTGCCCTTGTGTGCAAGAAGCATTGTTGCCTGAGTGCTTCCACCATTGCTCATGAGCTCTGTTTCAAACAACCTTGTTGCAGCAGAATAAGCATCAATTTTGGGAGAGGCTTCACAGAGCCAGGCTGGGGAACCAGCATCTGCAAAACAAGAGCAAGATGAGAGGAATATCCCAAATGGATTTAAATGTGCCTGCCTGGGAACAAAGATTCAGGTCTAGGAGAAGTAAACCTCAAAACAGGGAGGGAGACATGAAGTGTCAGGATGTTGTGAGTGCCCAAATTTCTCTCCTTGGCTCTGTGTCTAAGGTGCAGGTATATTTTGCATCTTTTCTTCTGCATTGTCGAGAGAATTACACATCAAGTTCCACCTTCAGGGTCACATCACACTTGAACTAATGCTAGGAAGACAGAGAGATCCTTTAGCTCTTCCTGAGGGCTTCATTGCAGCGGATGATGCAGAAGAAGAAAAAACCCAATAGGACTTCTAGGTTTGAACAGGGCTGATGTCAAACGAAAACACCTTTACTCATAAAATGTGCATGTGCAAGGCATGTGTACCCTTCATTGCTGGTGCAGTCATAAGGCTGCATTCTCGTCTGGATCGATTTCCCTGCTTTCTGATGCATCATATTAATAAAATCAAGGTTTCTCCTCAGAAGCATGGCTTCTGAAACAGCCTGCAGTGCCCGTCCCCATTGCGGGTCTGAACAGCAGGAGGCCCAGTGTAGTTTGGCAGATGTTTACAACATGTCACCTTATAAAATCACGTGGAAAGGCCAGCGTGAATTCCTGTTAATGCCTTTTCTTTCTCGTATTGCTGTTGGCTTTCAGCATGTGTGGAGCGAAAGTGAGGACTGCTTACCTTTTCTGCAGCTTGCACAGGATTACATCTCCTCCTGTGGGAAGAAGACACTCCATGAAATACTGGAAAAAGTCTTCAAATCCTTCAGACCTGTAAGTGCCTCTTTTTACTTTTAAACATTGACATTTACCAGTGACTTTTAATAGGATAGCACTGGATGGAGCAAGGCAGTTTTTCTTCTGCAGGGACTTACATCTCCAGTCAGCTGCGTGGGCACAGGGATGTTAGCACATAAGCTACTATCAGGCAATTGGAAATTGTTTCTTGGAAGCCAGCTGCCTTTTTATTTCCATTTCTGTGTTTGGGAGGATGAGATTCCTGGGCAGGGTGGGAGCCCAACTGGTGCAGCAGCCGGTGGCACCAGCTCCCCAGCTGCGCCGGGGCTCTCATCCTGCTGATGCAGCGCTGACTCCGAGGAACGGGATGCGAGTCAGCGCTGCAGGACTTTGTGGCAGAGTTATGTCCTGGCACTGGAATTGGGGAGTTTTGCAAGGATCTGAGTAGCGAGAGTAAACCTCTGGGAAGCTGGAAATACGGTTTCTCCTGAGAGTAGTTTGTTTTATTTTAGGGTTGGGTTTTTTTCCCCCAGGTGGTCCAGATTTTTCTCTTGGGATGGTTGCCACTTGGTATTTGCAAATGCCAGTTTGGTCACTGAGAAGAGGTTGGAACAGAAGCTGGGTTTTGGCAGGGAGGGGGTGGTGGTGGTGGTGGTGTGTATTTTTCTGGTTTGCTGCTACTCAGCTTTCTCTGTCCTTGTTTAACACTAAGATTTTGGTCAAAGCCTGGGTTGCATCAGTGAGGTGACTTAGGCCGGCTGTTGTCCTTCATTTTTGCCAAATCCTCCCTGTGGCACAGCCTCTCCTTTTGAGAGCCTTGGGCTGGGTAAGGGGCTGGTGCAAAGCAGAGCAGAGGTTTGTTGCCAGAGACACGATCCCATGATGTCCATGGGAAAGCTGACCGATGGACATTTTTAAACTCAGCTGAAAATATAGACCTTTTTCCCTCCTCTCTTTTTCTGGCTGACTAATCGAGAAGACTGAAAATGTATCCCAAGTATTTAGAGTGAAAAGGAGGGCCTGGAGTGCCGATATGAAAACACCGGCCTTCCTGTGTTACACCCTTGCATTGCCTTGCTGCAGACTGCCGCAGCTGGTCGACATAAAAGAGCATCATTTTAAAGAATCCTTTGAGAGACTGGAAATAAATAGAACAGATGCACACTTTTCTTAGAAAGGACTGGAAATCTGATCCATCAGTACAGCTGCTTGTAATCATGAAAACATACAAAAATATAAATATGTTTCCCAGAACAGTATTCAGCAGTTGGATCTTCATAGCTGTTTTCTCCTGCTCAGAAAAGCTGTGTCTTTGAGGAGAAACTTCCATTGGTTAACTAAAGAGGACTTCAAAAAGACTTAATTAAATTGGTACAGATCACTTATTTCATTTAAACCACATTTATTTCAGCATAGCTTAAGTTGCTGAGAAATTGGCTTCAGTCAAACCAAGTTAAGCTACTCTTCAGAATAAAAAGGTTCAAAGCAAGGGGAGCCATTATGCTCATTTAGTCTGGGCCTTTCATTAATACATCACATTTCACCCCATGATTCCTACCACTGAGCACATAAATTGTGGTTGAGCTGGAGTGGATCTTTTCCAAAGACATCCAGTCTTGATGTAAAGTCTTCAGGTGACTTAAAGGATACAGCACTACTGGGCACTTTTTCTTCTCATCATTAGTTACACTCCTGTGAAAAACTTTTATTTACAATCTGCATTTTTCTAGTTTTGCCTCCTAACTGTTGAATTTCATTGTGCTTTTGTCTGCTCAAAACCAGCATCCTCAATTGTCAGAGACCTCTTGCAGACTGTAGTCAAGTGCTTCTTCATTTTCTCTTGGATGTACCACAAAGATTAAGTTTCTCAGATTCTCCTTTGACCTAGTATTGAGAGATTTGCATCAGTGTAACAAAACCGGGTTTATTGTTTGAGGTATGGTTGTGTGTAGACAAGTCTAATAAGGAATGTGTTGACATTTTTCCCTTTTTGTAATTATTAAAAATAGCACATGCATGGTAGGATAGATTTTTAAAAGTGAAGGGTGTTACCATAGATGTATGGAAACAGTTATTTTGCACCCTCAGGCCTTTGCAAGAACAAAACCATTTTTCATCAGTATTGGAAAATAATTTCCTTGGCATTACTTTGTGCTGTCCTCCCATCCTTTCTCTGCCGGACCTGTCTTGCTAATAAAACCACCTTGCTGGTAGCTGGGAGGTAACAGTGCATTTGCAGGGCATTTCTTCTCCACTGTCTCAACCAAGTCTGCTGTCAGAGACCAGTTTGGCAAATTTCAGTTTGAGAAATGGCAGTTTAGGAAAAATTGCTGCTGAAGGTCAGACTGGCCTCTTCTAAAGTGTCTGATGGTGCTGGCTACTCAATCTGAGACACTGAGGAGAGGCCAGGTTTTTAGCATGTGCTTGGTAAGCACCTTCTGAAAGTCTTTTCCATTTCAGTATTTTCAGCTGGACATCCAAGATTATTAAATAGTTTTCAAAGTCTTTGTCAGAGTCCTTCAAAGGGAAATGTTTAGGAGGAGACACCAGCGGTGCACCTGTAGCTCTCCATGCCCTCCTGCATGGCACAAGCATCTGCCCTCCTGCATGGCATGAGCACCTGCCCTCCCTTAACCAAGGGCTCCCAGACCGATTTTTGCCTGGTAACACAACTCAGCCTGCTCTGCACATTCATGGTAACAGCCCAGCCATGTCTCTGCAGGCTTACCGTGGGGCTTGCAGCATGGGAAGGGGCTGGCTGCTCACACTGCTGAGCCCCATGTTTCGGAGGTGGTGAGAGCAGGGATGCCCAGCAGCTGGCATCCCTCTCAGTGAGAGACAGAGATTTCCCTCTGCTTGCCGCTCTTCCCTGGGTGCAGGAGGCAATGAGGGTGGTCTGGAGGCTGCTCACCAGCCTCCACTACTCTCAGGCATCTCTCCCTTATGATTCATGGGCATAAACACAGTGCCAGGGCAGGATATTTATTTAGACAAGGCTTTCAAAAAGTGTCGGTTAACCCTTGACAGCTAAACTGCATCTCTAAATCCTGCTCTAGACAAGGTCAAGCTGTTTCTTTGCTGAAGGTGGTGGGGGGTATGTTGTCTCTGCCAATTACTGCCTTCCTGCATTGGTTTCCACAAAACTCTGTCATCTGCCTTATTATCCACTTACTCAGGGAGCATCCAAAAGTGCCAGACACCATGCAGGTACATGAAATAATATCAATAGCACTGGGCTCAAATACCACTATTTGCCTCAGAGCATCTCATCTCCTCTAGTGCCCTTGTCTCTCTGGTGCCAGAGGTGTCCATGCTGGTGCCTGTAAGCACATCTGCCTGGAGACTAAGCCCCTCACACTGGGATTCAACAGAACTATGTTATCTCCAGTGTAGCATCATGTGGACCACTAAAGCTTGGTCTTGTACTTGGCTTATTTTTCAGTGTGTTTGTGTGTCAGCTTTTGGTAGGAGGCAATGTCACTCTGCTTTCGTGAGTTTGCAACTTAAAAGTACTAGGTTATTTGTATGAAATCAGGGCATTTCAAAATAGTTAAGACAAGAAAGACAAATAAAAAATGCCTGAGGGACATTGCACCAACTGGCAGAGTTTGCAGAGAACCAAAACATGAGTCCTACAGTTCAGCAGCAAATTCCAGGGCTCCCTGATTGAGCTCACCTTCAGCCTAAAAAGCCTACATCTGAACTGGGGAGTCTGCAGTGTAAAAGCCACTTAGCCCGTATTCATTGAATTCATACACATCCCAGTGACCTCTCCTTTGCCTCCAGATGGGTAGTTTGGCCAGCAGGAGTAAATAGATGTAGTTCAGGTGGTGCTGCTGCTGGTCATCCTCCCTCCTCACCACCCTCCTGTCCTCCTTCTCGCCACACATCCCCACCTGGCAGTTTTGTTCCCCTTGGCTGTTTGGCTGATGGATCAGCTCTCTCTTTCTACACCCTTTTCCTGTTTTACCTCTTTCCTCCTTGTTTTCGCTCTCCATTAAAGTCCTTTCAAGTCTGCCATGTAGCTGATACTTTAATATAAGAAGTAGATATGGACTAGAAGCAAAAACTAGTGTGTTTGAAAAAAGACAAGGTGGGAGTTGGTCTAGGGTCATCTCAGGCCACCTTCATAATCTTATTTTGTCTTCATCTTTTATACACCCTCCTTCTGTTTTGACCCAATGTTTGTAGAGCTCCCTGCACTTTGGACCCTGATCCTCCATCCTTGGGGTCAGGGTGTGGGCTGATTTGTCACTGCAGTCCAGAGAGCAGTAAGGGGTTAACAGTGGTGAGGGACCATAGTCCTGTGGGAAGCAATGAAATGTGACCCCTAAAAGCAGGACCTGTGCCTAAAAGCAGGACCTGCATGGTTGAGGTCCTTGGTGCCTTGGAATATCCTAAAGTGTCCGTGAGAGAACAAAACTGCGCCTCTTTTGGAGAAACATCCCATCCCATCCCATCCCATCCCATCCCATCCCATCCCATCCCCATCCTTCCTACACTCCATAAAACTGCTAACATCAGCAGCATCACTCTTTGATTTATGCTGCACCAGGGACAGGAGAGCTGGGTGTCCCAAGGGCGAAGGGAGAGGGGATGTGTGAAAAGCAGGGTGTGCTCCCCATCCTTCGGGACTGTGTGTGTCTTTGCAGTTCTCTTGGTGTATGTTGTGTTTTCTGTGCTAATTTTGCATGGGAAAGGCTTACGGTATCCCATAAAATGAAGACTCACGTGGCTCATTCCCCTGCAAAGGGATTGTAATCGGAGCTGAGCAAAAAAATTGTGATCAAAGCTCTTTCTGCTGGGTGATATAAACAGAGCAGTACAACACTCACGTTTGCTTTGAATACACCAAATCAGTTTAGCAAAAATAATACTGGTGGATAAGGAAATCTAGAGGCCTCACTTTTGCATTTTAAAACCTGAGTATTTTAGTTGTAGCTTCAACATGAAACAAAACCCCCACATCCTGAAAATGAACCAAGTAGCTTCATGTTCAGCTAAGCATTTGATTTGAAAAATATGTATGCATAGGAGTATTTACTCTTCGTTCTGCTCAGAAAACATTTTCAGCTTGGGGTCTCTCTGTAAATATTTTTAAAATGCGAAGGGGGGGGTTAGTCAGCAAATTCTCCTTCCATTTCCCTGCCGAAGAAACCCTGTAACTAAAAAACTGGTTTTCTTCCAGTAACAGTGGGGAATACAAGCTTCATTGGACCCAGAGGCTAATTCTGTGCATTGTGTTTGTGTCCACTGAATAATTTTGAATGTTGATCACAGACTAATTTAATTTAGGTCCCTAAAAATCTGCCTCGTCACAGCCTTCTCATTTTCATGCTACCTTCTAGCGAGTGTCACCCTCTTCCCAATTTTTCTAGGCTTTGCCTCTTTCGAGAGCTAACAGCTGCGTCACTCTCCAAACAGGATGTTGCATGCATCTGTGCTGCTCTTCCAGCCCTGGCAAGCTAAATACATGGTATTCCCAATAATGCCTGGCATACAATTTTGCTTTGTGGCTATTAATAGCTGCTCGTGTAGGATTCTAATATGAGATTTCCACAACAGATGCATTATTTTGACTATTATTTGGTTTATCTGTCTTCCTGACTTCTGTTGGCTTGGCAACCTTTTGGAGGAAAGGGGAAAAGTTCAAACATCGCTGTTTACTCCTTTTCCTGTAGCAAACAAGTGCCATTGCAGTGCTAGAAGCCATCAGGTGGAAGCATCCAGACATTGTCCAAGGAAGATGGACTGGCAGTTCTTCACAAGCCCAAATCTAATTTGCAGAAATTTAGAGGGACTCAGACAATTTTGAGTTGAATACACAGTATTTCTCACTGCGAGGGCTTCACCCAGCATACAAGGCTTCTGGTGTGATGGATTGAAGGGTTCAAGAGAAGCGCTTAACATGGTGGGATCTTTAGGTTTTTAGGGACTCCTTGCCTACTCCATATTAGCCAGTTCTGCATGAGAATGCTTTCTTCTTTGGCTTTTATAGGGTTGCTGAACACAGTCTTAAACTGAGATAACTACTGCTACAGTACTATCATGGTTCTTTCTGAAGTTAAACCACTGCCAAGTGTAAACACTCAACAATTTGTGATATGACCTCAGGGAAGAAGATGAAGCTTTTTGCAGGTCCTTTGCTTTGATTTTATTTATGTCCTGGTCTCTGAGCACTTAATTTGGTGTGAGGATGGATTTTCAAATCTTTATCACAGGAGGGAGAGAAAGAGTGTCGAGATCGTTACGCAATACTATTATTCCAGGGTTTGAGGTTTACAAGAAGTGGCACCTAGGTATTGTGTGAAGATTTGCAGCGAAGCTGCATGAGTGGGTAATTCGCTGTTACACAGTATTTTCTCTTCTTTGTAGTTACTTGGGCTTCCAGATGTTGATGATGATGCATTTGAAGAATATAACGCAGACGCGGAAGAAGAGGAACCAGAAGCCGATCACCAACAGATGGGTGTCAGTCAGCAGTGATCTTCTGAGAAGCTAAAAAAATTTGGAAGCCTTTGGTACCAGGTGGGGTCAGGTGGTCCCACGTTAGCCTGTTTGAATTCATGCATCACATGGGGATATCTGGCTCCCAGGATAAAAGTTTTACAAAATGGTTTAAAAAAGAAAAAAAAAAAAATCTGTGATAAGCTTTGCTAAGAAGTGACCTGAATTTTGCTCCTGCTTCAGTGGGTTTTCTATGGAGTTGTCTTGGTAGCATTCTGCCATTATCAGTCTAGAAGTAGTTTTGTCACTGACTTGTCTCTTCGATTTATGTTCGGGAGTGGCGTTCACTGACATGAATGTAGAGTACTGAGAATGTAGGAAGCGTGTGGTGAGAGTGCCGAGTCCTCGTCGGTGACCTTTCCAAGGAAACCAGCGCAGAGAGCAAATGCGACTTGCGCTTTTCTTTTTAGTTCAACAGCTATGGTTTTTGACAAAGTACCAAACTTGGAGAGATTTCTCCTGAAAAACACTAGTTTAATATGGTTGGTACTGCAGAAGTGCACGTGAAGGCTTAACAAAATTAATGGGAAGTGGGAAGTCCAGGGGAGTATTGGTGTCAGACGTATTGGTGTTGTTTTACTGACACCCAAGTTTACAAGTGCTGGATTAATAACTGAGAGTAATTAGTATCAGCAGTACACATTATAACCAACCCTGGTTCTCCAACACCATTTGATCCAAAGCCAAATGCTGCTTTCGTACAAATCAATTAAAAAATAGCCATTGCCTATCTCACTTCTGCATGAAAACCAACTTTAAGCTTTGCTGTTTTTAATACACTGCTAAATTATTACTCAAACCTCACAGCATTGTGAATTGAAGTGCAACTTAACTTTGAAGCCATAGGGGTATAAACCAGCACCTGGCTCTTAAAATTATGCTGGATATGTTCCTCTCCCTGGGCCTTTGAGCTGGTCTGGAAAGTTACACCTCGCTGGAGGGGAGCTAAAATACTACTACTTTGGCTGATACAAAAACTAGTGAGGTTTTACTTAGCTGGGGACTTGCTCCCCAGAGGGATTTGGTGGGGTCTTGGTATAAAGGAGAAGAAGACCCGTTGTATTTTATACTAATTTTGCATGGATTTAAGTGACTCGGATAAGTGTCAGACTGTGAAGATGCAGGGTCTCTTTATTTACTTGCCTTTTGTACTGAAAATATAAGAAGCAAAGGGGATTCTGTTGTAATACAGCTGTTTTCCATAACTGAGCAAAATGTTTCTAAATTTACTCCTTTTTTCCAATTTTTTAAAAATCATGAAATGAAGGTCACATGCTTCAAAAGCCCTTTTATACAGAATTAGCTTTATAAAAACAAAAAGTGAGTGACAACTCACTCTTGGACAACTCCTAGAAACAACTCGCACCATTTTGAAAACCCTGTTGTTAGCGATGTCTCCTTTTCAATAGATTTTTTAAAGGCTTTTTTTTTCCAAGGTTACTTAAGAAAGCAAGTTTGCTTGGTGGTTTACATTTCTGATGATGGCTTGAGAAATGCATAGCACTTGATTTTTCCAATCTGGGGCAAAGACCTTCCATAACCAGGACGGTGTGTCATACCTGAAGTATGCACAGAAGTGTCTGCAACACTGTAAAAGTTGGAGTTTAAGAATATGAAAAAAAGTGGAAGAGAAACAGAGCTTAATGCAACTGTGTACATTCTTTCGGCATGCAGACATAAACATGGTAGTCGCAGCACATTTTCTATGGACTAGTGACGTGAGAACCGTGGCAGTTCATTGTATAACACTGTACAGCAGCAATAGGCTTTTTGCTTACTAAAATAAAATGTAAGACCAGTGGTTTCCATCCCTGCTTTAAGTCCCTAAGTTTTTCTTTCCTCTCCAGCTAAAACAGACGCCGTAACCTTAAATAGAGCCTTGCTTTGGGAGAACCTTTCTCTTCATAGCATCCAGTCTTTTGGCTGCGGCTCATACAAGTAGATCTTTTGGGGCTGACTTTCCTCTGCTGTAACGTAACGCAAGACATAATTTGCAGTAGCGCAAGCTGAAGGCAAAGTCCCGCCGTTCAGGTTTGCTAGCCACTTGCACCCGTTTTGCTTAGGTGCAGGTGGCCAGCAGCGACACGCACGTGCATGCACCCACTCGCACACCTCCACGAGCCCCGGGCACGGCTGCGTCGTGAGCTGGGCTGCGGGGTCGGTCTGACTGGGAAATAACCCTCTGCCTTTTTACAGACAGGCAGTTTTCCAGCTGGATCAATCCCACTGTCTGGTTCAGCGCATCGCTGCACAAGATGAGTGCCGGCACAACAGAGGGGAGGGCGCAGGGGTGGACGTGGGTGGTAGCTGAGGACCTGCAGTTGAAGGTGCCTGGCACAGTGGTAGGGGCCTGTGGCCACGGTGGGGATGCAATCTGAATTGGCTGAAGTGCTGTGAAGGATTGACTCCACAAGGCTCAGTGGAGAACTGGGCTCTGGGTGGCAGCAGCATAGGCAGGAATTCATGAAATGAGGAAAGACTGTGAGGTCCAACGCTTGTAATTGCATACAGGAGGTTGTAATATGTACTGTGCTCTGCTACCTTTCTCTGCATATTGATTGAATTGTTAATGAGCGGTTGAGCATTTATACGGTTGCAAGTAAACATAACGCTGTAAATTATGTAGATATATTATTTTCTGTATTCACTAACTCACTTTTTTTTCGGAATGCCATATGCCATTTGGGTGACTTCCACAGCAGACTGCAAGTGCTGGACAGCCGGGGAGCCCTTCTGCAGCGCTCACCCCTGCAAAATTCCCACTGAAGCCAGCGAGATTTTGTTCAAACGGGACCTGCAGGACTGGGCGCTCCAGGGGATGTATGGGGCTTGGTCCTGCAGAAAGCTGAGCGCTCTTGTCCCCTCTCACTTTGCTGGGAGCCGAATGTGTTGAGCCCTGCTGCTGAACTGAAGCATGACCAGGCAGCACTGAGAATAAACTGGAATTTTATACATAGAAAATTTAATTTACATGTGTATTAAATGTGAATGAGCATTAATATAGAATGTATTTTATCAAAAAATATTGATTGCTTACTTTGACCAAATACATTTCTGTATTACCGTGTTACTTGTTCCATACTTACCAAACGATGCAAGAGATGTGGAACTGGTTTAGTTGTATTACAGAGTATTTTTATGTTTTATTTGTAGTTTATTTTTCCCTCACTCCCACCACATACTGAGGTTAGTAGCCATTTGATAATTAACCAGGGGTCGCATGACCCAGTGGCTAGGCTGCCAGACTGAAACACAAGATTTGCGAACACATGCATAAATGCCTGCAAGCGTGGGGACTCAGTGAGAAGATGTGGGTTCAGAGCTCTGCCATTGCCTTGCCCTGAGCTTCGGGTGCATCTCAGTGGCTGGGAATTTGAGGCAGGCCTCCAGTTATGCATCCAGGCCTCCATGAAATTCAGTGGGAGCAGGGTACCCCCTTTGAAAGTCTCACCTTAAGCCTTTTGTAAAAGGGACCATTAGTATTATTTGCCCACCAGTGTATACAGTGCTTTTAGATCTGTGGGTGAAAAGAGGTATGCATTATCATTGCCTATCCTCAAAGCAAACCATTAGTGAAAAGACACAGAAGAGTCTCCCTTTTCCCTTGCCCTTCTCTCATAGGCATTTCATGCTCTAGCTAAATATAAATACACCAGAGCAGAGCCCCTTGCAGAACTGGCACTTCTGAATATGAGTTGCATGAATGCAATGAGCAGAGTGCTGCTTGGGGGATGAGAAATAGATGGGATGCCAGAGGGAAGAGCAGACTTCAGAAATGTAACAACTTGTTTGGGTAGCAGGGGCAAGAATGAGAAGGGTCCCTTTCAGAGAGATGCTGAGATTTCTGAGACAGCCCAAACCATCCTGCCAAGTATCTGCTTATTGAACCTATGCAGTTTATAAAAAAACTGCTCTGGACATTACTGGGGTCTTGAGCTTGGTTGTGTTTTTCCGTTAGTGTCCTGCCTGATGAATGCATTGAGATGGTTAAGAGAGGAAGGAATGGAGAAAAGGCAAACTAAAAAGCTGCCTTCTCCTCTCTTCCCCAGCTTTATTATTTATGATATTGTGTGAGCAGGTAGGAGCAGCAGTCAGGGAGCAGGAAGCTGCTTTATTAGGTACACAGTAACATCTCTTAAAAGGACTTGCTCATGAGAGAAAAAAATTGGCAGAATGTTCCCTCACAGAAATGTGGGGAAAGCACACCCCTGAGCAGCCAGACTTCAGCTCTACCTCCTGCCCTGGTCTGGACTGTTTTCCAGGCAGTTTCCCTCTGTGCATAGTGCTGTGCCTTTGAAAGTCACATGCTTGTAAGAATGCCCCTTTTGATAGGAATAGCCAGAGTTAGTTGTCCTGCATCAGTGACCTGCACGCTAACTGCTGCATCTTGGCACCGTGTCCCATGTAAGGTGTGCTGTGTGAAATGGTGTCTGGGGGCAACAGGGAGGAGTTTCTGCTACAGCATTGCTTAGTAGTAACTGCCCTTTCCCGTTCTACGAGGTGGGACATGAGACTGTGACAGTAAAAGTGATTGCAATAATATTATGGACGTTGCTTTGAAAAGCTGCCATACAGGGCAGATTCCCAGCCTCTTTCAGCATGTTTCCTGACCTTTCACTGGGACCCAGGGCTGAAGTCCATGGCTATTTTATTCATAGTCAGCTTTAGCTGTTGCAGGAGGCGAGGTTACTGCTTCATCCATCCTTACCTTGTGTCCACCTTTACCCTGTGTCCATCCTTACCCCATGTCCATCCTTCCCTCGTGTCCATCCTTACCACTTTATTCTTCTCAGAAATTCCCACTCCCAGAAGAGCGGAAGCAGAGGATGGGGGAGAGAAACACCTCTTACCTCCCACAGTTTGCAGCCAGGTGCATCAGTGAGAGCTGCAGTTCAGCACAGTGTGTTACCGAGCTGTGTGGTCCTTTCTGCACAAGGCATCACCTTCTCACAGGGGGATGAGGTGGCATGGGAGATGTGTTATCCCTTGAGGACCCATGAGTGGTCTATGCTGGACAGGGGTTATGCAGAAGAGAGCAGTCATTTTAGGTGCCAAACCCCAGATCTTTTCACAGGGAGTGATGCCTAGCTAAATAATCCAGTCTCTGAAAATGATGACCCATTGAGGCTTTCCAAGCTGTGCATCCAGAAAATGAGACCTCTCTGGCTGCCAGTCGCTGGGGAGCCTGGCCCAGACTGAAGATCTCTTTCTCAGCGCTGGCAGGTTTCGGTCTGGCCACAGGACATGGGAAATTGGGAAGGATCCCTTCAGGGGCTCTAGCTGGATGCCCCTTTCTGTAAATCGCTGAGCAGAGGGAAATGCTTTGTTTTATCTCTTTAATTCTGGCAGGATCTCCCCTGCTCCCCAGCAGCCTGTCTCTGCAGCCAGCTGTAGCTGGGAAACCTTCACGTGACAGCCAGGCAGAAGTGACTCAGGGCAGTGGCTCCTAGACCCTGTAACAGGCTGAGCTTGAGGTGATCCCTGCAGTCACCATGGAGCGGAAGGCTCAGGGACATCGCTTCCAAGGCAGATACTAAAATAAAGAGATTCCTTAAATTTGTTCCTTACCTCTGATAGGAAAGACTCTTGAGGGCAGACCCTGTCACCTTGGGGTTTTATCGGACTTCTTCTGAGACTTACTTAGTTGCCTTGTTGGTATCTGATGTCTGTGGCAGGTGTACAAAGGAAACCACTTACCCACAATCACCTGTTCAGTGAGCCAAAGTATCATTTACATGCTCTACATTTGACCTTTTTCTCATTGCTGATTTTTTTTTTAAAGACAGACAATCCATAAAGGCGCATCTGCATTATTGCAAACCTAAGTTTCTACACAGCCATGTAGCACTGCACTGTCAGTATGAGCTTGGTCAGAAACAAATATACAGATTAACAAAAAGGGCGTTCATTTGTCTGCAGAAAAAAACTTCTTTGAACTAGTTACTGCTGACTACAGTAAAGCTCACTGATTTAATGTAAAATACATTGAACTTTGAAATTCCCTTTCTGTACCGACATGCTCATGTAGGCAAAGATCAGTGGTAACACTGCATGTAAGGGATGTCTGCTTTCATCTTCGGGGGTGGTGGTGGAAACATCAGCTCTGGATTTCAGTCAATGCAATTTTTTTTTGTTGTCAAGTTTTCCTTTAGTAATGCAGGGACCAGTCAGACCTCAACACGTCAAGCAGAAATTATGTTGCACCATGCCATGCAAAGGCTGTCTCTGCTATGCTTTCCACCATTTTTCTGGCTGGAAGATCTGTCTTTGGGACTCCGAAGCTGTTAAATGAGTCACCAAAAGATGTTGCCCTTTTGTTCAATGCTTTAAAAGGTGTAAGCCTTCAGTGGAGCCCTGCCTTTCTTCTGATCCTCCTTCCTCTCTGACCACCGAGACATCAAATCTAGCAGTGTCATTACACCATGAGCTTGCCATTAAATAGCTTACCAAACTCTGATGACTGATGGAGTCTTTTCTCTGTGAGCAAAATTAACTAAATGGGGATTTTGAGGGGCTAAAGTGTACCTACAAAGCATGCGGCAAAGAGAATGAGAGGCTTGCATTTCCTGGGGACTGTCGGTGCGTGGTGAGTTAAACACGGTGTTTGCAGCTGTAGGGAGGAGAAAATTATTTCATCTGAGCTTTGGACACTGCAGAGTAAACCCTGCCTTGCAGGACAGGACCCAGAACTACGAGGTGGTTTGGTTCGGTGCAGTCTGAGGCGGTGGATTTGCTGTCAGAAGATGGGAAATGTTGGTTGTATTTGTGGATGAGCCAGTATTTCAGACCTCCCAGGTCCTCTTCTGTTTTGCACAGATTAGAGAGACATCCATTCTAATCAAGAGACATGTAACAATGCTGAAATGCAAATTGGTGATTCTGTTCAACTAATTTGTCTCTTTTCTTTAAACATTGCACTTTTAATTGCCACTTTGACATCTTCTCACCTGATTTGAAGGAATGCTGTCAGTCCTTACCTTTTGTCATGAGCTTCTGTCTGTGGGTTGAAGAACATCTTCCAGCCCATGGAAGGGCAAGTACTTTAACTTAGCACTTGTCTTGTTTTGAGCGCTGATTAGGAGTGTGCCAATTACATGCCCTGTGGTGTGTCCAGAGCCCTCAGTGTTGTCTATACAGCTGTTCCTGGAGTGCCTGCCAGGACTGACTCCCTCATGTTGGAGCAGGGTCCCAGCAACACAAGCCCCACAACCTCTTGAGAGGGACCTCTGCATATGGTGGAAGCCACTGTGACACTTAGGCTCTGGCTACATATACAGCCACTCTTGTGGAAGAGGTGACAGTCCCAGCATGTATTCAGCTACTTGGAGGCTGCTGCCTGCTCAGGTCTGCTGGACGGACTTCCTCCTGCATCAGAAGGTCGAGTGAACTTAAACAGTTTAGATAGCAGCTCTGCAGATATGTACCTCAGCCTAGGGACAACAAGCTTCCCTGCTGTGATGGGGAGCTCATGCACAAGGTGGTGGCTGCAGCTGGGGACACTCTGCCATGCAAGTAGTTTTGCCCCAGCCCAGGTCTGTCCACACTCCAGGTATACATCATGCCTTCCCCAAGTCAAGAAGTCAGGATATTCCTGGGCTATGACAGGTTTTGGCTTTGTATCAAGGAGAACAGATCCATTAGAGGTGTGCAGTTTGTGTTGCCTCTGTAGGCTCCTGCCTAATGCTTTGTGTCCTACCACAGCTGTCCTCAAGCAGAGTCAGCTGGGACATGCAGATACCCCCCCCCCCCTTCAGCAGCTTCATGTGCTGTTTAAAGGAGCACATCAGATTTTATGCTTTCTTTCTACAAGTCTTCGTGTTCCTTCTTTTCTGTGACAAGGTTCTTGCTTCCACCACTTGCTTAGTGAGTAATGAAATGCCATAAAAAAGCATGTTTAACTTTATTTCCAATGCCTCGGTGTATGCATCCATGCTTTTCACCGAGTAGTGCTGTAGTTGTGACACCAAGGCAAGGTTTTAATATCTTTTATTAGACAAACTGATACAGAGGGGGGTGAAAGCTACAAGCTCTCAAGCTCCCAAGTGCTTCTCCATGCTGAAATAAAAGCAGCGATTATATGGGGCAGTCTGATAGCAGGTAGTGTCTTTCCACAGCAACCTTACCTTGCCTGTACACTTTTCTTAACGTATCGCTGCTGTAATGGTGCGATGGAAGAGGCAGCGTTGGAGCCACGTTTTTATTTACAGCCTCTAAAGGGCCCAGAAGTGGGTGTCAGCTATGTAATACCCACCACAGGGCTCCTTGGGAGTGTGTGAAGGGCTGTAGCATGCCGTAAGCTTTGAAGCCCTTATGCTTTTGGCTTTGTAGCAGTCCCCTAGAGGTCAGCAGAGCCTAAATTTTAAAGCAACTCTAGCCGATGGCAGCGTTACAGGCATGATAAAAGCAAGTTTGCTGCTGGCCTGCAAGGCCCTGCTTTTGCTCTCCTGCAACTTCAGCTGTTGCTGGAGAAGGACTCAGGTTGGGAAAAAAGGAATCAACACATGGAATGAAAAGTCCTGCTTTGGAGATGCATGGGCTGAGGGCTTGCCTTGGAGAAAGACCACAGAGAGAAGGGGGAAGAAGCAGCTTGAAGATGGGTGCCGGCGTTGTCAAAGCTGCATAGGGCAGTGGGAGCTGGTGCCTACACCTCTTGGCTCAGTGGTACCCATCCCTCCTGGGACCACGGCTGGACTGCACTGAATCAGGAGCAATGGCCCCTCAGAGTAAGCTCCACTGCAGCCGCACTTTGTGTGCATGCATCTGCACTCCAGTGTTGCAGCAGTGTGGCTGCTGGTCACACTGGTCTGCTCTCAGCCTTGAGCTGCGTCCCCAGTGCTGTGCTGGCCTCAGCCACGCTTCAGCTGCTGACCAGATGTCACCTCTCTGCATGCCCAGGTCCTTGCAACCCCAACCTACCTTTCACAGGCACTCATCTCACCTATCATCCCTGCCCAGGACTGGAGGTGGAGCTGGGTTTTCCCTGGACCTTCTCAGCTTCTGGGGCTGGAGTGGCCGTGTAAGGGAGCCGAGCTGCGCCACATCCAGATGACTTGAGGCTGACAAGCCGGTCGCAGGCAGCCACTCCATGTCCAGTCAGCTTTCCACAGTACCAGGAGAGGGACAGAGTTTTGGCACAAGGCACTGGCACAGCCATAGGCTAAAGGGTGCTGAGGAGATGGCGAGTGGTGAGTCCTGCCCTGCACGTGCTAGCAATCCAGGGGCCAGACCCCAGACCAAGACCCTAATTCCTGCTGCCAGCCCCTGGAAATGCTCAGCCTTGCAGCAAGCAACCCCCGGCAGGGAGACCTGAAACCAGTGCTGCATTTGCCTGCAGGGCACTGTCAGCGTGCGCATTACATTTCTCGGTAATGAGAAAATGAGTTAGCTTGAGTGAATGTGAGCTTGCATTTGCCCTACATACTGCTTGCCCTCTCCCCAGCTACAGCTGCAGGCTAAATAACTGGGAGTGCAGTTGGCAAAATATACCTCTTTCTGCCCAGTTTTTCTCCTGGTCAGTGTGCCTAGGACTGTGGCTGCCCTTTTCCCTATTGTTTAGCTGGCCACCCTCCAAGCATGGCTCTCCATTTTCCTCTGCATCCTTAAGGACCATATGCTCAGCTCCAGCAAAGCATTTGATGAGGACTGAGATTTGCAGGCCTCGTTCAGGAGGACACGTTGTACTGGAAATGCAGCGATTCATACAGAAAATCAGTGCCAGTTTTTATCCCATCATGCTGTCCCTTTCGGTTAATAAAAGTTAGGAAATTTTTATATTGGCTCTTCCTGAAGATTTTTTAATTGTTATTTTCTATTACTCCTTGTTTGCTGTATTTCTCTTTGTTTCTGCAAAACCTTTATCAGCGAGAGTTTTGAACTGCCTGTGAGTCATGTAGCAGCAATGGGGAGTGGCAGCCCAGAGCTGTGGGAGCCGAGCATGTGATTTTGTGCCCCAGTTACATCTCATGAGAAAGGCTGCGTCGCCCAGCTATCAGTGGACATCCTGGCTGCAGTGCCTAGGGTGGTCAACCACGATGTCGGTCATGTGTCTCCTCCATGTGCCACTGGCTACAGAAAGTGTATACCTTAACATTGATGAAATCAGCTCTGGTTTTGAGTCTTCTGAAATCACTGTAGCAGACTGCAATGAGATTATGCAAAGCCTAAATTACAAAGCACAGACCTGTGGACCCTTTCTCACCTCCACAAAATGTCTGAGCCTGAAGGCAAGACAGTTTTAAGGATGCAACAAGCCATGAGCTGAAGATGTAAAGTGGGATAATGGAATGCTTGCTGAGGCCTCTCAAACTGTGCAGCAGGACTTCCTTCTCCCTAGTCCCAGCACATGGGTGCATGTTTTTCCAGCTCTGTGGGATAGCAAGAGGCACCTTTCTGGGAACTACAACAGCAAGGCTCTTGCTAAATTCCTTTAGGCTTTGTCAATGTGCAGTTTCTTTGTTGCATCATCCAAAAAAGGGAGGGAGGGCACTATCTCCAGAGCCGGTAATGCAATCACTAACTGGGCTTCATCAGTGCTCCCTGAACCCTCCCAAGCACACAGGAGCAGTTAATTAGATAACTGGCTCCATGCAGCATCCCTTGTAAAAGATGGGTTGCAGGTCAGCAGCAGATCAGCAAAGGCACTTACCACCAGCGCTGGGAACCTGCTTTCATGCATCAGCACACAAAAGAGCTCAAGAGGGAAACTAGGGATAGGCTTACCATCTCTGGGGTCTGCAGAAACACGTAAGAAGTGATGGAGATAGCATCTCAAACCTGGTGGTGGGGGGGTGTTTTTGGAGGGAAAAAAAAGCCATCTTCTTTGTTTCTGTGGACACCAAGCAATGAACAGCAGCTTGTTACCTCTCTTGCTTCACAGGGGGGATGCTGGCACAGTCAGCCCTGGAGGAACAGCGGCATGGACCTCGGGCCAGCAGATTGCAGCTCAAGGCAAAGGGAAAGAGCCAAGGAGGACATGTCTGGGAGGTCACAGACCCCACTTCAAAGTTCAGGAGCTGGCGACCTACCTGAGGCAAGGAAAGGGAACGGTAAAGAGGAGATACAAGAAGACTGAGACCAGGAAGAGGGCATCATAGCAAGGGGACTGGTGAAGAAGGGGATCGGTCTGATCTGCGATGGGACTGGAGAAGGCCTTGTCACAGCTGAGTGCAGCCTGGCTTGGCCAGACCAGGCAACAGAAATGGACGTGGGGACACAGCAGCATCTGATGGAAAACATGCAGGCAAACATGGCTGTAGCAAGTGCCTCTGAGTGGCAATCACTGCACCTCTTCTTCCTCCTCACCATCCCCCAGCGAGATGCTCTGCGCCTGGTCCTGCATCGGCCATCACGGGCTCCGGGAGCTGCAGCCCACCCCTGGCCCCCTCCCCTGTCACTCAGCTTCTGCCTTTGCAAAAAAGGGCATTGGCAGGACCCCAAATCCTTGTGACTAAGCACCAGCCTGCTGCCGCGGTGCTCCACACCCAGCCAGCCAGCACACCGAACAGAAAGGGCTATTTGCTGCTGTGAGAGGCACTTGTGCAGCTCTGTGGCTCAAGTCCCCCGTACCCTTGGCACAGCTTGTCACCATGTCCATTTGCACAGTTCACAAACTTGTAGGTGTTATCACACCATTAGCGCTTTCACCACCAACTGTTCCTTCAGAACAATAAAAATGATGTTTTCCTTCCTAACAAAGTTTCTTTCCTCCCACTGGCCCTCTGGCAGGGTTGTTTGTACGATGCATGGCAAGCCTTGCCCATAGACAAGGGACCTGCCCAGGCCTGCAGGTCCCTGTGCTCTCCCAGGCCAAGGCCTGAGAATTAATGGAACGATGATGCTGAGAGTTAATACAACCAAAGCAAAGTGACCAAATGCTGCCATTCAGTCACCTGCAGTGGCCTGACACATGCTGTTGTATCAGACATTTAGGCACACAAGTAAATTACACAGAAGACATGAGTAACCTGTTTCTGACTGCTATCACTGAAGCCAGCACGTCCAGTGGGCAGCTCACACAGTCTTGCAGGTCCCTGAATCTCTGCCCTCCTTTGCCTTTGCAGCTGCTGCTTGGCAGAGTAAAGCTTCCAGTCAGTGCCTGTCTCCTACCCTTCTTTTCTCAAAATGCACGCACCACTCTTATCCAGCAGCAGTACTTAAATAGTGTCCATCTGCAATCCCAATATCCCATAAAATGATTTGTTATCCGTGATAACAGAGGAGAAGAGCTTCCAAGGAGAAGGGAAAGACTGTTGATATCACCAAAGTCTGTATTAGCTATGCTGACAAATGAGGTTTTTTACATTAAAGAAAACAGATGAGAATTCCTGAAAAATTTCAAGCAGCTTGAATGTCTCCAGTCAAGCTCATTTTGCCTTGTTAAACTTACACCAGAGCACAATGAAGAAATTGCTGTCTCTATGTAGGTGACCACTGAGGGACAGTGTGGAGTGCAGCTAAGAGGAATGGGGATGTCCTGTGGTGCTCCCATGAAGTCCTAACCATCAGTAACCACTACTGCCGATGACCAGTGAGTCTTACAACATGTAGTAGCAGCAGAGTACACAGCCATTACTCACCTGTCCAGCAGCCAGCCTGCAAAGATGAAGTTGGCTGGCGCTGGCCATTCGTAGCCAGACCTGTGGGTTTCATGACAGTGGTGGCCACATGCTTCTGATGGACAACCACGCTCTCAGAGTTATGTGGTCTGCTGTCACCTCCACTGTCAACCCCAAGAACTGGTCACAGTTCACAGCCTCCCTGATGGACAGCACAGCCCCTCCTAGCCAAGGTGGGTATTTCTCCATGAAGCCTCCTTTGAAAGGTCCTCTGTCCTCTTCCCTTGTCTCAGCTGCAGTTGCTGCTACTCCTACAGCAAGATGTAGCCAAGAGAGGCTGGCAGAGCAGGCATGTGGCTCACCAAGCCACAGCCAGGCAGAAGAGCAGGACAAACACATCGGCAGGAGCCACTGCCTGCTAACAGCAAGCAGCAATGTTGCACATGGAGCTGTCTTGGCCACAGCAACACATCAGGAGTTTGCAAAGTCCCCGCAGTCCCTGAGAAGCAGGAGAACATGGGAAGCTAAACAGGGCTTGTGGAGTTTGACTTGCCAGATGTGCAAGGTGGACCCTCCTGGCTATTTTCTCTTTCACAGCCTATTGGTACCATATGAGAGTCTCCATGTGAATTAGGCCTGACTCACCCATGGAAGAAAATCCTATGTGGGGAGGAAACAATTTGATCCAGTGACTGGTTCTATGTGGAAGCAGCAAAAGCCTGGTTTAATTTCCCTCCTCTGCTGTGACTGTTTGCATTCCTTCAACACCATGTGAAGTATTCTTGCATTCACGCCATGAGGGTTACCTCAGAAGTGCAAGTACCTTCTTTATTTCTGAAAGTAAAGAAATACATGTTTGGTAGGAAAGTACAGGGAGTGGAAGTATCCCAGGTCTGCAGGTGGGCTGTTGTGGGGGACACCCCCTGGGTCTGCATCCCCTAGGAATATGCTGGGCAGGACAAGCTTAATTCCTTTGCAGGGCTCTGACCCCCTGGCAAGTTAGCACTCAGGGTATTAAGTAGTACCACGGGGTTTGTTTACTGATAAACTTGCTAAGATGCAAAATCTGTGTGAAAAGACAGCACATGGTTAAAGCTGATTTTACTGACATAGCTCAGTGGTTACAAGAGCCTCATAAAAGAGCAAAATCCCAGTCGTCTCCTCAGCTTAATCAGGGAATCTGAGAGCTGCTTTTCATCCAGCTCCTGCTCTTTTTGTCCATCTAACCAACTGCTTTATAGCTGCACAGAGAACTCTTGAAGATGTTCTGGTGAAGCCTTTTCCTTCTGTCTTCAGGGTTTGCTGGGTCACAGAGTCCCCTGGCATGTGTACACGACTGCCAGAGGTGCCTCGGAGGGCAGATGGCAGGGGTGCACCTTGAACGACCCGGCTCTGATCCAGGAGGACTGGACAGCCTGCCTCAGAGCCTGGGCAAAGGCTTGGGCGAGAAGCCACGGACTGACCAAAGCCTGCTGGAGCCAGCACCTGGGCATGCCGCTGCGGGGGCAGAGCTCACCCACAGCTCTGCGAGCCGATGTCAGTGCGGAGGTGGCACAGACACGGGCTGTGTGCCAAGGCAGGCACCCCGGCATGACTCGTCATCCTCCGGCTCGCCTGCTCTCTCCTATGCCAGCGTAGGCAGTTTTCTCCCCAGCCCTGCCCTAATCGCTCATTCCTGGCCTCCGGCCAGGTTTGCTGCTCCTGGTGCTTCTGGTAGAACTGCACCGTGACATGAGCTGGGTTAAAAACCAGAGAGGGCAATCAGGTTTCTGGTTTGTTCTGAAGGGCTGTTTTAAACCTCAGTCATGTTAGCAGGTCATTTACAGTTGCTTCAACTGGGGCATCAGGGGACAAGCGGACAGGGATGGGGACAGGATGGGTGGGAACGTCTTCAGTTGGCTTTGCTGCCAAAGCTGGCAAAGCAACATCCCTACACCTCAGCCTCGCTAGAAGCTCTCTCTACTCTTCCTGGGCTTCTATCACTTTTCTGGCAGATTCCTACATTGCTTGAAGAAGTTGTATTTCCCTTTAGGGAGTAAATGGTTCACGTAGTTTGGCATTTATTCTGTCACAGCATATGTGGGACTATCATTAACATTAACAGGAATGACACATCCATCCAGCAGAGAATAATCTGTTTAACGGCTAAATAGGAAAGCTATGTACATTAAATTTCAGGCTGCTAGTCAGCTTTGTGATGTAGTTTTCCCTTTTATAAAATTGAGACTTATTTCAAAACAGGAAATTAATTTTTCCCTCTTTTTATTCAATGGGTGGCACAAATACAAACCCACCCCTTGACAACCCATAGAGGTCTCCACTGTAAGTGATGTATTTATAGGAGAGGACATGCCATAGATGCCTTAATGTAATACCAGCTTCTGGCTTTGTTGGACTGATGGCTTTTGAAGTGACAGATAGCCTGGGATGTTTGTCTCAGCTCGCATCCTGTGCCAATCCATGAACAGCTTTTACAGGCTGAACTTAAGCATTCAAAGTTTCTCCACTGGAAAGCAGGAGAGCAAGGTGATTTGAAAGAATGCTGAAAAAAATCAGGTGGATGATAGGTACTTGATTTGTAGAAGTATAAATTACCACCAAGAATTTAGCTATTCTCAAGAAGAGAGTAAAATCTGGCTGCATTTCATCAGAAAATTCAGATCAGTTGTACTTAAGCCCATGCTATTCTTTCAATAATTAAAGTTCTGGCTACAAATTTGCATAAATAAGCATAAAAGTTCTTCATTATGGATTTTAATAAATGAAATGGAAATACAGCTAGAGAAAAATGGGACCTAGGGAAAAGAGTCACTGGGGATCTGACAGCAGTGAGGCTTGGGACTATCGTTTGAACTACTGCCTTCTCTGTTACACGTTCAGCTCTTCAGTAGATGTATAGCAGTTGCTTTTTTTCAGTATTTAGAGTGCCTATACCACTGCACTGCCAAAACAGATTTTGAAGAGTGTGTGCAAAATGCAACCCAGCATGCATGGCAGCAGCATTAGCAGACAATAGCACCTGGCTGGCATGCACATTTTTGGACGCAGTCCAGCTCAAGCGGGACTTCATTCTGCATTTGGCCATTCATTTCTCTCCAGCCCTGCTCTCTCAGTTGTACCAGTGAGACTATTTGACAGGACCCACAACGAACAGGACTGGACACTTGATTTGTGTTAAAAACAACCTCCAATACATACAAGGTTATTTCTAACCCAGGCTGGTTCACCTTTTGGCCCCAAATCAGGAGCTGATGGAACAAGGGGATGTTTCTAAGGAGCAATGAATAGCAAGGGAAGAAGCCACTGCTGAAAGAAATGTGAGTCAAATAACTGCCTAAGACGATGGTCTGTCAGTCCTCCTGTATGTGCTTCACTGCTGTTTGTTTATGGACAAGGATGTTCATCCTGAGTTGTGGCTAACCCTGAACTGCAGGTGGAGGTTACACATGAACAATGAATGGTTAAGTACTTGAATTCACAGCTGTGTTAATTAAAGAATATTAAGGTATCCTTAAAAGTGCAAGAACTGAATTGAAGCTCCTTTCGGTTGTCTCAAAGTCACAAAAGGACCTGGAGAAATCAGGACAAAGTGTGTTTCCTTCCCTACAAATTCCCACATTGCCATCCCTGCCATTCCCACTGGATAAGCTCTTCTCCCACTGCTGGCCACCAAGCAGGTCTCAGCTGCTAAAAAAAAAAAAAAAATATCAGGCCAGATGTGTGCGACCTATGTCTGGGTTGGACTAACCCCCACAGCTCCATCAGCTCCCCTGGAGCCAGGGGACAAGTCTGAGGTGGAGGGGAACAAGACCCACCTTCCCTGACCCCCCACCTAACCCACCCACAAACCTGGAGGGGCTCAGGCTGCTCGGCTCTCGTTAACTGGAAACATACCAGGCTCATACTAAAGTGCAGGCAAACCGCAAGCCGAAGGAATATCTTCCTTCATATTTTGTTTAAACAACTGTTTCCACTATAAGCCGTGTATGCTACAGCCCGATAATTAACAGCTTGTTCATTATGTCTGGGGTGGATAATAAATACATTGTGTCCTGTCTTCTTCTCTCCCCATGCCAAAGAAGGATGTACTGTGAGTGTCGTTCAGGGCTGCCACTAGCTCCTACTGTGGGCTATTCCCAGCACAGGTTACAC
The DNA here is from genome assembly GCF_964188355.1 of Buteo buteo. NCBI lineage: Eukaryota > Metazoa > Chordata > Aves > Accipitriformes > Accipitridae > Buteo > Buteo buteo. Next base: position 47,755,400 of record NC_134172.1, on the reverse strand, counting down.
TGAAGGGGGATAAAAAGCCACCATGAGCGACTACCTTAGTCCTCTCTCCGGCCCCTTGCCCCCATCTGTCTTTGCAGCTTCTGACCTCCCATGGGGAAAGGAGCTGCAGCATAACTTCTTCCCTCTTTCCCCCATCATGGTTGCTCCTGGTGGAGTGAGGAGGGAAGCCAGAGCCAGGGTGGTCCCATCCGGCCCCTCCTCGGCGGCCACAGCTGCAGCCCTTCACCCTGCAGGGGCAAAGCTGCTGGACGCTGCAGGGGGAAGCCAGAGAAAGAGAGAAATTGGTGCCTTGCAACAATTTGTATTAATATGCAACCTGGTTTCTTCAGTGTTTTCCCGAAAACGTAATCTCAAACACTACCACTTCTATCATCACTTTTGAAATCAAGTATTTCTCCTGGAAAGCACTTTTCCACCCAGCGTCAGGACAAGAAAGCTCGCCCACAAAGCAAAGGCTCTTTAGAGCTTCAAATGATGAGTTCTTAACACAAGTAACAGGCAGCATTCATAAAAAACCTTAGCATGGGAGCAGGGCCGAGCTGAGAACATGAATATTCTGCTGCTTAAAGAGTACTAGTCTGGCAGACTCATCCTGGCGTCTGCGGCTGCCCAATATGATTTGAAGAGATGAAGAGGGAAGATCCAATGGCTGGGGGGATGCACTGGATACAGGAGAGCTTCGCAGATACTGCTGCTTGTTCCCAGAGAAGGAGCTCAGGGCTGCAGATAGCTTTGGGCAGTTTGCAATTGCAAGGGATCATATTTTTTTTCACTCATGGCCAAGTCAGCTGCTGTATTCAGAAATGACCATGGGCAAAATCAGTGCTGGGCATGGCCACAATATAGGGAGGAGAAACCATGCAGTAGTACATCTGCTCCCCTGGCACACAGCCCAGCATGTTAACCAGCAGTGTTGGGGAAGAGAAGGGGAGGGGAGGGGAGAAAGAGCTACAGCCTCCAGGGGCTTCCTTGCTCTGGCGGTGAGTCTTTCCTGGGCAAAATCTTCCCATGTCAGATAAGTTTGTGCATCCCTGTGCAGCAACTCAAGACATACGATTAAATGGTTTCCTGAATATGGGGCAATCTCAAGTGTATATTTATTGGCCTTTGCCCTGATCTCTTACCTGGGACCCGTGAAAGAGCAGGGTATAAGATGCTCAAGGGAGCGTGGGGGGGATGGAGTTACCAGGCTTGCCAGCAGGGCTGTGAGGTCAGTCTAGGGGCTTCCCCAGGATGCCCTGGGTTGGCAGCCAGAGCAGCAGGACCCTACTCTTCTGAGGAACAACCTTTCTTTGCTGCAGGGAAGCAGATCCCACTGTGCTGCCTCATCCAGCTCACCCTACCAGCTGCTGGAAACTGCAGCAAGGGGAAGCCCAAAGGCAATGATTTTGGATCAGAAACCTCCCGACCCCCACCACCCTCTTGCTAGAGCTGTGCAAACTCTCACACATGCTGGCAGTCCCCAGGGGACATTAATTGTAGGATGAATTGGGGTCTTGCAGCGTAAGTGCTCAGGGAACTATTTGTCTATCTGGATTTCTCTGCTGCCGCCACAGAGAGGTACTGATCTCTGCCTGGGAGCTCTGTGTGCAGTCACTGTGTCAATATTTAATCATGGTAATTAGCAGCAGGCTGGGTGGCTCAGGAATTCACAGCTCAGCATTTACCTCATTCACCTCACCCATCTTTTGGGCATGTAAGGGATATGTCTACAGCAGAGAGAAGCAACGGCTCGCGTAAGTGTAGCTGCCCCATTTTTTTGGCAAATGTTTTATTTATAGGCTTTCACAAATGCATCTTCCTTTTGCTTTGGTGATACATGACGCTGTAAACCTAGGAACAGAGGAACTTCATTCCAGATCAAAACAAATTATTTTCATACCTAACCCATGGGCAGCTGCCCTTTGCTACCAGCATTTTAAGGCTTTTAAATATCACTGACTGGTGGCAGCACACAAAGCAGCCTCTTTCCTCTGAAAACTGGAGTAAGGCAAGACTCTGCATGCCTCATAGCTCTATCGCGGCACTACAGCAGAGCAGAACATGCATCCACTTATGTCGATCAATGCCCTGCACGTCTCCCAAAGACATCAGCTACCAGGAGTGGGTCCTCTAGGTTTTAAGGTGCGAGGCTTAGCCAGCAGATAGGGGCTACCTGCTTCTGAAATCTTTAGGAATTTCTGTTCAGGAGAGTTATAAATTAAGCTCTCCTTGGGGACATCGTAAATCAGATCCAAGGCCGCCTCCTTTGAAGCGGCTTTCCAACATGGCAGAAGGACTTTCACTTCTGGTGTACATGAGCTAGGGCTCCAGGATATACTGATTCTTCATCTCTGAAAGTTCAAGTTAATAGGTGTGGTAAAATGAAAGCCAAATGCAGAGAGTTGCAAGGGGAATGGGCAATAAAATGGTGGATAAAACTTAACATTGATAAATGTTTCTGGGACTCTTTTTCCTGCAGAAGAGAAAGTGCAGAGGGGGACTACTAAAGGGCTGTGGAGTCAAGAGTGATGTGAAGGTGGAGAACGGGAAAAAGGTTTTCACTTTCTCCTCTGATATAGGAGGTAAGGGCTATTAAATGAAACTAGCAGGAGGCAGGTTCAAATAAGTGAAAGGTGTTTCTTCACCCAAGATGTACTCAAGCAGTGGAATATGTTACTTAACACAGGAGTATGTGGGTGCCCAAAGTTTAGCTCAACTAAACAGGGAAGTTTGTAGAAGAACAGATTTATGGAGGGACCAGAAATGGCTGCAGTGACCCCCATTCTCTTTTTAGCCCATTCAGTTTTTTGTGGCAGAGGAGAAGCCATCAGAACAGGAGCTGCATTGAGTCCTGAACTGGAGAGACCTGTCATCCAGGAAGCAAGATTCGCAGTTCATATAACAAAACGGTGATGGACTCACAACATACATGTCCATCACATAGTGAAGCCTCTGCTGTCAGCACTTACTGCACAACACAAGATAGTTACTGGGTCAATGTCCCTACTTCATCCATCCTCACCCTGTCCCATATCTCCAGCAGGGCACTGATTGCACCACATCAGATGTCTAAGTTACATGAGTGTTCGATAGGAGATAAAGGTTTGAGTTGGACACACCACTTACCAGTCTCAGTCCTCCCCAGAAATATGGATCAGTGGGCAGAGTACTGGTAACAGTGCTCCAAGACACATGATAAACTGGGTCCTGCTTTTTTAGAACACAAATGATGCAAAATATTGCAAACACAGAGTGATCAGCCTCTTTCCTGCCCCTGCCCAAAGGTGCTGGCCTGTGGGACAACAGACTGGGAGAAGGTCTATGGCACTGTGGTGTAGCAAAGGGGGCAGCAAGGCAGGGACTATTCATCAGGGCCCGGTGTGAAGAGAACCAGCTACTTGGCTCCCTCTCCTTGCACATCTGTACTGAGTTGTCCTTTCTGTGATGCCTGGTGAGATCCACCTACCACCACAGCACTGTCCTGCCCACTGTCTCGCACCACACAGAAGATACTCCAGATATCATTATCACCTTCCGCTAATGCCTGTGTGCATATGCTAGTGCGTATGCATTAACTACAGTGATGTAAATACCCATGTATGTATTTTTATATAGATATAAATAGCTATTTTGGGTCTGCTATTTTCCAAGAAGATGAGGATTTGGAAAGGGCCTTTTTTTCCCAGAGGAGGCAATTAGGTATTTTAATAAGGGCTGTATCCTGCTCTGCCAGTGATCGGTGAGAACGACTGCCACAACAGCCAAGCACTGCAGTTGGCAAGTGTTGGGCTTAATCATTTTTTGACAGGACCAGGTCTCTGTGGAACATTCATAAATAATTAACCCTGCTGGGGGTGCAGGAGCTGGCTCATCGCTGCAGATCCACAACAAAACAGACAACAAAACCCCAACCAGACCCTGAATATTTTCTGATTAGTGGTGTGAAGCTTCCTACTAAACCAAGCTCAGAACAGAGCTGCTTGTTCATGCTGCAGAGGAGAGGGTATGGCATTAGCATCCCTTGGGCCTCATCAGTGACAAAGAGAGGGAGGGGAAAATAATCTGGAGCCCTGATGAGCGTGGATGGCAGGAGGTGAGTGAATAGGGAGCTTCACTCAGAGCATGACAGCTGCAAGGCTCCATGTCCCCTCTGCTCCTGACAGCAGTGCCTCCTGGAGCTTTTGTTTCTCTGCAGCCAAGATGACAGCCTCGTGCATCTTTTCACCAGTGTACACCTCCCTTCCAGATGTGGATGCTGTGCACATGGGATTGAGCATTGTCAGAGCCTGCCAAACAATAGGGCATTAAGGGAAAATAAAAGGTGGCTTTCTTCAAGCCCAGACTTTCTCACTCCCAAGTGATCCGGCTTTCAATGAGAGCAGCTTACCTGACTGGACTACTCCTTGCTGCGTGAAGGGAGAAGGAAATAGTCAGGAAATATGCCCTGTGTTGGCAACGATTAGGAAAAAATCTGCCTTCTCAATGCAAATGGAAATTGATAACAAGGGAGCAATAGACTCAGAGCTTTCAGGGTCCTGCTTTCTCATCCCCATCCTGCCACCTTTGCATGTGTCAGCATCCTTCCCGCATGCTGAACCTGCGCTGGCGCTGTCATCACATTGCTGTGACCTCTTTGAGTTCAGTGCTGTGTCTCCTGACCTAGCGCTGTGTCAGTGAGAGATGGAGGGGGCTGTGCTCAGCCACGCATCTTGCAACAGAGCAGAGGAGACATGTGAGTCAGAGCTGCCATGACCCTATGGCATGGCAGTATTTGCTTTGCCAGCTGGTTTCACTTCTGAACCCCACTCCAGCATGGCAGAAAACCACCAATGGAGGACTCCAGGTGTGTATCTGAGTGAGCCAAGGTCCCAATTTAGTGTGACGTTGTACAGCCTTCACCACCTCGTGGACTTCTTAAGGCTGCAAATGCTGGAATAGCTGCTTTGGTTTTGTCTGGAGAAAACAGTGAAAGCTCCAGGTTGGGCTGGGATGCAGGAAGGTGGTTTGGGAACTGCCTGCAACTCTGATAACAAGAACTCCTACAGACAGCTTGCGGGTTTTCCTCTGAACCCCTACCACTTGCATTCCCACGTCCTTTCCCTGCTTTTCACAGAGTTCTCTGAAAGCAACCTCCTCTTACCTGTTCCCAACCCTGACTCTGATCTGGAGGGGGACTGCACAAGCCATTTTACTTCTGTGGCTCTTGGTCTTCCCACCCACTAGAAGCTCTGCCAAAAGATCTAAGGGTCATGGTTCCCGATTTAACCTGCATGGATGATACCATGCTGCGATGAAAAAAGGGAGACGCTTGATTCACACAGATAAGTGGGTGTCATACATTAGACACTGAACACCACAGAGTTGCTGGAGTTCTGTATTTGGCATCTAACAGCACACCAAAAAAAGCAGTTGATATATTTCAGTAGTTTGGGGGAAAGCAATGACCCAGGAAGGGAGGGGTGTCTAGATTACACTACTGGCGAGCAAAGACTGTACAAATGGACAGTGCTTAGTGAGATGAGAAAGAAAAACAGAAGATTGAGAAAAACAAGGACTGCAGCCCTCAAATATGCTGCTGATGATGTGCAGGGAATAGTCTTTCCACCACAGGCAGGACAAGGAGAAGTGAACTTAAACTGCAGCAAGGGACACTTAGATCAGAAAGTTAAATTTCCTAACTTGTGGCATTGTGAGACACTGGAGGAGGTTGCGTGGGGTGCTTATTGAATCTGTCACTGCAGGTTTCTAAGAGCAGACTAGGAAAACGCCTGTCAAAAATTGTTTACTTCTAATTGATTCTGCCTTGGAGCAGAAGGATAGACTAGATGGTTACTAAAGGCCTGAGGCAGTCCTATTTCCTGAGGTGCTTTTAGATGTGCTAATGATCTAAACAGTTCACAAGAGCTAGGTATTTGTTTTTAATACCTAGCATACCTGGCATGTTTGACATGCTCTTAACCATGGTCTGGCTACAAAGGGAAACTTCTCTTTCAGTTAGCTAGCAATGTCCCAAGCAAATTTTCTGTATTAAAAATGCCATTCATGGCACATATTTTTAAGAGCAGCATGTTCACCACGTTGCCAGCCAGCCAGCTTCAGGACATGGAGCACACGAAATCCCTGGCTCACACATTTATGAAACATGTGTCCCTGTGTCCTCCTTAAGTTAGCAAAGATCTGTCATTTATGACAATAAACATCCTTGATTGGACTTGACCAGGGTTGGGAGCAGGTAAGGAGTCAGGTCAGAGGGGTCGGGAACTGCCAGCACAGGCTGGAACAAGCACAAGGGACGCTCTGCTTTGGTGATTTCCAGTTACTTTCCAGTACAGCATGAGCTAGCCTGGCTTGGCCTACTGTAATCACCAGAAACACACAGGTCCAGATGAGGCAACGTGCTAAAACCCACTGCTAACCTGACATCCATGGAAAAATGGAGAATAAAAAGATACCTGCTTTCTAAGGATGGAACATACCACAAGTTGAGATGGCGTGCCCACCTGTGGGTGACAGGCAAGCCTCCATAGAGAGTGGTTTTGCAGTAGCTGTCAAATAATTCTTGATGCAATCTGCAAAAAACCCCAGGTTTCCATTAACCCCTGTAGTGCTGGACTTGGGGTCTCTGCAGAGGAAAACCTGCTAAGAAAACCTTGTCACTACATAGGTTCTTCCACCACGCTCTCCTGTAACACACATCCTTCACAGGTCTTAATAATGCCCACTTCACATCACTTCCCCAGACTGTTTCAACTCCAGCACCATCTACAAGATGTGGAGAGGAAGGTAGGAAGCTGGGGCAATGCTGCCCAGGATCACAGTGCAGGCCAAGGGGCAGAGCCAGCAGGCTGTGCCTTGGTCACGGGTAAAACTCCCGTCCGTCGTTTTGTCTGCTCTTCTAAAAACCAGCTCTAAGCACAGTCCTGCCTCGCTCCTGACCATTTGTGAACAGCCCATGCTCTCCATGTGCCTCAGCATATCAGGTATGCCAGGGATCCCACCAGCTGTGGACAGTGAAGTCCATGCCCTTGCAGGGGAGTCAGGTCCGGAGGGTGGCTGTGAGGAAAGGTGGACCTGGCCACAAACACCAGTGCGTCAGTCCAAATTCCTTGTATGCTACTCTGCCTGCTCTGCCTGCTGCCAGCTGAAGGCTAAGGTGCTTATCAAAGTCACTTCTATGCAGAAAAGCATAGGAGAAAGCCAAAAAGCAGGTGGTTTGCTGCAGATTACTATTTGTATAAGGATTTCAAGGGTGGACCTGTAGGCTCAGTGTACCTAAGCCAGGCGGGCTACTGAGATCCAAGGAAGAGATGGCCAGGCCTTCTCCTGAGCAGCAGTCATGAACATCCCTCTAGCAGGCTGAAGCACAGCACAGCTGGTCTATCTGCTGAAACAGCATTGATAACACAGGGATGTCTTACGAGCAGGGCTCACACAGAGCCAAGGCCTTTTCTGCTCCTCACCCCACCCCACCAGCGAGGAGGCTGGGGGGGCACAAGGAGTTGGGAGGGGACACAGCCGGGACAGCCGACCCCCACTGACCACAGGGATGTTCCGGACCATACGGCATCGTGCTCAGTATATGAAACTGGGGACCTCTTGAATATGCAGTCAAATGCTCTTGAGTTTTCTCACTTTTACCCATCTGATTCTCTCCCCCACCCCACTGTGAGGGAGGTGACTGCGTGGTGCTTAGCTGCTGGCTGGGGTTAAACCACAACAGGAAATTATCTCCCATGCTGGTGATGCAGACTGAAGAAAACCGTATCTCCAAACACAAGCAGCAAGTAGGATGGTGCTAAGCTCTGCATAAGTCTCCTTTTGTTGGGAGCGCCCTGGCGGGACGGATCAGGGATTCTGTGGCAAACCAATTTAAATATGAAAATGTACAGAGTAAGTATGAAAATTAATACATAATTCAGAGCCCTCTGTACTGCTCTGGGGCTTGCTTCTGACAAGCTTACACTAAGAAGCAATTAACTTTGAAAATGACCCTATTGGACCAAGAAAGCAAGGCAAAATTTTCTGTCTGATGGCAATTTCAGTTCTTTAACACTATTTCAACATATTCCATTTTTCATCTGCTATTACTGTGGTTTTCCCCCAAACAGCGTGCAACCTTAAAGATCCCAGGCTTTGGGGATTTTGGGAGGTTATGGATGAACTCATTAGCAGGAGCAAAATGATCACTGAATGAAATAATTTGCATAGACATTTAAATGGCTACTTTTAGGTTGCAGAGCTCTTCTTTCAGTAAAAGGAGAACAGTTTCCTTTTGAAGTTACTGCATGAAACTGCCTCACGTTCCAGAAAACAACTTGCTGGCAATTTGCATTGAGTTTTCTTCACACAGTGATGTCTAGTTTGAAAACAACAGAGGTAAAACTTCACAAAATGCCCTGTTCCCAATCACTTACACTGGCTACTGAGCTTCGCTCTTGCTGAAAGCTTCAGCTTCTTGGTCTCGGTTTCCACATCCCAGTTTTTCAGCAAGGTATGGAGACTTTGGCAGTTGCCAGCCAAGTGCAGAAATAAGGAAAGCCTTTGGTAAAGGAAAGGAGACAGATGCATTGGTTACCTGCCAGAACGGAAAATTACCAAGGGTGTGTCAGCACCACACTGTTTTGCACCATAGAGGTGCAATGTCTGCATCGGCACTCCAAGCTGGCTCACGGGTTTATTATGTAAAGGACGCAAATAATAGAAAAGGCGATAGCAATCTTACACCCCTTCCGCTGCTGGGAGCCCTGCCTGCTGCAGCATGGGATGAGCTCCTCTGCCTTGATCACGGCATGCTGAGATGAGTCCTTCTGCCTTGATGACAGCACGCTGAGATGAGCCCCTCTGAGCAGCTCTGAGTTCACTAGTGCTCTTACACGGTGGTGCTCATGATACAGATTCACCAGTAGCTGATAGCAGTTGGGTCCAGCATGTGGACTTAACTGTGAGGAGTCCCTTGGACAATACGATCCAATGCCCAATAAAATTACGGTTCCTGAATAGGTGTGTGTAAAATTTCCAGTGGATAAGACAATGCACGATACATATACTTATGCCCATTGAATACATGTACGTGGATTAACTACGCATTGATTATGTGTACATTGGTTATACTATTGATGAGATATACCATAAGTAGCATAGGCACAGCATCTGTGACACGGAGGCATAGACCTGGGTAGTCATTGTACTGCACGTCACTGGCTGGTGAGCAGTCACACGTTGCTCAGCATACATGGGAAGGCAGCAATCATGCAGGTTGCTCCTTGTACAATAACTACTCCTCGTACAATCATTTCTGCGTCCTCCACGACACACACAGAAAAGTGGTCGCTTCTCCATATGAAACCAAATGAAGTCAAGGAAAAATAAAAATACACCACCACCACTCATAAAGCTCCACACACTCAAGGGCACTGGGATCAGGCAGCTCTGCTGAACCGAAGGGCCCTTCATGCCACTTCATGTATAAGTGTGAACTGTGCCCCTGTGAATTACTAACTTGTCCTTTAGGAGCAAATTAGATGAATAAGATTCCAATATCAGAGCTAATGCCCCTTTGAAGTGTTGCTTTGCCTTTGTGCACTTCTGTCTCTGCATTATCAGAATGTCTTCCACGAAGCTTTTTTATCACCGGTAATGAAGAACTAAGAGGCAAAATTTTCTATTCAAGGATTGAGTTAAAAAAACCCAACTTCCCTGGATACTGGAAAATCAAATAGAAGACTCCAGGGCAGAAGGGCTAATTAAAAAAAAAAAAAAAAAAAAAAAGCCTCCTTTACTGTGAAAACCCTCGAGGGGAGATAAAAGATGAAGGGAGGTGCATGCTTGAATAATAAGGCCTTAATGGGTTTGGGTCCATGTCTAATACAAACCATTGATTCTGGCTGCTTAATGAAGTTAGTTATTCGATTAGAAAAATCTAATTTAAAGGGACACCGCCCACTAAGATCACTCCGTTGGAGAAGTCTGTATTGCTGTCATAAGTAACTACTAATTTTTTTGCAAAATAAAAGAGACTAGAGTGAAAAGAAATCCTCTGGGTAATCACTTTATTTCATACAGCTGGCAGAATTAGTGCTGTGTCTTAGCTTCTCTCTTTGCTGTGTCCACTCCTTGCATGCTTTGTTTGGTCTCCCAGCGGCTCATTGGGAGTAGAAGAAGGTTGGAGAAGTGTAAGTTAAAAAATAATAGGAAGATGTGACTGTAAAACAGCAGCAAAAGATAGAAGCTGGCTAGATAGAAGCCAGGGACAGGAGGCATTTCCATAAGATATTTTAAACACTTTATTTGAAACTGGGTTATTTCCAGTTTGAGAGTGCCCACTTAAGTAGGTGGGAATTAGACACATCATTCTCAGGGCAAATGTATTGTTTCATTTAGAAGTGACAGATCAGGAGTGAGACTGGGCCGCTGACACATTTCAAGATATTAAGAATAGTGCTCGACTCATCTAACTTTAGATGTTGTTACAATATAAATGCCTTTATCTGAGCGTAAGGTTTGATCTGCCTTTGTAGTCATTGGGAAGAGTGTGAGTCACCTCACCCCAATGCAGACATCTAAAAGAGTGCAGATGACTGATGCCTTACCAGTACCTACTTCTCTTCACTGATGACAAAGGCCAGCTCAGACGGAGACATCTGATGTCAGGTGAGATGAATCCCACCTTGACTGGCCAGACTACTCTAAGATGCAAAATAGGAAGTTAGACAAAGAACAACACATGCAGACTACTTAGCACCTGTATGATGTTACCCTAATTGGTGACTTGATAAGAAATCTTGTGTCTGCTTTCTTACATCTGTGTACACCAGCTGGAGAAGAAAGTCACCATTCATTCAGGACTGTCGTGGTATGCTCTTTCCCCACAGGAACGACAGCCCGGATCAGCTTAGCAGAGGCAACATTGTGGGTTAAACCCTGTGGCCCAGGTTACGCAGTTGTTCAGACCGGGTGGCTGTAGCAGTCAATTTTAGTCTGAGCAGCTGTGAGAACCATGCCAACAGACACAGCAGTACACGGTGTAGGAACATGAATGTCAGGAAAGCAGCAGGTTTTTGGTGTTAGACAGAACCAGGCAGCCATCCTCCTTTTCCAAACCCCCTGTTTTCAGTCATCTTACCTTGTCCTTCTCCGACTGACAAGCGGTGACGGTGGCCACTGGTTCATCCACAGCTGGTGACATCCATCTGCAAGGGTCACTGAAGAAATTGTCCAGAACCTCCTGTTTGTTGGTGACTGTAGCACCGTTGCATGCTTAGGAGGCAACCTTGGTAGCATCACATGTGGGGCTCAGCCTAATCATAGTATTGAAAAAGCAGGTTTTCCCCCAGGCCAGTATTACAATCTCCCTGAGAGGCCAGCTAAATAGTGGTTGGCAAGCTTATCAATCTTGGCGCCATTCCTTCAATCAGCAGTAATTGCTGCATTTCAAAAACAAACCTGTCATTCAGTCATCTACAAAGTTGTCTTTGGAATGAATGAAGGATTCAGGGCTCAGCCAAAATGACTGCATGTCTGACGCTTGTTATTTCTGCTCTCCTCCCTGAATGATAATATTGGGCTCTGTAGAACTGCCTAACCCACCTTCTGCAAATGCTTCCCGTACTGGATTGTGGGTATGTGCTGCACGGACATGTCACTAACACTGAGACTCTGTCTTGCAACAGTTTCCTCAGTATTAAAACCTGATTATTAAGATCTCAATAGCATTAGGACACGCACTCCGTGAGGATGGGTGACTCTGAGTTCCTGAGCAGTACTTTCACAGCTAGTTAGCTCGGGGCAAAGAACAGCTAGTGACCAAGACAGTGCTGTCAGGATATCCTGAAATCATCCCACAGAGCCAGTCAAAATTAGTAACTGGAAGGGCAAAACTTTGGACACAGGCATCTAGAGACAAATCTGTGATCACAGCTTTTGAGGCCAACCTGGAGGGCAGAAGGGAGGAGAGGGTGCTTAAAGAGAATGAGTTAGCCACTTCTGCAGACTCTAAATCTGCAGAATCTAAAATTCATGTGCTCCGCTTGTAGCTGTGCACATTCCTCATTGACTGGTGTGTTTTCATGTGACTGTACAAAGAGTTGGTGCATTGGCTAAAATTAGTTACAACGCATCTAGGAAACGGGCAGTAAAACAACACCCACTAATCATAATAATACTTGTTATACTTCCCCTAGTTTCTGAAACAAAACCTGTTTAACCATTAAAACGTCACAGGGAAATTCTGCTGTTAGGTCTTGCCATCATTACAAAGCAGAACCTGGTGCTGAAGCTCACTGCAAGTGTTATCTCAGGTAAGCACATTACTCTGTGAGCAGCAGAACAAATGGATATTGAATACCTACAGATCTGTGTCCTATTTCCCCTCATCTGCCTCCAGCTATGCCCTCCACAGAACTCCCAGCTTCCACCTAGGTTGTCTGATAAAGTAACAACGCCTATGATGCTGTTCCTTCTGAGTCCATGCATTGAAGGAAACTGGGATTACACAGATCTGATCTCTAAATCACTGTTTGTCCATATAGGTTGTAATTTCACCAGTTGTGGAAGAAGGGCAGGATAATGGGAAGTGTCATGGCATGCAATTTTGCACTACTGCAGAATCTAATATGGTAAAATATAACACCGCAGACACAAAGGCTTTGCCTCAGAGACCAGAGAAGGGGAGGAGTTGTGTGTCAAATTGTCTTTTTTGATATCACTAACAAGTGTTTCGAAATCCTCTCATTTAAAACCACTTTGGAATATTTGGTTTTGCTCTCTCAGGCTTGTTGGTGATATTCAGTTTTGAACCTAATTCCCAGTTTGCTCCACCCCAGGCAACTACTGAGTCCTACCTGTGTGCCAGCACCCGCACCTGCTACAGACAAAAGGGTTAGAGATCTAACTCGCCAAGTCCTACATTGCTTAAGTTCAGGGGCTATCAATTTTTATGAGCACTCAGAGATTGTTTGGATCGGTTTTCTTGTCTATGCAAGTTCCCAAATAGCAATATTATTATTTATATCCATCAAGTCTCTCATTAATCCAAATCCTGCCCTCTAATAAAAAAAACCCATATAATGCCTCCTAAGGGAGGAGGTTGCTTCTGAGTCACTGACAGAACAGCTTGTTTTCTGGTCTCATGGGCTCCCCAGCGTATCTGGCCTTTATTTCTCCCTCTTTCTGGTTTTACGAGTCCTCTCTTGGATTACAGGCATCTGGCAGAGTCCTGCAATGTGGCAAGAAATGAACAGGAATGTCTGGGCATTTGTCTTAGAGCTGCCAATCAGTATCAGTGTTGAGTAAATGATCTGGTGCTCGTTCACACTGCCATGTAGCACTGGACATGAGTTTGAGGCATGTTTCAGCAAAGAAACCTAAAAATTAGGGATCTGTCCTTATTTTTATAATTTGAAGGCTATTGGTCAGAAGTGATTAAGCATTGAAGTGTGCCTGTTATAACACGACATGATAACTTGGCTAAGCATTCAATGACCTAGCTAATGAGGAAAGATGATCTCAGTCTGTTTATGAGATGCAAAACGGTTCCAGCAGTGTCCAGATGGCAAAACAAATTGGTGTGTGGTAGCATCTCATTTCCACATTGCTAGGTGAAATCCTGCGTGAGAAACAACTATGCTGGGCCTGAGTCCTGGAGATCCTCACACATGTGCTACACTGTCAGCATATGGGCAGTGCTGTCTGAGTCAAGAGCACAGCTTTGGCCTCTCCTTCAAACGCGGTAGCCGGGCTTGTGATTGCCTACAAAGGCAAGCTACATGCAAAAGCTTCTTGCTGCTGGAATATGAGGACCATGGTGGGCCATTGCTGTTGTGATGTCGGCAGAGAGGTGTGAAACTTGTCATTCTCTTGTGACAGTGATTGTCTCTAATGAACATCAGACTTCCTCCCCCCTGCTTAGATGAAGGCAAAGAACATGCCTGACTAGAAGCGTTAGCATCACTGCTCACTTTCTGGCGAGTAGGACATTAACTCATCATGACACTGGGAACAACGAGATTGGGTTTGTAGTTTTTGCTTGTTTGTTTTATTGTTTAAGTTGAGAGAACTGTAATGAGATAAAGTACCCTCTGGAAAAAGCTAATTGGATTTGAATAGCTTAATTAATGGAGATAGTCACCTACATAAAAACTTTTTTTTCTAACTAACGGGGATCTGCAATCTACAAAGAGTCAAAATCAGCACATGTTTTATGATACAGTGCTCAGGTATTGATTAATCTTAACATTATTAACAGCTGATGAGGTACTGGGCACAGTTCTTCTGTTAAGGCTCTTATTGTTCAGGTAGGCTATACGTACATTCATATATCATGAGTCATACAGCAAAATACTCACCGCTAAGAACAGGCAAATTTTCTAGTTTGGTATTTTCTTTTCAAAAAAATATAACCCAGTTATAACAGAGAATTAAAATATGACAAAATGGTGAACAACCAACTCACATCAACCTTATGGTTGAAGTGCTGGCCTTCATCTGAGGTAAAAGCATTTCTTATTTAACCTGCAGAAATTATTCTTGCAATTACTATTAATATTGATTAAGCTGATGAATTTACAGTTGTAGCATTCTTGGTCATAGTTTAACAACACTGAAAGGAGAACATTTGTGCCACATTCCTGCTGCTTGTTGGAGCAGGAAAAAATATAGTCTCACGGTAGTAGAGGCATGGCTGTTCTCTAAACTGTCACCTCCCATAGCATCCAGGAATTACCTGAACCAGGTAATGCTTAGCTGATAGCAAATGTGATTAAAGTCTTTCTCAAAATACCCAGGGGATTCACAGAGCAGTAGCAGAATTTCCCGTCTCTTGGACTCCACAGGAAAGGGGTATCAGAGGAGAAAGACTGCTGCTTTAGGTGCAGGGAGGACCACTGGCTTGGGAGGGACTGGAGAGATGCAGAGAGAAATATCTTAAGATACACGTTAATGCAAGCTATAGGCTTTCCAGGATTTCCTTTCAGCCAGGCACTTATCTTTAAGTGCGCCCTGCCAGACTGGTACTGTGATGGACCAAGGGGCAGAGTTAAGGTTACAACCCTGACATTTATGGTGCTCCGTCATGATACTCTATACCATTTTCTTAATGTTAGGTGGGATGTTTCTATGAAAAAAAACCAACCCAACATTTCTTTCTGTTAAGTTTCAATAGGTTCTTCCTTAAAAGGAGACCCATGCTCTTAATCTTAACAGCAGTTCAATGGACCCAGTACTTCAGTACCTTCTGAAGACCCTGCTGACAATAGGGGAGCTTCAGGCTGTTAAGTCAGCTGTAATGCTCTCACCTCCTGAGATATTTCTGACTATGTCTATGGTGAGGGATTGCTTAGCAGAGTTGAAACAGACTCTCAGTTTTGCACTTGGATATTGCTAGTTGTGGTGCTGACAGACTAGCTCTATCACAATGTTATGAAATTAGACATGATCTTAATAGTCTCGCAGGGTTTAGATTTTTGAAGTGCTCAGTGCTTATCCCCTCTGCGTTGGTCTCTTTGGAGATCAGATTTACCCTGAAGCTCAAGATCAGGTCTCTTGTTTCAAGTGCAAAGTACAAAAACAAGCTACTGTGCAGTAGCACAACAGGACATCTCCTCTCATTATTTTCCCTTTGACTAAGAGACAAAAGAATCCATGGCTGAATTTCTGCCACTTGCCAGATGTCTTTTTGGCTACCCTGCTAAACTGCGTGGGACACTTTACTTTGATTTTCTTCCTCTTTTTTCCAGTCATGGTGGGCTAGTAGTGGGAGGAAATATTTGAATTTGGTTGTTCATCAGATTTCTGGACATTGTAACAAATGCTTTGTGAAAAGTCACATTGACCTGGTGAGGTGTAATCAAATTGTCTTAATGTCAGTCTAATATTTCAGACTTCTGAAAGTCTATTGAAATTTTACCTTCCTGCAAACAAGCTCAGAATCCCCTTAACCAATGTTATAGCTTTTTGAGTCAACAAACACAGCTCCTGACATACATGCAATCTAACCTTGGCTCTAACTTGTCTTGTCTTTTTTTCCTCCAAATCCCCTTATTAATTTTCACCACCACGTTTAATGCATTGGTCCTGAATATCCTTAACAGACTAAATATGTTAAATGTGTTGTGCTCTTGAAGCGACCTATCACAAAGAGGTTTTCCTTGAAATATAAATGACACCTTCAAATTTGTCTTCTTTCCATAAATAAATCTATTCTAATGAGGTCATTTGTTCCAAGAGCATTTTCTGTTCTCCAGTGTTAATCCCCTTGCAAGTCTCTTCAGGCCTTCAGAGTAAGTCACATCATTGTTGGTAATCAGCTGTAGCTCTCCTGAACATGGGCTGTGGTGGCACACAGTCCTGTAAACCAGTGCCAGGCTAATGAGGCAGTATGAGCAGGGCTTTCTTATTTGATTGAACTTTGGGAATGTGAATTCCCTTCTCACCATCCTTAAGCAATTTGGTTTTTGGCAGATATGGCAAAGAACCTCTGGCCCAGAGATACAGCTCTTTTTAAAATACTACCTGTACTTTATCATGAACATTTGCCTACCAGAATGCCCGGGTTTTCTACTGTAATGTGTAAGCATAAAAATGGACAATCCATGCTGGGACAAGAAACCTTATTGTACTGTATACAGAAAGGCGCTCAAGCACACTTTTAAGTATGGGTGAAGTTGCCAAGACATCAGACCATCCTAACTCATGACGTAAACTATCTGCTGCTTAGTGTGCTCTTCCTGTTAACATGTATTTTATAAAGGACAACTTTATTTCCTGCACCCTTTGGAAAACGAACGAAAGTTACAATAAATAATAAATACTTCTGGCTACTTCATTCTGACCCAACCTATACAGTCTAAAGAAAAGTTACCAAGCTATCATGAGATGTGATTGATGGATTATTTATGCCTAGTGTTGCTGTTGCTAGAAATGCTCAAAAGAAAATGAAGAGAAATAGTAAACTCCACTCGTATGAATGATGCCACTAGGCTGAAAAATTAGGACTGTATTGTGCAGAAGTTTTTTGTTAATTGTGGGTCAAAGAAAAGAATTACACTCAACTTCTTAAAACTTGCACAGGGCTAATTAACTACATCTCCGCAGCACCAAAATGCAGAACCCAGTTTTTCTTTCCTTTTTTTCATTAATGCAATAAGTGGCTGAAAACACCATTATCATACCCAGCAATCACACCAGCAATGGGGGTAAAGGGATTTAAGACGTAAGTGGAGCCTGAAGGGGTCAGCCAGCTGACCAGGATTTGTACAGAGTGGTTCCCAGAAGTCCATTTCCCAGAGTTAACAGAAAACCTTGGAAAGCAGAAGATAACCTAGCACCACCTTGAAGCTACTCTGTCTTGCCTTAGAGGGCTGGAAAAAATAAAAAATAGAGCTTTTCCCACAACCCTGTTCCAGGTACCTGACTCAGTAGGAACAGGGCCCAGTTTTTACTTGGAACAGGGCCTTATGTTATGTCTGATCAACAAATTTATACAACTTATTTTGCAAATTTACAGTCACAGAGATTAACAAAACCCAGAGGTGACGAAAGTATGCAAATTAAATTCTTCCTCAGCAGCCATTAAAGCTACTGCTTTTCAAATGAAAAGCATAAGAGTATATACTTGACTGTGTTTGAGTATGTACAAGAATAGTTGCTATGTCTGCAAAATGTCTATTTGCATAACAGCCAACTCCTTTTCTGAGAACTCTTATAACAGGAAACTATTAAAATAAAACAGAAAGTAAATGAATAATTTAGAGATCTCATTTGTATGAATCTACTTCATAAAATACGTGTATGTGGGAAGCCAACTGACCAGAAGATAAAGTAAAAAGCCATGAGCTCACTGTGGAAGGAAAGCTATTTTTAGTCAAATTTAAAAGAAATGCTTTCTATTCAAGGCTTCATATCATGCTCTATTAAATTATAAGAGTGAAAACAGGTTCTGATTTAAGAAGAGATGACACAGAAAGATGCAATGTGTCAGAAATGTAATTGTATATTGTATGCTGATGCTCTGCTTCTCTTCAATTTGTTGGAGGTTGACCAAACGGGGAAGCTGATCATAGCCAGGAGAATCTTAACCCTCAAGAGTCCAATCCCACAGCTCATATATACAGCAGTACTATTTTCCCCTTGTGTAATCAATAGGGCAATTCATGTTAGTTAAGAATTCACAGGAAATAAATCCCCCGAAGTATCACTAGAGTCACTGGGGCTGGAAGTGAGAGCTGTCTCTGATAATTAGGCCATAAAGATCAAACCCACAAATAATATAGGCTGATAGAGTCTTCAAGATGGATGAAAAATCACCTGTTGAGAGTCCTCCCCACTATGCATGGTCCCTCTCAATGGCAAATGAAGCCTGGGTGTCTTGCAACTAAATATAAGTTGCAAATCTGGCTCCGAGTGCTCGTAGCACCCATTGCTGCCTTACCATATTCCAGCAGAATTAGTGACCCTGGTTCATCAAATCTCCTCATTACCTCCAAGGAGTTTGACTTGTCCCCAAGACACTCCTGACTTTTTTTGTGAGACAGCAGCCTCTTCCAGTCCAAGTCCCACCCAGTTCTTTTGCGCCTTGGTTGCCAAAACCTGACATTCAGGCAGCTTGAGCAGAGGCAAAGAAATATATGGATAAATAAGAAAGGAAAGCTATTTTGCAGTTTAAATGCTATCTCAGACATAAAGTTTGACAGCCCTGGTATTTGAAGGGAAGAAAGGAAAGACAGGTCTTTACTGCTGTCACTGCAGAATGGCCAGCCTTTGGCTTCTTACAGTGTCAGTGGAGAATGGCAGTGCCCAAGAAACGGAGGTTGCAATACTAAATGAGGGGTTACAGTGGCCAAGCTGGGTGCAGTCTGTGGTGATCATGACTAAAGTACTAACAAAAACTTGTCATGTAGAAGGGCATTCATTTTACCCAAATTTAGTCTTCTAGATATCAAGCATCTAAGCTAACCTTGGTACAGAGCCTATCTCTATAGTCAGTGGAGACTGGCCACCACTGGGGGCAACTATCACATTCTAAAAAAAGAGTGCAAGCTTGGTGGGCTGAACAGCTTTTGGAAAATACCCATCCTTGACCACTGACTATAAATAGAGCATAACTAACTACATCAGATAAGGTTAGGTGGAGGATGCCAACCTTTCCTCCTTAGTCCCAGGACTGAACCTCATTCACAAGACTACTCTTCTCACTAGGATTTATAATTCCAGCCAGTACAACATGGATGAGTGCACATGTAGAAAAGAGAGAATACATTGCAAAAGAGGCCTCCTCACCCAAAGCCTTTCAAAATCACCTGAACCACAAGAACTTCAGTTTCTACTCAAACTTTCAAGTATTGATGAGGTCCCCAGGTTTCTCTGGAATGAAGAAGGATTGCTGAGCAGCCTTCTCAACCCTATTCTACTCTATAGGCTCTGAAAATGGACTTCCACACTGACAGGGAAGTGGTTTCTTGAAACCCACTTGCTTTCCATCCTGCTCCTGAGGTTACTGCTGGTGCCACATTCACAAGCAGGTGGTTGGAGGCTCAGGCTACAACTTGCCAGCAGAGGCTCTTCTGTATTCTCTCAGCAGTTAAAAAATGGCTTGTACACATAAGCTGTACTGCTTTAGCTATTCCAGCATGAAGACAAACTAGTATAGCCAACCTGGAGAGGACAGAGAGAATATTCATCTATGCTGCACTAAAGAACACTGGAAAAAATACCTAAATTGGCTTTATAGGTTATCCCTGTGTCTCTTTTCACTGCCAAGTCAGAAAAATAACTCATTAGTGCCCTACTGACAGCACCAAGTGACTTTTGATTGGAAAATAGATGCTCTGGTGAGCTCTGAGGGGTTTGCAGGAAAACAACGGAAAACTAACAGGTCCTTAATATTTGTGCTCTTATGGTTATAACCACAGTGAGGAGGACCCGAGAGAGATCCTCACCATGCCAAAAAACTCAGCAACTGTCCACATTGTTCAGAAATTAGGACATCTTGTATCTAGAGAGGAGTTGCATAATGGACTTACGAAGCTTCAATTCATAATGCTTTGCTACTGAACAGTAGTGCCCAGGAATGGAACTGTTCAGGAAAAGTCACCCAGAAGAGCCAGTACATGGTTCTAAAGAACTCCTATTTACCAAGACAAGAATTAATGACTATTCTGAATAGGTAACAAACTCAAAGACAACAGGAAAAAATGAAAAAAAGAAAAAAAAAAACCCCAGCATTTAACTTGATAAACATCTCAGGAGGCTTGCCTGAGATTAGTTGATGAATACATGAGCTCATTGGTGCTGTACTTATGTCAACCCCCACTTTTCTTTGAGGCTCTTCCTCTTAACCTATAATATGACAGCGTCATATTATTTAGTTTTGTCCACAAGGCTAAAGGGCATTTGATGATGGATAAAAAATAGAGAGGAAAACTCAAGAAATGCCATTTGCAATTTGAGGCAGGAAATATCAGAGTGACTCACTTTGAGAACAGTGAACCTTCCGAGCCAATACAAGACTCTCTCTATCCATTTACCTGGAGGTCTGATGTAGCTGGCTATTGCTACAAAACTTTGCAGAGGACTCTGACTTGCAGAGGTCCAGGAAAGTGAGTTGGAGGAAAAACCAAATCAGGTGGTGTATTATTCTCTTGCATTCATGATGCCAAAGGAAAATATGAGTGAAACATGCAAAACCTCACAGGAGCCCTCTCGTTCCCTACAAACAGCTTTGAGCTTAGCACTGGTGTTGTTCTGCAAGTCATCTGTTGTATATGACTTGGTCATTTCATCACAAACATGTATTCTACATGCTATAGAATACAATTTTTAGTTGCCTCAGAATTCCCTCTTGTCAAAGGCTTTGCTTTTCCTTTAAAATTGCTCACAGGCTTTGAATGCAGAATGCCCTGTGTCTGGCTTCACTACTGCATTAGACATAGTCAGGGCAGACCTAGGGATGTAATATGACAACAGATTGGCCAGTATGTGCGCAGATTTGCAATTGCTTGTTCCTGCCTGCTCTGGAAACAATGGAGGAGTGGAAGCAGCTGGTATGCAGAAGAGATGAGGCGTAACATCTCTCTAGGAGTGCTGACTGCCCAAGCACCTCTGGTCCTGCCAGTCCTGGGCTGTATGCTGGTGAGAGCAGGCAAGCTCGGACGGCTGTTTTCGAGGCTGTAGTCTATTCCTGTCTGTATACCATTTGTTACAATTGCCCAGCATGGGCATCTTGCTTCAGTCCCCAGAGTGCTGTTTGCTATGCATTGGAGCGCTTCTCCATGTGTTGGTTCTGACAGTGGCAGCAGTGATGCTGATAGGGTTGGGTCTTACACGCTGCCTGACAACCTTGTAAGCCAAATTCAGTCCTCACTGTGTTACAAGAGGAAAACAAACAGCATGGAAAGGACCAAAGTGCAGCTTACACAAAAAGGCTTAGTAAAGAAACATCTTTCTCCATGTCCTCAGCTGTACTTGCTGGCTTCATGGACTTCAATGGAGTTATTTCAGCCTACACTAGCTGAGAATACAGCCCACTAGACTATGCATTGCCATGTAAAACTCCTGTGAGTAGTACGGTTTATTTTCTCATTTGTTGGTTCTGCCATCTGGCACAGCTTTCTTATATCCTTCTCCATTCACCATCCTCTGAAAACATCTTTTGTGTTGTCTATAGACACGTCACTTTTCCCTTGCCAAATATTAGCTTTATGACTGAATACTTCTGATTCCTTTTGAAATCACTTCACGTTACCTTTTCCCCCCTGACAACACTCTCAGGTATCTATTATGCAATGTTGTGTTCTGTTTCCAGGTGCAGTATGGGTTAAAAGAATACAGCTCCAGTTTCGCAAACATTTGTGCAGCTTCATAGCTTTAATGGATCCTGGCGACTATAAATAACAAAGGGAAACTAAATAATACACTCCTTCCTGTGAGTCACATGTAGGTTGGCTACATTTCTGAATTCACCTCCTGAGAGAAGAAGCTTTGCCTCCATTATAAGACAGACACATATCATCCCGTGATGGCACCACAGGGTCAGACTGTAGCCGATGAAAAGTCATGAATGTCACATGCACCAGAATGAGACATTTAAACTGAAAACTCTTGTGATTGATACAAAACACAGTCTCCCAGAGAGGCCTGTGCTCATCTGCTGGGGGATGGGGTTAGGAATTCTCCTGCAAAGATTCCAACATTTAATTTCCTTTGACTGGATAGCTACAGGCAGTTGTTCCTGAAGGTCTAGGTGAGGAACTCCAGGAAATCTCCTGGGCTTGCTTTCCACCCTCAGTTCTCTCTGACTTCAGGGACACTTATGGTTGTCCACCTCTCTCAGGAGTCAGTGGCTTTGGACTTTGGACTTTCAGGCTGATAAATATGCTAGATTATAGCCTTCCTCCCTTGGAGTGAATGGTAACCTGCTCCACAAGTGGCCCCACTGATGTCAGCAGAAATACCTAAGAACTAATAGCCCCTTTGCAGCAATCAAGGGCACCAGATTCCGGTGAAAAATTACATCAGATTTAACTTTTTCCATTTTAAAGGGTCATAACTAGCTCCCTTGTTCTCATTGGAGCTCTGTGGACTAAGGAAAAAGGAAAAGCTTTTCTAACTACATATAAACACCATCTCAACCAGTTAAGTATAGAGTACTCATCCCACTGAAACCACAACAGGACTTTTAACAGGACTGCACCAGTTGGCCTTCATGGCTTTGTCTCATGGCCCCCAGGATTCTGCACACAAGTCTGGAAGGACAGTTAGGCTGGAAGGAAAGATGCATCCAGGACTTGGTTCTGAAGCCTTCAAGCACTGAGGTTAGAGGGATATTTGCTTTCATCAGAGATAAAATATTTGCTTAGGAAGAACATGTCAACTAATGATTTCAAGAGTGAGAGAAAAGTGATCTAAGACAGATCCCTGAAAACTGCTCTCTTCTGCCAAAGACCACTTATCGTTCCTGGATCAGACATTATTTCCTGCCATCATAAAGGACTTGCGAACAAGGCAATTATCTCACCTGAAAGAAGACAATTTTTTCGTGTGGCTACACCACTTCCACCTCAGCTCTTCTGAAAGAGGTCATTTACTAGTAATTTCAGTCAGTACTGTTTGCTGCTCCCTGTGTGATCTTGCCTGCTTTTTGGCTAACTCTTGACCTCTGGGAAGAGGATGGCAACAACCACAGCTCCCTCCCCAGGCCCAGAGTGTCATGGTACGGAGCAGTGAATGAATAGGCAATTCTTAATGGCTCCCACATCACTTACAACTGCAGTAACAGATTTACTTTTTCCTATAGACACCACTGAGTGGATAGAAAATATATTAAAAAGTTCTACTTATCAAAAAGTGCTGCTGAGCTCTTGAGATATAGCTGAAGAAATGCATTGCTCTGGTTAGTACCTATCAGCTGATGGTTAGCAAACAGGAAAGGTGGGAAGCAGGTCCATCAGGGTGAAGCTTTTCAGTGCTGCTTTGACCAGAAGAGCTAAGGCACAGCACAGGGAGTTACTTTGAACCTTCAGTTCTCACAGGAGTGGGAAACGTTCAGCAGCTCTTGCATGGTCCTCAGAGTGTTTCAAGACCAGGGCTTTTTTTAGGATATTATGTATGGGTTGAACCACTTAGAGTGAATAAACATCAACTCAAAACCAAATTGTGAATGTAATGTGCAGGGTAGGTGACCTCCAACAGCAAACAAAGCAGAAATTTTGATCTTGAGACAAGTTGTTTCTCCCCTGGAGGGTGTCCTTTGATTCAGTCTGTGTTTGTAAAATGATTAGAGAAAATGAGATATGTTGCAAAAGATCAGGAGCAGCAAGAACCAAACACAAAAGAAAACATTTAAACACAAAGGCAGGGGTGGCAGAGAGCGAGCTCTTCTCCGTTTCACTTGTGCTTCTTTCCCACTTGCAAATACGCTGCTGGGAGATTAATTGAATGAAGTAAAGCCAACATTGGGATGCAAAAAGAGGAGCTGTGACTGATTTCTATGACTCCTTAATAACTGACTGGCAAGCTGGTGTAGCGGATCACTAAATGCCATGAATCATTTGCAGACCAAGATCAAAGAGTAAAGAGGACATAGTTCACCTAGCTGGGCATTCGTGCAGGGCTTTGACTATCCGAAGCCTTTAGAAAATCATTGTTTTTTCTCTTCTCGTCTCTAACCTCTTTTCACCTCTGTTTCCTTCTAGACTCAGCCATGTACTCATTAGTCTACCTTGTCTAGTTCTTACTTACTTCATCACATTAATCAAGGAGCAGAATTTCAGCTTGTTTCAATTGGTTTTTACCAAGAGGAAATCAAGCCTAAGGATTTCTATTATTTTTTGTTCCCTTTATTCCAAGTGCTGAACCTTGTATTGGGTAAAATAGAAAAAATTCTCCTTTTAGGAAAAATAAGGATTGGCTGGTCCTGTGCCTGATCCTATTTCATATTTTGCCTTCATCTGAATATAGTGTCTTGTAATTGGAAGACCTATGGAACTGGCGATCAAATTATTCTAGTGTATATGCAGTTCAGATCCAAATAGCCAGATATGGGCATCCCATAAACATAAAGCTAATAAATCTATACAGCAGGAGAAATTTGTCTTATACAGATATCCAGAGCTGACAAAACGCGTCTGAGACCTCTACTAAAATGAAAGTATGATGCATAGCAAACAGCTTGGAGAAAAAAGTAGCAATCAATACATTGAAGACAAGAAATGGAAAATAGGGCTGTAAATTTAAGCATCCCTAATGCCACAATACTTCTGAAGCAAGTTTGACAGACCTCTGGTGCTTTTATGGATACAGCAAAGTCATGCCTGAGATTTTCAAAATCCCTACTGAAGCTGCAGTTCTGTCAGAGTCTAAGCTGACCTAGGTTGCTGTTACCTCTTGACTACCTGTCCCTCTGCCCTATGATGCTGCTGGCTGGATTTTCTGGCTCTCCCTCACACTGGCAAAAACATACCTAATCCTGCAGTGAGTTGGTTTGGAGAGCTAAATTGGAGGAAAATGCTTCTCCCCCCACCCCCACCCCCGGCCCCGAAATGAGTTGCTAGTTTCTCTCCCTTAGCTGGCTCACTGTATGATCAGACAAATATCAGTGAAGAGAAGAATGGAGAGTGCATCTAAGGAGAGGTGGAGGGCAACCCCACCTTAGATCATACTAAACTGCTGTGGAATTGGAGCTTTAAGCACACAACTCCACTCCCAGTCATGCATATGTGTGGATGTGGATGTTTCAAAAGACCTACACATTCACTTTACTGCAGTTGCGTGTTTACTTTGATACAGGATTCTTGAAACACTGGATCCACTTGCTTCATGAATTACCCACATGGAACCACCTTACTCTTTGGCATTTAAACTTCTATTAAAGAACAAAAAATGCTCCTGTCCATCATGGTTGTTCAGGAAATCTTCCTAGTAGGACCCAGCTGTGTAGCGTTTCCTTTCTTGAGTCTGAAAATAGTCTGAAACGATACTGATGAGAGGTAAACACTGCACAAACTGCTTGTTTCCATTCAGGCTTTGACTCAAAACCTTATTGACACTATTATAAATGTCAACATTTGATACATAATATGGTAATACACTTTAGCAGATGGAGAGGAATGGAAATGAAGCCAAGATGCAGTTGAGGCTGGGTTTGGAATTGCTGGAAGGAGGAGGATGAAGAAAAGGAGAGATGCCAAGAAGGAAGTAGAGCAGAAGCAGAGAAAGGAAGATGGGAAGGAAAGGAAGAGAAATCACTCCCACTGAGCTCTGCTGAATCAAGCACTACAGAGTGAAAGAATAATAAACACTGCATTACCTTCTGCAGCAAAAGATGATGCTTTGCCTTTGCTCATTCTATGAAGCTTCCTTTGAGATGCGCAGGAGTTGCACTGTGGACAGAGGCAATAGGCTCACCTGTATTCATACTGTAGCCCATCCTCCATACTCGAGCATGGAGTTTGTTCTCCTCCTCAACATGAACAGGATACCCCCTCGGTCAGAGACAGCTTAACTAAAACAGCCCATTAACCACCTACTTTAGAGTAGGTGGTTAACCCACTGCCTAAACCCAATAGCTATATCAAGGTTACAAACTGCACTGAACTTCTGAAAGGGTTTTGTCATAACTAAAAATTATGATCATTCTAGATTAAACAGGTATGGGATGTTACCATTCATCACTCAGGCTGTAAAGAAATTTATACTTTTTTGAAAAGCTCATCACTATGCAGTAGAAACACATGCAATAGGGATGAACTGTCTGCAAAATATTCCTTCCAATCTGCCAATGATAACTCTATTTTTAGGGTCTGATAAAGAGATGCCAGAGGACAAGATGAGAAAAAATGTACAAGCAAAAGGTAAACTTAAGATTTTGCACTCTGGGGACCAGGTTACCAAGAACTATTATTATTATCCATGCATCAACTGGCACAGAATGCGATTTTCAGAAATTCCTTCACATTTTCTAAAGAGGAGCTTCTATGAATCTTCTCCTTTCTTCCTCTTCCTGTGTTGTTTATGCACTGAATATTCACACTTCTTTTCTTAGAGACCCAGTCGATTTGTCCCAAAGTCTCTGCATTTAAAAGACAAGTGTATTAATTAATGATATTCACTATTCTCATGTTTTTCTTTCTCAAAATACAAAAGCACAGCCACAATTCAATACTCAAAGCAAATTTCCCTAGCAAAACAAGGGATCTTTTCTATTTCAGGTTCTTGGTAGCTCCATTTTCATAGAGTGGATCAGTTTGTCTACTTTTGGTCTCAGAATTGCTTATCTAGCCTTCAGCAAGTGCTATGCACAAGCATAAGTCTGACAAACTTGATTTATGTTAAGAAATATTTTTTCTGTTGTCATAGAAACCACTGTAAGATGATCCAGGCATGAGTAAAAAGTAAGAAGTACCCTGGCTGCTGGTTTTGCCATTGAAATTCCCCTCACTGTTGATGTCCCACCAGTAATTTCCTCGCCCCTATGGTGAAAGGGCAAAAAGATAGTATCTGGAAGGATGGCTGAGAGGAAAAATTTGCCTAGAGATTGGCTTCAGTGTCATAAGGCAGACACGTTTCCCAGTCCAGAAGAAGGTGTGCAGCCAGCACAACTTCTCCTGCAAGGCTGCAGCATGGGAAGCAAAGTAAATGTTCCTTTCATATAGAGAACAAAATCAGACTAGAAATCCCCCAAGCCTGTTATAGAGACCTCCGTGCCACGGTGGAGAGAGATGGAATAATTTGCTTCTCTTATGCTGGGGGTTTGCTTCCATCAGCAGGAATGAATCATATCCACATTTTAATGTCCGCACAGCTCTTGCCATTGCACTATGCATAAACAATTTCTGCTTCAGTAAGAGGAAGCATCCACCTGGACAGTAACATATAAGGGAGTAAAAGAATCAATGAACACTGATCATCATGACATGTTCATGTAGAAGCGTCTTCACCCACCCCAGCACTGCCTGCCCACGAGCTCCATGCCACAGCTTAGGCAATGACACCCTGCCCAATATAAATGATCATTCATTGCCATTTTTATGCAATGAGAGCACAGGAATGTATACTGTGTACTACAACACTTACACCCTACTCAATCTCCACCACCAGTCTTTGACATTTTAGGGATGTTTATCCCCAAGATTTACAAGGGCAATGAACATTGCTAGTACTTCCCACTACAGCTGTCAGACTGACTTGACGTTCTTTCCCAAGGGAAATCTGTTTCTGCATCTGCTACTGTTGGTTCAGCTTACAACAGGCTTTCAGCTGAACGGTTGTTGCTGTGGATCTGTGGCCTCACAAAAAAGGCAAAAGGACAAAAGTGTTACTGCAAAAAAAAGTCAGAAAACCTGTAACGTTTTGTGAAGGCTTGCAGTTCCTCTAAGCAATGAGTGGAAAAGCCAGAGGATTCCAGTCCAGAATGCTCCTCTGCTGCAATTAGTACTGGGAACAGTCCAAAAAGAGGGTCACATGGATAGATTATAGCTTCTTTTTGCCTCTAATGCTGATTAGTTGCAATATGTCAACAATTAGAAGAGAGTTTAGTGAACAAATATTGCCTCTTTTTCTGCTGCTGCACTGTCCAGACAATTTTATTTCCCTCTTATTATTTACCATTTGAAAATATTTGCCAGACAATCTCTCCAAGTCCCTTCTCATCTGAAGCTTACTGATATTAATTTTGCAATTGTAAGAAACAGAGGCAGGTCTGGTATTGCTTCTGATTCCTGATAAGGTGAAAGCAGCTTTTAGCGCTGGGTGTGCCATGGATTGTGGAAAGTGAATTCCGAACTGATATTTTCCAACATTCTCTGTAAAATGCATTCTTGTAGGCTTTCCATGCAGCTTTCTCCTTGTTAATAAAGGAAAAAAAACCACGGAATACAAGGGGCAGGAAAACAGCTGATAGCCTGCGCAATGATTTAAGTGGATATTAGTGGACATTTTTGGCAGAGCTTACTGGAGTCTAGTTACAAGAATCTGAATAGAAAGCCTGGTTATTTCCTTCTTTTCTCCAGATACACAAAAGCACATGGAGGATGGAAAATGAACTTAATTGTCATCATTATTGTTGCTAGATTATAAGAAAGTGCCTATCTGCCACTTCTTCCCTACGTGCACATGTACACATCTCTTTTTATGTTCACTGCCTGTCCACAGCTTGTCTTATACATGCATCTTGTTATGTCTCATTTTCACATTTCATTCCCATGCTCTTTATAGTGCAAAACAAGGTGTGTATTTGGTTATGAAAATGCTGGAGAGAGTGAGGGCATTTTTGCATGGGAGATGCCGTATTACCATGTCAATCATTGCTCCTTCTTTTTCTTAATCTTTGCAGATTAAATCTGGATGAGCCTCAACTGGGATGCTTCTGGCACTGGGGAAGCTGAGATTTAGATAGCAAATTCTCAGCCCAGGTCCACTGGCATGTGACTCACACACTGTTATCAAACTTGCAATGAGCGGCCCGAAACTTTCCTCCCACCTTGCTGAAAATCTGTTTTAGCGCTAAGCATAACTTAGGTGTTGCTGGGGGAAGATTGTCTTTCCCAGTTGAACTCTTCCACTCTGGGCCTACATATAATGTCCTTTTTTTTTTCCAGAAGAAGGGCTGTTGTCTATTAACCAGCCTAGCTACTGAAAAAGGAGTAGGAGAAGGATACCGCAGGCTGCTTCTCCAGCATTATAGTACCCACTGATGCTAGCTGGGCATGCCGTTTCTACATGTCATCAAGACTGCTGCTGCAGTTCATCCCCTGTGAGTGTGAGTACTGAAGAACTTTCTGCTGTTGTAGCCTGCTGCTGAGATGCTTCTTGCTTTCTCTTTTGAGGCGAGCTGTGAGTTTTGACCTATGTTGAGCAGGAGATAATACTAAACATTGGGACCTGAAGGCTGCCAGTGTCTCTTGGAGGAAACTTTCTTGGAGGCAGCAGGGCACGCAGAGGGACTATAGTTGGAAAGGTCTAGGCGCCTTCCCCGTGAGAGGAAAGTAAGAATGGGTGAAAGCAGAAGAGCTGTAAAAGCATCATGGCAGCATGTCTGCTCAGAAACAGTAAAACAAACCCCATTCAACTGGAATAGCGATCGCTGCTGAGCAATGATGGTTGCTGTGACCCGAGGTGTAGGCATCATGTGTCCAACTGCATAACCCGCGCTCCCCAAAAGGCAGCGATCCCTGAAAACAAGCGCTTACATCACCCACATGCTCAGGTGCTGCCTTGACTGCTGTGTCCTGGGGCAATTGCAGATCCTGCACGTTCATCAGCTGTTGGCAGAGGCTCTGTTACCGAGAGGTGAAACAGGCGAATAGTTGTAGCATGAGGAGAAGAGTCACAGCAGCAGGCATGTCTGTGGGAGAGAAGGGGTGTTGCATTTGCTGGGATATGAATATAAACCATGCTGCTGCCAAATCAAAAGGTTCCCCTTGTTTGTTTCCTTTTTTTGCAAACCCAGTGACTTAAAGACAGAAAAAGATAATAGCATGGCCTCCTTTATATTCTAGACCGTCACCCTTCTCCCTGCTGTTTGGCACCGTGCCCATTTCCAGCTGGCACTTTCAGATGCAGATTTCTCCCTGAATAGGTATGGCGGGGCTCTTTGTCCTCATCTTCCCCTACCTTCATTAGCCGCTCTGCTGTTGGGGGCCTTGCTCGGATATCAGAGGGAACAGAGCCGGGTAAGAAGCAGAGCAGAAAAGGCCCCCTGAATACTGATTCATTACCATACAAATGGAGGAACACCCTAGCTATGCAGAGGGAGGTATCTTTATAAAGCCTCCGTAAATACCACACAAAACAATGATTACACAGCGCTTATGCATCAGTTAAAATTCATCCTGGATAGGCTGGATAACACATATCCATACAGGCTAAAATGGATTTGCTTAGGATTTGCAAATGGTTTATAGATGTCTCCTGAGATAGGGGCATTGCCTGAAGCGTGGTGGACATATCTGCGCAGTAACATGTCAGCAAGCCAGCAAGCCGTGACAAGAAGACAGATGAGGACAGGCAACTCGAGATCATCCCCCATTTGTCTGTGTATGTGTGGCTCAAAGGCCACCCCCCCCCCCCCGATGATTCATTCGGGGTCCAAGCTGGGTGCTATGCCCAAATCCCTGACGTGTCCACAAACACGGACTGGCTCATCTGAGCATTTCCTTCGCACAGCACTAGGCTGGGTTATAACCCCAAATCCTTGTGCTGTCGACAGTCACACTGGCAATCTGGGGAGGGACATTTTGCAGGAAACCCATTTCAAATGAGGCCTTTCTAGTTATGGGCCGTGGTTCATCGGAAACGAATGACAGAGCAGCTTGGGTTAGTATAATGCTGAGAGTTGTGGGATATACCCACAGCAGCTCCGACACTAAACACAAACGACAACCAAAGTGCTTGTACAGTTCTTCCACCTCTGTTTGCCCATCCTCCTCTCTCGCAGGAAGGGGGACTAGGATGGAGATGGGTGGTGGCGCTCGGATGCAGCCCTGCAGCGCAGCCCTGCAGCGCAGCCCTGCAGCGCAGCCCTGCAGCGCAGCCCTGCAGCGCAGCCCTGCAGCGCAGCCCTGCAGCGCAGCCCTGCAGCGCAGCCCTGCAGCGCAGCCCTGCAGCGCAGCCCTGCAGCGCAGCTGCGCGTGTTTTGGCTGGGTCTTGTTATAAGGGGTGACGAAAAATTGTACGCCAGCCCACGGATAATCCAATCAAAGTTTATTAAAGCAAGCGACAAACAGGCAAAACAGCGCTGGGCGGCCGGGGAGTCTCCGCTCTGCCAACGGCGCGCGCCCCCCTCCCTCAGAGTTCCCTTTTTATAGTTTTTTTTTTGTTGCCAGGTTAAAGTCTAGGGTCCGGGCTCACGTGGGCTTGTTTCTGCGATTGCGCGCCCTGTTGCTGGGGGAGTCGAGGGATGAAGGCTGTAGTCTTCTTTTGTGTAACAGACACTTCCCCCTCAACGAATGCATACAACGAATGGCCCATCAAGATCCCAAGCACTGCAATCCCTGAGGCCAAACACACATCCTCCAGGAGAGTTAACAACAAAACCGGTTTTGGGTTGGCAAAAAGAGAGCGGAACTATGTACATATCATCTGTAGTTACATGTTTCCAATCGCACCTGTCTGCAAGGGCTAACACTGCCCTGCAAAACGAACACACTATGCAAGGCCTACAGAACCGGTTTGATTAACAAATACATATAAAATAAATTTATCACAATCCCCCTTTTTTGTTTTCATCATTTTGTTGGTCAAACCGAACTACAGTTTCTCGAGTTAGAGAAAGACTGGGAGTTTCTCACTCAACAACCCCGGCCTCCCCCAAGTACTCACATTGCCTTCTTAATAACATTCCAACAATTCTATTTAATATAACAGACTTATTATCCACTGACCTATATATAAGATTGAGAAAAGTGGTGCGGTCTTGCTCTTTCTATACATTTAATTTGGTTTTTGGCTAACACTGCCCTGCAAAACGAACACACTATGCAAGGCCTACAGAACCGGTTTGATTAACAAATACATATAAAATAAATTTATCACAGGTCTGCTGCTCGCCTGAGTTAAACCTACAGTGGAGACAGATCCTGAGGGGCTTAACCTGAACGATTTGGCCTAGGGAAACTTGGTTCGTCAATTCGGTCTTCTTTCTTGCCAACATGGAAACGTTTTCTGGAAGCATTAATAATGTCTACCTACAGAATTAGCCACACAACATGCTGGATTTGTAACCATATAACTACATCTTCCAAAATAATCCTTTGTAGCCCTCTAAAGACCTGAATAGGTAGGTAACAAATACTTAGATGACAAGTACTCTGGAAGGACTTCAAAAGCACTGCCTGCCATGGAGAAAAAGAGGAACTAATCACCCTTTCTAGAACCTCTTTGGTTTGGGGGAAAAAAAACCCCATAAAACTCCATGTTTCTTTGAAAATCAGCATAAGGCCATACCGTCTATAGAAGCCTGCTTTCTGTCCTTTCAGGTTCTCACTTTTCAAACATACCCATTTGCTGGTATGTAAAACACATGTAAGCCTCTCAGTAACAACTATGCTTTCAGACCTTTATTAACCAGTAGAACTGGGAAATTGGCATATCCCAGATCCGGAAGAGGAGGACAGGGAAAAGATCTTATGAGCTCTGTGAGAACCAAAATTTGGAATATAATTCAGGATTTCTTGCAAATGTTGACCAATTGACCTGCTGATTGGACATGTGCCAGGCTGTAGCCTCATTAAGAGATTCCAGATTAATCGTATGCCTCTTAGAAAGGCATCTTAGCGAGCTTTTTCTGCAAAGACTATTGACATGGTTCCAGTTATGTTGGACTCCAGTAAATATAATGGCAGGATTTTTAGCATGTGTGTTACAGAAAGAGGTAAAGAGGTATGCCAGGCTAGTTTAACCACAATTTCAGCACCAGTCTGGCGAAATCTGTTTCTAGATCAATCTAGTTCTACTACCTCTGTGACCAAACCACGCACAGAAAGGCCTTAAGAACTGAAATGATAAAACCCCAAGGAACAGCAGTTTCTAATGAAAACAACAGGGCTGATAATTAAACTTCTACCAATGGTCCAAGTTGGCAGTCAGCTCAGTTAGCAAACAGTAATAGAGAGAGACAGTCCAAATTCTTTACTGTCTGTCTGTGGGACTGATCAGCCTTGACAATGTTTCACCCTACCTCTCTAAAATAGGGTGAAAGGCTCTATTCAGGCAACAGGCAAAGCTGTTTCCATCTGGCATATTCCTCCTTTCTCATGAGTTTCCCCCTACTGATTATTAAGCAGCTGTTTTATATACACCCCCCCCCCCCATTTGTCTCTGGATTCCCAGCTTGTTCATGTATCATTACTTCAGTTTTGACGCCTACAAGAAATTTTAATAAGAATTAATTTCCTACCTGAGAAAGCCCTAATATGCACCGCACAGTGATGTTAATGAAAAATAGGTGCTGTAGCATCTGATTCCTGGGATTTTGTGATTAATTGTGTCAGCAGCATTAACAGTAAATGCATTTATTTTATGTCAGTTGCTGATTGACAAAATATTAATTTATTATATTCCAGTATAGGTCATATCTATAAATCTCCAGGTGAATTTAAAAGTGGCTTCTCTAGCCACTACAATCTCTCTACATGATGAAGTCTTCCCATGATTAATTTTTTAAGATACACCCTGCTGTATGTAAACTTACAGGATATTTTTGCAGAAATATTTATTGCATGTTCTGTGCTTCATGGCTCTGCTTAGTAGGCTAGCATCAGGGGCAATTTTTTTTGTGACTGGCATTTGCATAACTTGGATACCATGACTTCTGTAAAAGTTCTGTATTTCCAAGGTTGTTCTTATCATAGGGATCTAGTATAAAATGTATTGACCTTCTGTGCTTTTTAACTTCCTTTTACTTACTGTTTGAGCTTCTTGCAATTTGTAATGTGTTTTATCCTGACAAAATGATAAAGAGGTAGAGAGTAGAAAGGGAGGAACTGAATAAAAAAGAGACAAAGTGACTTATAAGTTGCTCAAATAATCAAGCCAGATAGCTGAAAAACAAGGACAAGTTTCCTTCTGACCTACGCTGCTGCTCTCCAAGCATTGCAGTTTTTTCCACTGGGAAAGAATTCTTCAGGTAAATAATTTTGGACTTAAGGACACTTTTAAAATAGTTTTTAGCATCCTTATTCAGTTTTACATTTTCTCTTCCCTTTGCAAAATGTCCTTCATAAAAATGGAAGTGCATTAAGATTTCTTTCCTTCAGTCTCCCTTGCAAATAAGGACCTGAATCAAAGACCTGTTTTGAGCACTATTAGTAGAGGCACATCAGACCAGGTGAGTTACAGATGATGAAAACTGCGTTGTAATTTTTTTCAGACAGAGCATCAAATCATCGAATACAATTTTAAATGAAGTATGAAGTCTGAAAGGTTTCTGGAAAGAACCATTTTCAGATAAAGGCAAGGAGAATTACTCAAAATATAAGGAGGGAGCTGCAAGAAAAAAAGGCTCTTCAGTTTTTTCAGTTCAGGTTTTATGTATCTGTGAATTTTCTAAAGCATTATTTTCCTCCACTGTCATTGTCTAAAACACTGCACTCCGTAACTGTTGTCATGCATTTACAATTTTCTTTGTTGCTGAGGACAGCCAGCTTGAATTAGAAGCTGTTCATAGCCAAATTCCAAAGTATCCGGATATTAATTCAGATGTGGCAATAGATTAAAGCAGGGCTGGTCCACCCCTCCTCCTAGCCTTGCAGGGGAGGGGGTTGAAGGGCCACGCAGCAGCTCCTGAACTGCCACTGTTCCTGATTGACATATTTTTTGATTTACTCTAACACGTCAAGCTGTCTGTATCCCTCTGTCAGCTCCAGGGAAGGATGCCAGTCTCTAAGATAAGGGCAGCATGATCAGGCAAGGTTGGTAGTTGTGTCAGCTGCCCCAGCTTAATCTGCTGCTGCATGCGTGCGCACACTGCCAAAACTCTGTCATTCCTGTCTCATGGGGCAGCAATTGTTTGTAAACCCAGTCTACCACTTTACAAAAGTTACGCCTTCACCCCAACTTGGGAATCTGACAAAGTCCTGAGTCACTGAGTAACTTAAAGTCCCCACAGAGGCTCTCTGACTTGGGTTGTGGTCCCGCAGCCCTGGCTGAAAAGTAGCCCTGACTCATGCTGTTTGTATGAACAGGAGCATTCCCTTCACTGAACCGCACTCCTAAACACAAGACAAAGGATCAAGTGGGCAATTTAATATTAAGTGCAGAACACTAAATTATTACCATTCAACCTAACTTCCTGCTCCCAAAATATATTTGAAATTTCATTGAAGTAGATCATGTTCTGCACAAAGCAAGTCAGTGCTCTTGGTTGGGATTATACCCATTATTGCCTAGTACTGTACTGAAAAATCATTGATTTTAATACACTCTGCAACATTCCTAAAGGCTTGGGAACTGTCAGCTGAATATATTCATAGTGGATGTTCGATCACTGCACCAAATACACTCTGCAAACTAGTCACCTTTGAAATGATAGTGGTACCTTCTTGAATAATTCGCTACCACCAGATTGCATGTCCTTTGGGTCCTCTTGAAAGTTGAAAAGAAAAGGAGGGACAGGAACATGATATGATGACACCAATGTTGAAGTGATTTTAATTCAATGTTATTACTATACATTTGGAATTTTTTCCCCCATGTTTTTAAATTTCATCGGGGAATTTTCCTAAATCCCTGCATTCTTTTCTTGCCATTTCTTTCAGTCTTTCATTTTCTTTCCCTTTTCCTTTCTTCTTTCCTTTGTCCCCTTCCTCTCCTTTTCCCCTTCTTTTCCTTCTCCTTTTTTTCCTTGTTTTTCTATTCTACTCTAATCTATTCTACATTTTTGGGTTTACTATTCTATTACTTTTTATTTCAAGAAAATTCTAGACATGTGATACAGTTTTGCATGCTTTTGCTTCTAATAATAATTATGGGTCAGATTTTGCACCCTATAAATATGGGTGGATAAATTTGGTGCAATTCCACTGATTTTAATGGAATTTAAACTGACATCAGACTCTAACCCTACATTTTAATGATTGATTTGCATGGTCTCAGCTGTGAGACAATTTGTCTTAAGCCTCCATTAAATCAGGAAATGAGTGATTCTGACTGAGTATGCCAATCATTCTAGCTTATCTAGTGAGAGATGCCACATGCTTTCTCCTGCTCTAGCCTTATTTTTTGACAGCTACTTATGCTACTTATTGTCTAATTGGGCCTGCCAATCCTTCCTGTATGTCCCAATCTGTCCAGCCCAGACACAAGAGTCTGAAACGTTTTTAAAATCTGCATATGGTTGTTGATTACAAGAGATGGGGGGGGGGGGGGGGAATTACAGCCTAGATGTGACAACATGCTTACTTCTATGTCATTATTGTTCAGAAAAATAAAGAACTGCAAAAATTAAATGAAGAAATTACACCTGAGTACTTGGGCTTTCTGACTATAAGGGGAGGAAGGGTACTACGGACAGGATGAAAGCCACATTTTCTTCTGAGGCTTTCACACTCGCAAGGCACTAAGGGCTAAATCCTGCCATTTGTTGCTTGCTGTGCTGTGAAAGAGGAAGAGGTAAGAGCTATTCCCAGGTAGTACCAAATGGTAGGAGATACAGCTTGCTGACGTGCCCCAGTGCACAGCACAGAGTTTCTGGAGGAAGAGGATGTCCTCACAGGTAGCAACAGCTAGTAGGTTCGGACCTGCTTTGCCTCCATGCAGAGAAACAAGAAGTGCTGGGTCCTGCTGTGAAATCCCTCTCGCCAACACCAGGATTCCCTCCATGGAGGATACATCTGCCAAACTCTGCTTAACCTTATGGTTGCGACTTGCCAAACAGCAGGCCAGCATTTGGACTACAGTTTCTCAGCGGGGCTGGCAGAGCTCTGACATCTACCGGGACCTGATCCAAAACTCCTGGGATTCAATGGGAAAAAAAGTCCATTGATCTCGGTGGCTTTGGATCTGTCCTTTTGCTCATCTCCTTTGATGATTTATACAACACTGACATGCATATCTCACTTCTGAAGCACACAGAGCACATGGTTTTAATCTCACCATTTCCCTGGTGACAGGGAAGGCAGTGTGCTGGCAGCTAAGACACTGAAAAACACTCATTATTTTGTACATTAGGGTTTTTTTTACTTCCCCATGGAAAGTAGAAATTACAATGAAAAATCACAAATATTTTGTTTTACAGTCTTTGCCTGCCCTTAAAGGCACAGTAAAATATTACAAAGTGCAAATTTTTGTGTGTGTGTAAAAATGAGAATGTTTTTTATCAAAATGGGAGGTAAGAGAACATTAACAACTAAAAGCTACTGCTAAATTAAAAGCCACTGCTAAACAAATGACCCCTTTCCCTAAGAGAAGCTTAGAGAGGGAATCTTTCTGATGTACCAGGGAATTCTCTTCTCACATTGGAAGGTGAGAACATTTCATTCTTGTGAAGTCTTCGCTTGTAAAATCAAGATTACTGGGCCATTGGCAGCAGTGCTCTACTAGTTATGCTGCTCTGGACCAAGTCCTACGGTTAATGGTGGCTACAAACCAAACTTAAAATAAGTCACAACTCAAGATTCCTTGTGTCCTGAAGACCAGTTTTCAGGGGCAGCCAGGGGTTGCTACTCTGAGTATTTGACTGTCAGACCCGGAACCCCGTGCAGTTCTCCAAGGGATGTCCCCACAGCACCCAAGTTCATGGAGCCAGAGCACCTCCTACCCACCGGAGAGATCCACAAACTGCCAGTTGCCTTCATAAAGGAGGAGGGATGCTTTGTTATATTTTTTTTATTTTCATTCCAGTCCCAACACTTTTTTCTTTGTTTCCTCACTGGCTAGTGCAATTTTTTCAGCACTAGATGTCAGTGTGGACTTGCAATACCAGATTGCTCTGTATTTTGCCTTTAACAAGAGAAGAATTGCCATCCAGAATGAAAGCAAATCTCTCCAGCCTCATGATGTGCTTCCTACAAAACAGGTCTTTTCTTTACTGTTCAAAGTCCATGTGGAAAGTGTAGAGCTGCATTCTGTCCTTGACTGGGATTAATATGGCTGTAAAAGGGCCCTATCCATTTTGTGATCATATTATGTCTGAGTTAAAGATGAGCTACCATGACTCCAGAGGAAAAGCTTTGTTTAGAAAATAATAGAGAAAAAGAAATGGTTCCGAATTATCTTGGTAAATTGTGACCCTGCTAAGGTAGCATTGCACAGGTGCTCCACAGGGATGGTTAATCCTGTAACTAACAGTACTCACCTCAATAAGAACCTACTGACAAGACTGAGTCTTAGCATTCCTAATGTCTAGAAAGACATTGCATCATCTAGAAATGTTTTGCTACAGCATCATCTAGAAATGGTTTGCTACCCTAGACTGTTACAAGGACTCTTCTAATTTGAACCTGATTTATTATTTGCCTGGCATTTTCTAAGTACTGAACTGAACCCAGCTTGGGGCAGAGCAACCAGCTAGGAAGTGTATGCTGGCTTTCTGAAGCGGTGAAATGACTGGTTTCTATCACTCTTTGGAAAACATTTTGTTTCTTTAAGAAATTTAAGTCCCTGAGTCTAAATCGTGAGTGGTCCCTGTGCTGTTATGGGAGGGCTGAGGAAGATGCATGAAGGACCCCGACTCCCCTCATTTTGCAAGCAGCAATCTAGAACGAGACACTGCTCCTCTTGCTCCTGGAGAAGTACAAACCGGGGAAGAGATGAGCGGGGAGAGGAGGAAGCGGGTTCACAGTTCTGATTTCTCATCTCTTACTTACACGGGTTCCGGCTTCTGTCAAGTGGATCTGAGCCAACACGACAGATGGAGCCTTTTACACCACCCTCGTGCTTGGTTTACACCAGGCGTGATGCACAGAAGCCGAGGCAGAAAGTGCTTCTGGCAGAGAACGCAAAGTGGAGTGCTCTGACATTCCTCCCGACTTGGTATAGTTGCAGCTGTGATCTAGGCCTTCAGAAAAATCCAGTTACATGTTTTTGTATTCTTCACTATGCATTAGTTAATAAAGTATTACCCTGATACATACACTATTAAGCCTTGCTTTTATTATATTTTAAGGTTGTTACTGTCCCTTTGACTTCTGTTGCATGAAGCTACTGCAACACATGCGTGATTGCCCAAGCAGCTGTGCTTAAAAGCCCTATGAGTAACTACCTAGTGTGGTTTTGTTTCTCATTATTAGGCTTACCAGTAGCAGACTGTAAGTAGGAGGCTATAGAATATTAAAAGAATAGTGCTTAAAACTATCAACTGAAAATATTAGCAAATACTGTGCAAAAATAAGGACAAACGTATTTTTTCTCCTGGCTTCTGAGAAGTTAAGGTAATATTTGGCAGATAATACAGAACCTGAGAGAATACAAATTGTACTTGGCAAATCTAATGTCACATGGCTCTACCACCTGCTGTCATTCCTACATATTTCACCTTGTTGTTGTTTCTGTAATACTGTTTTCCATTTACTCACCTCTTTCTACAGATGTCTAGCATTCAAGCAATTAGTACTGCTAATGAAAGGTGTATCCTGTAAAAGAGCTTCTCTGCAATCAGCTTCTGAAGACTGATTTACCTGTGTAATATTCACTGTGTCAAGACTTTAAGTGCCTTCTTTATTAACTATCATGAATTGTTCAGATAAGGCTCTCTGTAAAGCCAGCTGCCTCTCTAGGTGCAGAAGGGTTTTGTGATCTCACACCCTACATTGCAAGGCAAAACTGTAATTCAGGAATATACCTTGAAAGACTATCGTTATTTCCCTCTGCAGAAGTAAAGGGAGGTGAGGTGATCAAGAGTCCTCCCCCAGCTCTTGAACCCACATTCAGCTGGCATTACTGGGTGCTGATATATGAGATCTGAAAACAAGAGTGAGTAAACATACTTCCCATGTGTTAGTTTGTCGGCCACCCCCTCTTCTTAGAAATCACAGACACAGAAAAATTAGCTGGATGGGACCTGTACATGTCAAGTCATCTACCCCGGACTCCCATACCCACAGATCTGTATACCACGCCTTGCCCAGATAAACACGTATTGATGTCTCTTCATTTAGGAATTGGTGCAAATGCCTTTAGTGTAGATATGGGCATAGTCTAAACAACTGTTTGCCTTCTGTTGTTCCTTGAGAATATAACAAAAATGGTCTGCACAGTAGCTTCTGAAGAAAGATAGCACTGGGGGGGCTATAGCTGCATGAAAGGTCAGGAAGCTACACAATGGGATAATTCATGCAAAGCTGGTAACAAAAAAAACACCAAGTAAAACCAACACAGTGTATTGGAGAACCAGTAATGACACTGGCCTGGTTATGCACTAAAATAGCAAATTCATATCAATGGCATTTGGTGTCGCAGCTGGTTACCTACAAAGGTACTCAGTGGCTACAATAATACAACTGTGCATGTAGAACAGCTTAGACATTATTATGGTGAATACTCTTTTCTATTAGAATTGTTAGACTAAAGTATATTTCTTACAGTACTACTTTATAGCATGTGGTAATGGAGTGCACAGCACAAATTGCCATTTCTTCAAGTAACTTATTTCCAAATATTTCTTCCTGTACAAAATGGTCAATCAATAAGTCCAGCCAAAATGTCAGTTTATTTTTAAGACTGTGTTATCTTTTCTGTGAACACCAGTTTTCTCTATGGGTAACTCCAGCGTACAAAATAAAGCATACTGTTTACAGTGTGATAGAAACTTCAGAAAAGCATAAACATCAAACAAAAGATAGATGGTTTTAAACAGAACTTTTATAAAGCAAGGATAAACTTCCTTATCTTTGTAAGCATCACCACACATTTCCAGAATAATTTTAGGACCCAAACCTCGAGCTTTATGAGCTGCTTACTTTTTTTATTCCATGAAGACAGATCACAACATGTTGCAGGACTGTTTTTCATACATCACTGTAAGCATATGCGTAAATCTTCATCAGATTAAAGTCAATATGTACAAAGAGTTATTCAATGCAAATAAAAATCTAAGATACTGGATAACAGGGTCTCCTACACCTCTCAAAATACCAGTTACCAGCTGGAGATACACTGATACCAACATGTATCTAAAAAGATGCCTACAACACATTTATGTATAATTTGTTGTGACACTGACAGAGATAATACGGGACCTATTTCCCTTAGCTTACACATGTGAACATACAGCAGTCTTGTTTGCTGGATGTCTTGCTCTAGCTGCAGGTGTAAGGCATGTACATTTTAAAGATCTGATTTTAGAGGAATAAACCAGTTATGTTTTTCTTTCTCATAGAGAAAGCAACTGAACACTTCATAAGTCTCTATTTTCAGTATCTGTGAAGAAGCGGTGTGCAGCGCTATTTATTTTAAACAGCTGAAATGTAAAAACTGCATTGATCTC
Source organism: Buteo buteo (assembly GCF_964188355.1). Taxonomy (NCBI): domain Eukaryota; kingdom Metazoa; phylum Chordata; class Aves; order Accipitriformes; family Accipitridae; genus Buteo; species Buteo buteo. Next base: position 47,714,008 of record NC_134172.1, on the reverse strand, counting down.
TTCCAACCACAACGTGCACCTCTATTTTGGTATCTGCTCAGAAAAGCTAGTTGCCCAAACTCTCTCTGGAGCCCACACTCGCTTTTGTAAAATTAAGCTGTATGTTATGAGTGTGTGCGTTACTTTTTAAACCCTTCTCCTTTAGAAAGGAGTGCCTGACCAGATCTGAACAGAACATAAACCTCTGGCTGGCTTTATTAGTTCAGGGTCAGATGCTTTTGTCAGAAATGAAACCTTGCTTGAAACCTTGTTTCAGTGTCCTTGTAAAAGCCACCAAAGAAGGAGGTAGGAGGGGAGAGGGAGGATGATCTGTCTGCATAGCTCACTGTCGAGCAAAATTCAGACCCCTGTTCCATTTATCAGCACACATTTTCCAAAACATGCAATATTATGAATTTGCAGCTAATTTTGTATGCCTAGGGCATGCCTGCCACCTGGTATTTTCAAGGAAACTGGTCAAGAAACAAGTTGATTATTTTCACTTGCTGATAGACAAGGTAGCGTAACCAGAACTGAAGTGGAGGTATGCAGCTTGTAACAAAGAACAGTGAGTATATTTGCCTGTCTAAACCAATTTTTTTCCACTATCCTGGACAAGGAACAAGAAGGCTAGTTCCTATTTTGTGCTTATTTAAGTACGAGTAAGATTCCCTAGATATGTTTCTACAGGAATAATAACAGCATTCACCCATATAGGCCTACAGAAGTCAGTTTTTATATAACTATCTGCTTTCCACTGAGTCCCTGAGATTTGTGGAAATATGGTCAGCAGCAAAATGTTCTACTTTCTCTCTGCACTGTTTCCTCTTGTCACTGGTTATGCTGGGTAGGAAACTGAAATTTTTATGCAAACTACTTCTGGAGTGTATTAATGAACAAATGGGTGGAGGTTACAGTGCCAGCTACTTGCCTCTACAAGACTTAACGGCTAGTAGACAGTCATTTGTTAGAAGAAATGTTAGCTTGAAAACCTAATTGTACTGTTGGCTATATAAAGCAAACTTCCATATGTAGAAAAATTTCTAATCAACCATTTTTAAGAGGGACTGGGAGGGATGGAGGGGAGAAAGCTGGCTCAGAAGCATGTCACATTGCTTTTTTGAAGATGTAGGTGTTCTTTGAGGTGTTTAGACTCATATGCGGTAGTGAGAGCTGCAAATATATGCCCTAGATGCAAAACAAAAACTGAAGCCCCCCCAAAAAAGAAAAAAGAAAAGCACGTTGCCACGCTCTCTGAGAAGGGAACACAGGCTGTCCCATTGTTGTGACTTCTTTTCTGTGAAATAGTCTATGCTGTTAAAGGTAATTTTCTGATTGTAAGACTGAGTAACTGCTTGGATATTTTGAGGTTTTTTTTTTTTCCCCATAGACTTTATTATTTAATCCTAAATTGAATAAAAGGTGATTCACAGTCAAATATAATCTGTATTTAATACCTGCTCAAGTCTTAGATCCACTGCAAAGAAATTACAGAAAGTACTAAGGTACTGTGTAGCGGTGTACTATTTTCAAAATGCTGTTTATTCTAGCAGCTGACCAGCTCCACTAGTACTTGGTAGTGGAAATTTTAAAAACTCCATAAAACTCTGAGCATGCTGTCCTCTAAACCTGCTCCGATAGGGCTGAACACGCCACAGGCATTCTGTGAGCAGCAGAAATTATGAGTCATGTTTGCAACATCCTTTGCCCATGCAGATTCTTGGAATCTAGCAAGATAGGAATTCCTACAGTAGCTTTCCCTTCTGTGGGAACATTAATAGGATCTCTCTCTTCTACACAACTGCTTATTTTCTCTACTGTTAGTGTCTGAGAGATTTGGCTGAAGCTGGCCAAGGGTTTCAAAAGTAACCAGTGGTAGAGCAGACAGCATATTCACACTGATTTTCTTTCTGTAGGAAACTGAACTAGAAAGTGCTCGTGTTTGATCTACCTCAGGGTATCTACCACTGGCAGCAGAGACCGCAGCTTATAATTCACAAGTGGCGATGGCATAGCTTGGGACGGCAGATTATTGACCCCAGCTGTCTACCCAGCACCCAGCACACAAAAGACCAAGCTGTTCATAAGACAGCTGGGGAATCACTGCCTCTTACTGAAACTGGCAACAGTTTACAGCAGCATCCTCTAAATGGGGTTCAGGCTATTCACAGTGTCTCAGCTATCCAGAAAAGCAACATCGGAACAAAGAGTTAGGGCTGGTAACCTCCTCTGCCATCCCCAGCTATGGTACCTCTTCTTGCTAATTGAACTGTGAACTACACTGATGCCAGAAAACGGCCGCGTGCAGTTGTAACAGAGACAGTAAAAGGAGGGGGGAAAGGGAGGCCTTCGCACTTATTCACATCTGAGGATGAGCATCAAAGATACCATACATGTACATGTTACATTTGTACATTACATATACGTATAATAATGTACATGTAATAATTACAAGTACATTGAATACGTATAGTACAAATTTTCCATAATACTTTGTATATTACTTAAAGTTTTGATCTGCTTTATTGTATTAATTGTAAAATAGCTTGGGTAGTATGCCACTGTGACACAGGCATGAATGTAGTTGGAGTCTCTACCTAGACGGTATGATGGAGAGTCCCAAGATGGCGTGGAGCACTGTTTCACGGTGACAAACCTTATTTTAGAGCAGATGATAATCCATAAAAACAAGCAGTTTATCACGTTCATATAAATTCAACGTACCTGACGTTCAATATCACATACATGTAAAGAACAAAATAATTTTATGTCTCTGATCGTTTTGTCAGGAGCAAATCGAGCTTGTTACCCACATCGGTATCGTTCACAGGGCCAAAATTTTCGGCTGTTAGTCAATCCTTGCGTAAAGCTCTCATCAATAATAATGGGAGGTTTTCTCCAAGTGAGAGGCTGAGGTCTACAGGATTTTCCTATACCGCCTGTGAACCAAGGATACAAGAGATGTTCACCCTTCCTGTTCAGCTTCTCCCCCGCATATACCGCGAGAGCCGAGACTCAGAGCAAACCGCCCGGGTTCGAAGTCCCCTACCGGGGAAAGCTCCCGACGGGAGGGGACAGCGGCCCTTACGCCAACCGCCCCGCCAAACCCGGGCTCGGGGAGCGGCGGGCTGGGCCCTTCGCCCCTCAGCCGGAGCGCGGCCCAGCCGAGCAGCCGGCAGCCGCGCCCGGCCGGCGCAGCCTGGGGCGCGGAGGTCGGGCATCCGGGCGCTTTGCCGAAGCGGCAAGGCGAACCGAGAAGCGGCGCGGCAGGAGGGCACCCGCCGCCTCGGCGGGCAGCGCCCCGCGCTCAGTCAGTCACCCCGGTCCTGCCCGCTCCGCCGGGCCGCCTCCCGCTGCAGCCGCTCCTCTCCCTCACCTAGCGGGACCCGGGGAAGGGCCGGGGGGGAGGGGGGACGGGGACGGCGCGCGGGCACCGCCAACGGGCACCGCCAACGGGCACCGCCAACGGGCGCCCTCAACGGCCGCCGCGCGCGCCCGGCCCGCAAACCCCACAGCTCGCCTGCTGCCGGCGGCGGTTGGGCTTTTGACTCCTTCCTCGTCGGGGCGGCCGCTCCCGCACCCCGCGGGCTTCCCCTCCAGGCGAGCAGGCAGCCGCGACACCCCCTCGCCCCCGGCAGGTTCTCGCCTCGGCCCCGCGCTCCGGGACTCGCCCTTCCGAGGGGAGCGAGCGCCGGCGGCCCCGGGGGCAGCCTGGCCCAGCGCCCGCCCACCTGGTGCTGCCCCGCACCTTGCGTGAGGAGAGGGGCAGGAGGCGGGGCGCGGCGGCGGGCCCGGCCCGTGGCGCTGCGCCGCCGGGGGCCGGTCCCCCGCCAGGCGGGGCGGGAGGGGAAGGAGAGGCGGCGGCCGCTGCCGCCGTAACCGCTCCCCATCCCGCCCGCGGGTGCCGCCCCCAGTATGGCGACACGGTAGAGGAGCGGCTGCGCCGGGGCGCCCGCCCCCTCCCGCCTCCCTCGGCACAGGCACGGCGCGCCGCGGGCGAGCGAGCGGCCTCGGCGGCGCTGCTGCCGCCGTTGCCCCCCACAGGGCTCAGCGGCGGAGGAGGATGGCGGCGGCGGCGGGCGCGGCGGCGGCGGGCATGGCAGCGGCGGCGGCGGCGGCGGCAGCAGCAGCAGCAGCGGCGGCGGGGCCGAGCGGCCGCGCGGCGGGAGCCAGCACCGTCCCGAGCAGCTCATGGTGGCGTCCCAGACCCGCGAGCAGCGGCCGCGCCGGGGCCGCCAGCTGAGCCGGATCCCGGCGGGCGGCTCTCCTCTCTCGACACCGACCCACCGAGCGACCCGTTACCCTCCCCCGGCGCGCCCTCTCCCCCCTCCCCAGCGCGACCCGCGCCTCGGATCTCCCCCGCCGGGGCCGGACTCCCACCACCCCCGGGCGCCGCGGGAAAGGCGGCGGCGAAGGGCACCGGGCAGCGCCAGGCGGCGGCGGGACCATGGGCGCGAAGCAGAGCAGCCCCACCGCCGCCAATGGCCGCACCCGGGCGTACTCGGGCGGGGATCTACCTTCCTCCAGCAGCGGCGGCGGCGCTAACGGGACCGGCGGGCGCTCGGCGGGCGCTGCCGGGCGGTACGCGCACCTGGCGGCGGCGCCTCATGCCGCTCCCGGCGGCGCGGCGGCAGCAGGAGGAGCGGCGGCGGGGAGTGCCGCGGGGTCGGCCCCCCGCAGCAGGTCCTTAGGGGGGGCCAGCGCCTCCGGCGCCCGCGCCGCGCAGTCCGCCTTCAACATCCCCCACAGCAGCGGCCCCTACGGCTCGCAGGACTCGGTCAACAGCACCCCGGAGGAGGGCGGCCGGGAGCGGCCCGCGGGGGGCGGCGGCGGCGGCTCGTCCGGCGGGCCCCGGCTAGTGATCGGCTCGCTGCCCGCTCACCTCTCTCCGCACCTGTTCGGAGGTAAGGGCCAGCCCGCGGGGCGGGCGCGACGCGGCGGAGGGGGGGGGCGGTTAGCTGCCTGTCGCGCTGCTGCGGGGCTGGGGGCCCGGGCGGGCGCGGGGTTTCCTTCCCCGGCTCCCGGCCCCGCGGTGGGACGGGTAATGAATCATCACTTTGGGGAGAGCGGCGGCTCTTTCAGGCTCGCGTCCGCCGTAGGGGGGCACGGTTTGGAGACGGGGTTTTCAGGCCAGCGTCTCCTATTGTTTGTAAGGAGAGCTGTGAAAGGGGGAGGTTAAAAACGAACCCCGCGGCGGTGCGGTCGGGACGGCGAAGAGGAAGCAGAGCCTCTCCGGCCGGCGACTTTAGACTCTAATAGCTGTAATCAGTGCCTGTGCAAATACTCTTGCCTGCTGCTTACATAATTAGAATCTAATTGGATCATGTGTCTCCGCCGTTTATTCTAAAATCGGACCAAACCCCTCGTTAGGTACTGATTAGTATGTGGCTGATGCTTGTTCCTCTTTCCAAGTTCTCGGGTTCTCGGTTCTGAAAGTCGATTAAGAAAAACAGAAGTTAAAGTAAGTTTCTTTGTTTATTTTCCCCCCTGAGAGATGAGTAGAGCCGGATAGCTGTCCGTGCCGCTGAAGTACAGGCTTGCAGCACCCGTACCGTATAGTCTTGAGGATGGCCACATGTGCTCTTGAGGCAGAAGAAACACACAGCGAAACTCTGAATTAACCAAGAAGCTGAGGCCCTTTAAGAGGCATATTAGATGTGGAGCAAGTTGTCATAGTTTTTTGTCTCTCCTGTGATATTGAGATGAATAGGGCTGGTTTAGGACTTGCATTTTACTTCCTGTGTTCTTTACCTTAAAAATCTGCCTGTAAGTTGCCAACTGCTTTCAAAGTTGCTGACTACTCTCAGTACTGCTTGTTCTAAAGGTCGTTGTTCGTATAAGTCAAGCATTAAGGTGCAAGGTGACTTTTTAAATTGATTAATTCTCTTGATAATTCTAATATATGTATGTATTATAATCTGTCTAAATACTAACCAGCTTCCCAAAAAGCTTTCTTTTGGAAAAGAGGAGGCTAATGTAAGATTTCTATGTTTCTGTATTCTAGTTAATCTCTTTGTGAATACTATTTGTAGCAGGTTGGGCTTTCTTCTTTTCTGTAATGCAACCTGTTTTTAGCCAAAGCAGAGCTGTCTTCAGCCTGACTGTCATAGGGTGCGCAAGATTTCTGTCACATGGCCTGCCACCTATATGTCTGTTGACCTGAAGATAGCATAGCTGTTACTTCCTAGATCTAAAACTACCTCCTCCCAGCTCAGTGGTTGAACATTAACAGAAAGCTGTCAAACCCTATTATAATAAGGGAATATTTGCCCTTAAGAAAGAAAACATAACTATTTTCATAGTACCAAGCTGCTCAATAGGAGTGCTTTGTTGCAAGGATGCTCATTGTACCGTCATGGTAGCTTCGGGTGGAAGAAGGTGCATGCATTTCTCTGGTGATGAAAGGATGCCCTATCACGGAGCATTGTGCAGTTTGTGCTAGGCACAAGGGAATTAAAACACGCAGCCAGTTGTTGCTCCAAGGTAAAACTTTTTTTTTTTCTTCTTGCTTAAACTATGTCTTGCAACCTGCCTTGCTGCCAGGAGGGAGTGGATTAAATGTAAATGCAGTGGTGAGGATCAATAACCTAGGAAAGTGTTTATTCAGATGCAGGAAGGTCACTTCAGAATAACTCTGAATTTGATCGTACTTTTTTATGGCACATAATCTATTAATTGCTGTACTACAGCATATTTTGTCTTTTGCAAATCTCTGAAATTGATATATTAAAGAGGATATAGGCTGAAATGGCGCAAAGCTTGTTGCTTTTTCTGGTGCAGGAAAAGTGCCAGGAGGGGTACACTCTCTTTATCTACTGACTAATAAATAAGGAATGCCATATGTTAGGAGTTTGAGTAGCAAGTTTGAAAACACGCTGTCCTTATGTGGTCAGAAGATGTTAATGAATCTACTTGCTGCTTATCTTTTAAAAATCTCAGTATTTCTTATAGGTATGAATAACTTTAATCATAATACTGCAACATCTGTGAAGAAGGCCTCACTTGAAACATTATTCTTTTTTTCAATTTAAATATTATGTGATATCAGTGATACATTACTCCACATCACACTGAATGTTGGCATCCTTATTTAGTTGCATGCTTTGTGTTTTCTTGGTTCCTTGTAATAACTAGATGCTTGGAAGAAGTAGCCCCACTGGAGATCAAATATTAGCATCAGCATGGTGAAAAATAACTTGAAGCATTGTTTTGTCCTGATGGTAACTAGCTCAAGCTTGTCTAGGTGTGGTATCTGGCATTTATCTTGTGTATCATAAGCATGCTTGAAGTCCCCTCCCTTGTTTTGTAACTTGCAAATTAGCCAAATTGTTTCTTTTTATTGTGAAAACTACTGAAATTAATTTTGAGGATTAGCATAGCAATTCTATGAAAATTAAAATAAAAAAGAACAAGAATAACTTCCATAAGTTGAACTGAATCTCCAACTATTTATGTTTTTAGGCATACTGCTTGGCTTCATCAAACAGAGACACGTGGGTGTTGCATTTGTTAAATTACTGTAATTAATTTGCCATTAGTGAATTATACTCTATTGTCACTTTTACTGAGCAGCCTTGCGTGGTGAAGTAATATATAAATACTAACTCTCTAATGTAACGTACTTAAATCCACACTATGCTTGTTAATATGCCATTTGAACAAGAATATAAAAAGTATTATGTTATTGTATGTTAATGTATTAGAAAGTATGATCACTTATTTTCTATGTTCCTCTCATAGGAACTGTAGTAACAACAGCCTTTTCTGACTGTGAGGGTCTGATGTTCCTGTCTGACCTCAGGCTGGTGCACCTTTATGATCAACATATAACAGAGTAAATACTGCTATGTAACCTTACATCTCATCTCAGGGAGAGTTCAATTTACTGAATAATTGGGGCCTTGGTCTCACCAAAAAAAAAAAAAAAAAAGGTGTTTAACTTTGTATTATAAGCATGCCTGGAGTAGGTTTAGAGCATTAAGCAAAGTGAGACCCAAATTCCATAAGAACTTACGGCACTCTCAGATGCAGAAGCCAAACCTATACGTGACGTTCAAGCACTTTTTTGCCACACAGCGCCGAGTTCCAGCTTTCTTTAAGGCAATAATGCCGTTATCAGGAATTTTGACCAGAAGTTTCCCTCTCTGTTCCTCAGTGAATGGAACTTCCCCTCTCTCCCAGCCCCAAAGTAAATATTCTTACCTTCTGTTAAGAATAGCATGTAGAAGAGTTGGCCCTGGGATCCACAGTTATTTTTTTCCACTGTGTTTTTAGGCAGTAAGTATTCCTGTGTAGATTGTCAGCACTGCAGTAAAACTACTGCTGTAGTTACAAAATAGCTTGGTTTTGTCAATGATACTTGCAGCAATTGGTTCAGCTAAAAATGGACCGCCTTTCGGAATTTTATTTGCTTTAGGTAACTGCTGATGTGTTACTTCCGTCACTTAAAATGTTGACAGCTCCTCAGAACCCATTTCATTTTTGTGATCCTCTTTCTGGGTGGTCACAACAGGGAGAATTCTTGGTGAAAACACCTAGTATAAGTATCCTTCTGGTGTGCAAATTTAAATCTTTTCTTGGGAATGTTGTTATAAGACAAGAATAAAGCCTTTAAATATTTTTTTATCTTTAAAAGTCTCTTAGGGAAGAATATGTAAAAATTCAACTGAAGATAGCAGATGTGTTACATACTGAGTTTTTTAAATATCCCCATCAGTTCTTCATTCAAGTTGATTGAGCAGAGACTATACAAGTATTATACAAAATCTCAGATTGCATTATATACAGTCATATACAATTTTATATGATGTATTTATAGACAGGTTTTTAAATACATAGTGTTGTCAGATACAACTGTTGATGGCTTTCAGGCCTATATCAAGACTTGGAGTAGTAATTTGGAGATTAAGTTGTGTCTGTTCAACTTTATTAGGAGAAGGAAGTTTGTTCTGTTCTTCTCAAGCCAAATAATGGTCAGGCTTTTTTATGAAGTACTCTACGCTCCAGGAGTTATCGCCAGCTACTGAATGTATGTAACATAGTATGGGTAGAACCTTATAGGTATGTTATAGTAGCATTTGTTTGTAATAATACCTGGTGGAAGTAATGAATGAATTCTTCATTCTATAGAATAAAGTTCACAAAAGCTGTGGGTTATAACCTGAATTATTTGTTGGATTGTGGGAAGCAGATATCAGTAGAAGAATGATGTAGAAGAATTTAGATATCTCTCAAACTGCCTAGAAAGCCGCATATTGTTTTGTTTTCTATCTGACCTGTTTAGTTATATGGTACATTTGAATATATTCTTGAGGTTCTCTTCATTTTTCTCACACTGTTTTTTGGCAAGTATGGCTGTGTTTTGGTCACTTCCTTGCTTTCCCTCCCAGTATCAGCCAAGTACTATTACTTTGAGAAATCGCAAAGCTCTCAAACACTTCAGACTTTAATGCTGCTCCTGTTTTGCCAGCCAAATTTGTAGCTCTGCAGTCTTTGCCCCTGACTTGGGAGAAGTGTGGGAAGTGTGCTTTGCAGTGAGACTGTTGGGATATTCTCTGTGTGTGAATCATGTTATAAGCAGTGAAACTTGCTGTTGTAGTTTCAGCTTGTATGCCTTGGTACCACTTGACATACCTTCACTTCCTGGCAGTTGTAAATTTTTTTTTTTGCTGGTTGAGGAAGGCCAGTGAATCTTTGATACAATATATATTTCTCTAAATTATTTTCTAACCATTCAGAAAGAGGAAAGAGTGTAAGGATTTAGTCTAATAAAAACTGTAACTTTTTCATAAAATTCTGCCTTTTTTGGAGGTATGATAACACTGCTGTTTGCTGTTGTGAACACAAAAAAATCCCGTGTGCATTTTCAGATGGTTTTGCAGCTCATAGGTCTTAGAAGGTGCAGCACAGTGAAAGCTAAGAGGCTGTCTCTGCTTTAGTGTTTTGATTTGTTTCTATTCACTTTGCTGCACCAGTGAAACAGAATCATCCATGGTTGTCCACTTTGGAAGAATGAGAGCAATAATAGTGAGGGGCTGGTTGAAGTCTGCTGATTGTAGAAGAAGGTTAAAATGGAGACCAGTCTGAAAGCTGAGGGAAGTACAAACATGTCTGTACACATACACATAACTTCGCAACAACCACAGATTGGGGGGAGATAGACGTGTGCCTCATTTTCTTTTCAGTTATACTGATGAGTTGACTCCAGAGTGAGAGAAAAGAATCACTTTTGCAGTCTCTAAAGACATGGGAGGTTTTGGAAATGTATTAGCATTCTGTTAACCAAGATGTAGGTTGAAAAATCCAGTGTGCTATGAGAGCAGTCCAAGGATAAGTCTATTGATAGGAGTTTCAGAAGAGCAGTTCTGACAGATGGGTTTGAGGAATCCGATCCCTTTTCAGGGTCTCACTGTTCCTGTGTTTAGTGGGATCTTCTGTTGTTCCTGCATATGTACAGTGGGCAGCATACAGTTCCTGGGTGGCAGCAGAGATATAAACTCTCCTAAGGAGAGGACAGGAAAAAGTAGCAAAAAGTCCTACACCATGACTCACCTGCTCCAGCTCAGTCAGGAGAGTGCTTTTAGTCTCAGATGTTGAGTATTTGGACAAATGAGCTAAAAGAACTGTTTGGATCTTCTGTGCTACTGCAAGTGAAGCCCCTGGGAGCCATGTTTCATTTTCTGCAGTTAGAGACAGGTCTCTGTGGTGATGAGAGACTTGGGGCACTGGAGTAAAGACTGAGGTGAGTGATAGACAATCTTTGAAGGGCTGCTTTTTCTTCTCCTGCCTGGTAAACAAAAGGCATTAGGAGAAGCCAAATAATAAAAATGTCAGCACTGCATTTAGGGGAGAAATGTAAATAGGTAATTGTCTGAAGAAAAGAGAACAGCCTAATTGTAATGGCATATATAAATATTTCTTTTGGCTGTCAAGACAGTGATAATACGTGATTGAGCCTTTGCAGTGCCAGTTCAAACAAAGGCCTTCCTCTTTAATGTCTTCAGAATACCTATCCAACCCTGATATCCTGACAGTGTGCCTCTCCTCATGTTCTCTCACATAATTGCAGACTAGTCACCAAAAACCTCCCAAGTCATTTTTTTGTCTTATAAAGAAAGCCTTTTGTCACTGCTAGAAATTCAAGACTATTTTTAAAACACATTGCCTACTCATCTGTCTGGGTAAGTTGTCCTCTCCTGTTCTTGCCAGCTGCTCATGGAAAACTTCATCATGTAATTGTTCTTGATTTGCTGTCTTAGCCTTGCATGAAACTTTAAAGTTTTGAATAATGTTACAAAGATTTTTGAGTAGGTTTTCCCTGCTATTTGCAGATGCATGAACCAAATTTATATTATTTTCAAGATTTTTCTGGAGTGTGTCTACTGCTCATTAATGGTTTAATTAGTTTCAGCAAAGACATATGGTCGTTTCTACAAATTTGTTCATTTACTGTGGTAATGGAACATGTTGTTCTTGCAGATGTTTAACCCATGAAAAGAAACAGTGATAAACCTTTGAGTGCTCTGAGTTTCTATTTTGGAATATCTTTAAGGACACATATCTTATTAATTAAAAGAAAACAATTTGTATAAAAACAATTACCTGAGTAAAACCAGAACAGCACTTCTTAAGCATCCAGGAAAGTGGTTTTGCTGTCTACTCTCTGGCTAGGTATTTCCTAAACAAGTGCCTATGTTCCTAAGGCCACCTTTCCATTGTAAATGATCATTGTGACTTTCATAAGGTTGTCTCACTGTGCATCCAGAGCTCTTCGATGTCTGTTCTTTGGTAGGCTTCAAATTCTTCATGCTTGCAGAAATGGGAGGGTAAACCCTAGAAAGAATGAGGCTGGTTCTCACTTTCACTCAGGATACGCTTCTGTTTTCTGCATGGAAATTGCATAGTATTGACACTGAGAGATCAGGAAGCATGCAGGAAAATCTCATAGGGCTCAGGATGTCTGACTGCCTGCCAAACAGAATATGAAGTGTTGTGTGGGATTCGACTCCGTTACTCTTAGTCGTTTTTAGGAACTGACCTACCTGGGCGTTTTCTTCTTCCTTGTCTGCTCTGTCTAAAAATCAGACCACCACAGCCTGTGAATAGTCCCCAAAGGGTGGGTGTGCTGCATACCATTGCAGATATTTTTAGTAGATTCTGTTTGCTGACTGACTTAGTGTGCTATAAATACAGAGTTCTCATCTGGTATGCACTTTGCATGTCTTCTAGTAACTTATAATGAATTCACCTAAGAATAATGGCAAGAAAAAAATGAGCTGTTACAATTTATTTGGCTTTCTATATGAAGTGTCATTTATATAAAAAAATTATTTAGCAACATTTTAACTGTAAATGGCTTTTAAAACTAGTGGTGTTCCAAAACACTTCCTAGTCAGGCTACCATAATTAGTCCCTATGTCAGATTGATTTATACTGCAATTTCATTATGGTATTAAAAATTGAAAGTGGAGTTTTTAGATACGAGGGGTTAGTTGAGCATCTGGAATAGTATCAACACTAGTAAATTACATTCTTTGTTATGTCAGTACTAGCATGTTGCCTGAAAATGCTTAAAGGCTATTCTGTGGGGAAAAATGAAGCTTTAGTTATGATTCTCCTGGGATTTTTTTTGTAAAGTATAGGTGTATATACATTTGCTTGAGTTGAAATATAGTTAAGGCACTTACCACATTTTTTAAATTATTAGGACTGAATGCAAAAAGGGGAAGGACCCATGTCTTATTAAAATACAGATGCATCTGAGTATTGAATTTGACACAAAATTGAAGGGAGGGTTCTTGCTGAATTGTGCTGAGCATAACCTAAATGCAGTTCTTCTGTACTGCTAAAATAAAAACTGTCATAGTGTACACTAACAGATGTGGCCTTCATGAAAGAAGTTTAAAACTGGTGAAGTTTTCCATGTGCAGCAAAAGAAAGGTCTGCTTACAAGTGCTTTCTGCAGATTGCCTGAACACACAGACAGTGTTTTGAGAATCTTAAAAAAATTTATTTTATAATGAAATCTGGGCCAATCTGGTGATAGTCTTTCAGAAAACTTAAAAAATAAACTGTCTTCCTGCCAAGATTCCTAGATAGTTCGCTGAAAATCATGTTGCTTTTGAATCCTGACTATCTGCAGCTATCAGAAGTTTTACTTCTTTCTTGTGGACCAAAGAACATCAGTCCTTCTTGACTCTTGAGCATGCATATGGATTGAAGTTCCAGTATGGGGAGGAATCTTGCCTGTCTTGAGAAAATGCTGTGGCTCTACCAAATAGAGCAGAGCATCATCAGTTAAGCAAATTTCAGAGAGATAATGATGGACAACCTCCAGAATATAAAGAACAGTGACAACAGTAAAATGCAGTTCTCTATGGTCATTTAACTGCTTTCACCATGAGGCAGTCCTCTTTCTTCTCATTGTCCTTGCTGCATCAGCAAGGATGACTAGAGTAGCCTAAAGCAAGGATGGCTGAAGTAGCCTAAGAGGTCAAATTGGAGGATTTGCTGTCCATTTTCTTTGGTGTTTTGCTGTCTTTTGGGGAGAATGAGTTTAAAATCACACCCCTGCATTCTGAATATTGTAAGGCATATTATGCTTGTGCAGCAGGTGGCTCAGGGCTCCTATAGTCTCTTAAATTGGATAAGCATGATTCATCTTCAGAGGTGATTTTGATGAAGTATCCTGAAAGGTAGTATTACTGAGTTCAGGTGTGAAGTGCCCAAATACAGCGTTACCTATGTAGCTTTATTCTAGAGTTTTTTAATTTTTCACTGTTGAGATTTGCAGCCTTAATGGTCAATTAGGGTTGGTTTGAGTGTTTTGGTTTGGTTTTCTTCCTCCCTAACCAGGTGGGTATAGTTGTTAGAGGTAGTCAGATCAGTGTGGATAGATGCTTGTTTTATTTATGTATTGGGAGTAGCACTAAATATGTGACAAGTTGATTGTTTGAGTTCAAAACAAAAAAGACCTCACTTTTTGTTAAAGCACTATCACTCTATTAACAAATTACAATTCCAAAATAATAAAACATAATTGTAAAACTACTTCCATTTTTTAAAAGTGCTGTGTAAAGAAGTAAAATACCTGCTCCACCCGTGCAGTAGAGCCATAAGGCTGTTGCTGGCTGAAGAGAAATGATCGACTAGAACAATGTGTGAATGAAACCAGCATGAAATTCATATGTGTAAAAGGGTTGCATGCTATCAAAGAAACACCCTTTGAATATCTAATTCACCTGTCCTAACATTTGGATACTAGGTGACTAACGTTTAGATACTACATGACAAGTGTACAGGCATTGCCTCGCTTCTTAAGGACTGAATTATATTACTTTTCAGTTAGCTTTAATTGTATGTTTGCTACAGCTCAGCCTTGGATTAGTTTATATCTGAATGTCTCATATCTGTGAATTTGTGTGTTTTGTAAGTGATAACATTTTCAAAGACAGATGATACTGGGCTTCTTCGTAACCATGGATGTGAAAAACCAAAGTGCCTAAAATGCTTTAGAAGTAAAATACAATACTGAAATAGCTTCCAGTTTGGAGGACGTATGGATTCCATCGCTAGCATAATAAACTGCATGCTAAAATAAATTTTGGTTTTCACACACTTGATAAGACCAAGACAGCATACAGCTAGGGAATGAAGGAAATGTTCCTTGCAAATGTGGGACTAGTTCTGCTGCAAACAAAGAAATAAGAAGGCTAATGCAAATAATGTGTTTTATGTTATGCAAGTGTGGGGCATGACGTGTTCAGCCCAGGTTATTCTCCTTTGTGTCTCCACTGTGCCTCTCCAGTTGTAAAGCACACAGTTGTGTTCAGCTGATGAAGTCAAAAGGAAATGATGAACACATTTGGAGCTGGAGGGCAAGAGTTCCTTCTAGTGGGCTGGGTGGGTATATATGACTTCTCTCTACAGGTGTGCAGGCAACCAACCTTTTAAATGTATTTAATGATTGTACATTTTGCTTTAAGGGTTTATTCAGAAGAACATTCAAAAGAGTTTTAAGCTCAGATGATGTAATTTCTTGACATTAAACGGTTTGATATGTTGGGGAAATCTGTTGATTTGTGAAAAGTGAGTTAGTATTAAGCTTTTTGAAGACCGCTTAGGCTGACAGCAGTGTTGAGATTGTTTGTTCCTATCCACACAGATAAGGCAAGTTTATACTGTTGTGGAACCTGAGGTCATGGAGCAGTTGTGAGAAGCATTCTCATTTTTAAATTCTGGCCAGTATTGATTCTATTTTAGGGATTGGCTAGCTGCAATCTTTGATCAAGGTAATTTTGACCACTGGCTAAATAATCTTTTTAAAAACTTGTTAAATATTTAACCTTTTTAAAAATTTATTTTATTTATTATTAAGTGACAAACAAAAAAATTTCCAGGACCTCTGCTGCAGTCCTTGCTTTTAGTAGTGCTAGAAAATTCAGTAGGAGTTAATTTCTGTAGTTTCTTTCAACTCTTGGAAAAAATTATACTCTGAACAGTCTTTATCAATGCTAAGTATGACTTGCCTTATAGTTGTAACAGATGTGGCAGTCTTTCTCTGCAAAATACTTGCTTATGTGTGGCTGTTGCTTGATTTTTAATAGTGGGTTAATGGTATTGACCTCCATTTTAGCTGAACTTTAATTTACTGATGAAAATACTGGCATACAGATGTTGTATTTTATCCTGGTATTTTATTGATGAAAAACATGTACTTAGCAAACCTACAAGTAGCCAAAAGCATCCAAAAATGAAGTGGACCCCTGTTGAAGTGTGCTGGAGAAGTGATTCTTGTATTTTGCTATCTACAGGTTGTTCCTTCCATCTCTGCCATTCCACCAATTGTTCATTAGTTAACTAATGAAAATGGCAGGTGTAGGGTGTAGTATGATATTAAATGAGGGTGTGGCATGATATTGAATGTTGGCTTTTTGAGGCTGAAAAGCTATACAGCCATGTTGTTGGTTTGGTGGTGTGTCTGGATTGTTAACTATGCTGAGAAACAGGGTGCTGGCCTAATGTAGTTATACTACCTTTTAATAATGGAAATAACTCTAGCTACAGCTCTGATATAATGAGCTGAGAATGGGAGACCTGAAGGTATGCTGGTCTAGATGAGATGATATCAATTTGGGGATTATTCTCATTTTCCCCTTGTTTGGTTCAACAAATACCTTTGCTTGCAGGTTAAGTATGCAAAAGTGATCATAATTTGTCAATATGAGGAAAGCTTTTAAAAGCTTACAATTAGTTAAATGCCTGCTTTTATTTAGCTGTAATATTTTTAAAGTGTTCTGCATTTTACAAAGTGCTGCAAAGTACTAATTGTAAAATGCACCTCTAGAGGCTCTTATTTTTCTTCCTTTTCCCATCATGGATTTTGACTATTTCTGGGCTGTTTAACAGCTGTGTCCCATGGCAGTCTATTCTTAATTGTAAAACTTTGTTAGCTGTAGCTTGCAAGTGTTCTTTGAAATATGTTTAAAACCATATGTTTTTATTCAACATGTGGCTGGCCCGACACTATCCACAAAGATGAATAAAAATGAGTGAAAAACATAAGCACCCCAGGAAATGTTAACCCCAAAGGAAGTCCTCTGAAAGGGATGTCAAATTTGTAAGCAAGAGAGGGGAGGAAGAAAAATCTGTATGGAATGGTGGTGTTTGTTGAATTACTCCTACTCAGAGGGTATCAGAATGCACAGATATGTGTGCGCTGATACAGTTGTTTTCCAATCTCTTAAAATGTGATCCTGTGACACACTAAAGCTCTGTGTGTGTACAGCTTATTGAGAGCATCTCCTTTTTTCGTCCTTTTCTCTGCCCTCTTGCTGTGTTCTGTGCAGTTGACTCATCTTATTCACAACACCTGTATTAGTAACTGAAGTGCTATTGGAAGCAAAAATAAATTGCAGAAACACTGATTTAGCTGGGTCTTGAAAATATTCCTATAAAAAAAAATCAGTGTCTTAGTTTAAGGCTTTTTTCTTCCTAGAAAGACATAATTTTGGCTATTAATTTGGATTTTAATTTAGTTATCCTAATTTTATCTGGCAATAGTTATATCTGTAGTGTTATTGGAGGAGTAACACTGAAGAGAAACACACTGAAAATAGATAATTAGCTCTATATCAAAGAGAAGAGAGGCCATTTTGATGGACTTCTTTATTTTAGGGCATCTATTTTTTAGGTATTTTTTTGTCTCTAGTTTTTCTAACTTACATTTCTCCAAACTTAAAAATTGTGATGTCAATTTTTCTTTTCTTTAGCAGTATTTTGAAGTGCGCACACGTTAAAACTGGTTAAACTTCCTTCCTCAGAGATCTAACTGGGTAAATGTGCTGCATATATAGCACAAGGCATTAAAGCCTGGAACTTAGATGTCAACATACTAAATTCTAATCCTGTCAGTTTTCTGTTTATGCCTTACAGATTTGTAAATTTACAAAATTACACATTTGTAATTCAATTTCAGACATGTCAAATTTCATATAGAAATAGGAAAGGAAGAAAACCTTCAAGTCAGTACTTTCTTTTTCTTGCATTTTCCCTACTGTAATTTCTCTCTGACATATTTAGCTTTATGCCTCTTCAGGCAGTGATGATAAATGAACTAGGTACAATGTTTTTAAGCTACTGGTACAGCTAAAACACTATGAGGACAACTTTACTGAAGTCAGTGAGTCTTGCACATGCAGAACGTTTGGTATACTCACAACTCTGCCTTGAAGAGCATAATCCCGTTTGTCAGGAATTGTTGTATATAACTGACAAGGATGCCTTCCTCTGCTGAAGGAAAGGAGCTCTTTCTGTCATCTCAGTATTCACATCTTCAAATTGTTAGATTTATAGCCCTCTGCAGAAACTCCTAAACTGCAAGCTAATTTTAATGGTGCTTTCCTAACCCTGAAAGTCAGTGAATAGTATGACAGTTGAACCCTATAACTGAGGATTAGGAATATCACCACAAGTACTTGTCCATAAAGGGGAAAATAGAGAAGAAAGATACTATTACAGTCAGTTATTGTTGTATGCAATACTTAAACATTGCATTTTCCTTTATCACACAGTCTGTTGGAAAACAACAGGCCTTCCTCTTGACATTATAAATGAATTTTCATGATTATTTTTACGTTAGTAGGCATACAATTTCTTTTTCCTCCAAATTTTACACAAAAGTGGGTGCAAGAACAGATTTAATTCTAATGAGTGATGTGTGGGTGAAAGTCTCTTCGTTGATGATCATAGCACTTGAGTGGACCTTGAGATTAATAGTTCCTTCCTGGCACTGGAATGTGGGATTAGCTGGGTTTAGCCCATTCCAAGCAGATGATGTTTATCTATTCTTTCTTAATTTCTGAATGGAAAACTGTCTATTTCCCTGGGTATTTTATTTTGACAACTAATTTTACCATTGGAAGACTTCCTAATAAGCAAATTAGTCTTTCACAATTGATTCCCAATTTAGAAATTTGCAATTGATGCATTTTTATTAACGGGTAGTTCTTTCTTCATTACAAATGCGAAGGCTCTTTTTTTCCTTTTTTATTGTACTTCACTCTTTCTAGCTATTAGATACAACGTCAACAATGTATATAGCCTTGAAATATAACGGAAGGGGCATTTGTTACAGTGTTACACTTTAGTATCTCTCAATTTTTATGTTCGCTTACTTTGAATTAGGCTTGTAGAAAGCTCTAATTTGCTAGATGTGTCTGACAAAAAAGAACCAAGGCAGTAATGAAGCAGACAACATTTAACAATAAAGCAACTGTCTTAAAAAACTTAAGTTGCTGTTTCTGTCAGTGACTGTCTGCCTAGCCCGATTCAAGAGGACAGATTGATAAGAGAATTCATTAAAAACAGACTTATGTAGAGACTTATTTGCTATTTCTATTTGTGTTAGCTAAGTAAACTTGAAGCTGATTCTTTCTGTATAAAAAAGAAAGCCAGCTGCAATTATTCTTTAAAGCTTAAAGCATCCGATTTGGCTGTGAAAAACCTTTCCATAACACGGACAATAGTACAATTGTGACTCTGTGTACAAATTGGCACTAGTGCTGTATAAATAGAGGGGGATTTCAGGGTTTTTTTATGCTTGCGTATACCTCATCATCCTTTACACAAACTGAAATTAGTATCTTTAAGCCATGACTCTTGCCTAAAGACCAAGAGTAAAACCCTTTAAAAGGGCTTGATTCTGGCCTGGCTGCAGAAGACAGACCTCATGTATTAATATAACTGTTTGTGTCATTGTTGTGGTATTTGGCTAGCTGCAGTTAATAGCAGGATTAACAAAAGACTAGTAATCAAGGACAAATTGTTCAGGGTTTAATACACACTCTGTAGAAGCCAGAGGAGGAAAACCCCAAAGCCCAGGCGAGCCCCTCCCAGGCCAGAGCCCTGTTCAGCACCCGCGCCCTGGACAGCTCAAGCGAAGCTTCTTCCAGGCGGCCGCTCCCCTCCAGGTGCGCCTGCTGCCCGGGGAGATGCGCCGCGTTCTTCAGCCGGGAGGTGAGACAAGGTACCTTGCCAGAATTGTACGTTTCATGCTGGCCCAAAGCTTTCTGGCTGGACTACTGAATTGTATTTAAAAGACCAAGAGTTTTGTGATAGACTCTTGTTTGCCCCAGTTCCCTGTGGTACAGAAAACAGCTTTGGCAGCCTTGAGAGTAGACCAGATAGACTTCCCCAGAAGGCTTTTTGTAACTCTTCCTAAGTCTGGCTCGCATACAGTTCCTATGTGTCATGGGTTTTGTGGGTTTTTTGGTGGTTGGTTTGTTTTTTGTTTGTTTGTTTTAAGTCTTGTTTGGGTTTCAGAAGTTCAATCTTCATCCATTTGTTCACTTTTATTCTAGAAAATACATTTCCTGCCACAGCTTTCCCAAACATTGGTAAACTAGCTTCCTTGTTCTTAGTTTCATCTCTGCTGTTTGTTTTTCACTTGGTTTAAGGACTTTCATGAGCTAGTTCTCATTTTCTGCTAAAAGTTTTGTTAGTCTTGTGGTTTCAACTGGACCTCCCTGCTTGATTCCTTCCAGTAAGTGGAAGCAGAAAAAGAAAAAGCAGGTTATACAGATTCTTTCTGTTATCCCACTGTCTGTTCAGTTTTCTTTGATGCTGTGTAACACCACTTTTTTAAAATGAGATGATTAAAAAATTTGACCTTAAATGTTTAAAAACCTGGAGAAGCCTCTGATATGTTTTGTATTAGTATTAGAAAGACACCTTGAGCACTAGGAGGCTCACTGAAAGATTAACCTTTTGAAATAACATTAGTTTTTCTTGATGAGATGTTAAAATCTAGAAGGTGGTATTCTGAAACATTTACATTTGAAAGGGGATAGTTTTGCGTCCAGTAATGCTGAGGTAACAAGATAAAGTCCATCTTTTGTTTGGAGAAAAAAGAACAAAACGCATAAATATTTAATTTCACTTAATGGCTTTCAAAGCCAAGATGGAAAACACAGTAATACTTTGATTCACGTGTGAAAACAGGGTTTGTAAATACTTAAGTGACCTTTTTCCTTTCTTTTTATGGCCCTGCTGCAGAGAGCTATGTGGTTTGAATATTTTTTCCCTATTGTTAAGTGCAGTTTATTTAAGATAGTATGTACTTTTTTTCCTACTTACTGTTATCTTTTTACAATGTCTTGCAGGATTTTCCTTAGGGATGGGAATCCTAAGTAAATATTATTTCCTTTTTATGCTAAAGACCTTTCAGTGTACTACCATACCATTGCGCTAACTTCTGTAAGAACATCAGCAGCTTTATTCAGTTTGCTACTAAACAAATAAAAAAGGAAGCCACATGCATTTCTTACACTCCCTCCCTACTGGAAGAAATAAAGTGAATTTCAGGAGGAAAAGAAAAGAAACTGATTTTGGTATTTCAGTTGTTGGAGTACATGCATTTCAACCTCTAAATGAAAAATGGAAATACCATCATTAAACAAAATTAGTACTAGACTTTCTTCAATGTCCTGGAAAAGCTGTGTTTCCAAATCAGTTGTCCCTAACTTATGGGTAACTTTGCTTTGTTTAGGTTGGACCTCTGCCATATATCTGGGAACTGTGGCAAGCTCTTGGGTAATTGCCAGGGTTGCATTCTACTTTTCAATATTACTATTTTTTTTTTCTCCCCTTAAACTTGCTTCATTGGAGAGATGATATATAACATGATTTTATTTATAAGTTGAAGGATTTTATTGAAGTCACATTCAGAAAGTTATTTCCCTGGTATTCTGATTTCTTAAGTTTGGTATAAGGATGGTTTGTTCCGTGAGTAGTTACAGAAACATACAGAGGTTGGATAGTGAATGAAAGACTATTCATATTTGCTTGGATGGGGGGAACACAGTTGGGGGTGGAACCCACCATGTACATTTACATTTAAATAAATTTAAAGCCTACTTTAACAGATTAGCCAGTGCAAGACAAAAGCTGGTAGTTTTATAAGAGGGTTTTTTTCCTTGCCTCACTTTCAATTTCTTTCTGTAAAACTGTCCCCAAGGGAATAGGAGTTGATAATAAAAGTTGTCATAGCTGGTACTTTAGAAGATGTTTCTCTGTCTTTTATAAATGACTCGCATACAAGCCATTTGTCTATTAAAAAAAAAAAACAAAAAGCTTTAGCTGTCCATATTAATACATGTGAGATCAGAATTTTTGCCTAAATTGCTTTTAAAGACTCGGATTTGTGTATACATGTTCTTGCCAGAATATTAATAGATTAGAAGACTGTATTGTCCTTTTAGTACTTTGAATTTATTCTAGAAGGCTTGCTATTTTATTTTGCTGGATGGAATTACCCTCAACTTTGTGAGATACCACACTAGGTCAAGAGCAACAATAGCATACTGCAGGATTTATAATCCCGCCTATGTTGTACGTTGAGTAACATGCTGAATTGATATAAATGCATCTGAAACATTTATTTTTTTTTAAGAACCTAAATGACCTTCTTTCCCCTTGAGGCTGTCACTGTATGGTTCTAGAGTAAACTAGGTGACGGTGTAACAAGATTAGTCTGTCTCAAGATTTAGTGCAATTTGTATGAATTTTGTTGCAGGTAGAAACCTGGTAAATGAGTTGAAGTTTTTATTTTACTTTCTGGAAGTCATCGTGTAGATGTTAAGTGCTGTGAACTCCCTTCCTTAACTAAAAGCTTAATTTTCAGTATTGTTTTGAATGTCTCTGATGTCGGTAAAAATTGTCCTACCTACACAATAGTGAGAAGGGCAGTTTTCAGTTTATGTTGACTTCTACCCAAAAACATATTCTCGCGTGTAAAATATTTATCTTACCATATGTACGACATAACCCTTCCAACTGCATCTGGTTTTTTCCCTTTAGGCCAGCTTCCGGACAGTTTTGATACAGTTTTAGCTAAGGAGTGGTTTTACACCAAGAGCAGAATTTCAGTCTGTCCTACCACATTCTGTGGAAAGTACCAGACAGAGAGCATGTCAGGCCAAAATTTTCTGTTCGCAAAACAAGTTCAGCATTCACTCATTTTTCAACCTAGAGCTGGAGGATCTCCCTGAAAGATTAGACAGCTGTTAGTCTTTTGTAGCCTGCCTACTGCCCTGCGGAGATGTCTTCCAAACTGGAAACTGCTGTTGTAAGATTATAGGATTAATAGAATGAATGGTACAATGTCTACAGGGTTCTGGAAAACAAAGACATAAGTTTAGGTGTTTAAATGGCATTCTCGCTGCACAAAGCCAGGAATTGTATTGGGTATTGCTTCTTGTCAAGGAAAAAACAATAAAAGTAGATTTCTCTTTTTGGCACAACTCCCAGTTTACTGATTTCTGATTTGATACAACTGCTGTAAAGGACAGGTATGGCAAGACATCTGCTAGAGAGAGGAAGAGTGTCCTTTTGTAATGACCAACAGGAATGTCAGGCTTCTTTTGGGAGCTTTTATTAGGTGGTCCTAAAAATGGTAGTTAAAGGCAAATTTAAAAAAAAGTTACGTGATAAAACAACAAAGCCTGGAGGCAGAGGCTGTCCTTTACATGCCTGTGGCTTACTTCTCAGTAGTCTTTAATATGGATAGAGTTTACTATGGAAGACCAAGTCTGTCTTTTCACCAGAGCTGATGACTTATGCCCGGCTTAATCTCACTAATTTGTTGGTGGCCATACTGTGAAATTTATCACAGTTGCTGTTACTGCACTCACCAGTGTGCAATGGACTTGCCTTCTGAGGGCTTCTCCTACAGTGAAAGGAGTGGATTTAAGCTGGTGTCCATGTGGGAAACAGCTACTTCGATCTCTCCTAAAATCCAGAATAAGGCGGCCTTCTAGAAAACTGGTAACAAGGTTTAAGTGTGAGTTCTCCTTCAAGACCATCATGGAGATTTTTATTTTGTAAGACATTGAAAATACATCTTATGTCTACTGAAACATAAATCTTTTTGAGGGACTAATGCTCCTCTTAGATAAAGGAGGAGATCTAATTTGAAATAGAAAAATGCCTATAAATGATGTTAGTTCTTTGCAGTTCTTAAAACCTGGTCTGTGAAAAGTAACAATGTGACAATTCAGTACCCAAATACTTAGCAGTATAAAATCTTCCTTGCGTGGAGAATGGTTTGTTTAACTGAAAGTGCCTTTTGAGAATTATTGTTTCTTTTGCAGAAGATTTTGGGAAGTTGTGAATTTTTTGCAACCTAGAATGAAAGGCTACAATGGGAAAATAGTTAGAAATCTGTGTCTCTAATGATTTTGGGTTAGTTGTAGTGCTGAGTAGTCTTACTTCAGAACTTTAGATGTCTAAAGTGATGGAAGATTTGTACATTATTTTTTAATGAGTGCCTTACACTTTAAAAAAGTAGGAATTGGATGAGAAGGTGGTTTTTTTTCCTTTAAATAAGTTATTTGCTGCTGAAGTATGTATATAGTACACATTTGGCGTGCATCCTTCATTAACTTGTCTCTTGTTCTAGAAGTTCACAGTTTTTTGTTTTTTTAATTTGTTTTGTTTATATCATGGAAGGATTTACTTAAAAACACCTTACTGGTCTTTGTCCTCTAGCTGCTGTTTTGATCCTATCAGTCTCTCAATTGTTCTATACGCTGCTGGCAGGCTAACTAATACAGCAAGGTGCAGTGGGGTGCTCTGGTGTACCACTGGGAAAGCTCAGGCTCCTGCTTGTTTGGGGTGGTCCCTACCAGCTGACATGCACATGCAGGAAAGGACAGCAAGAGCAAAGGAGGTAGTGCTGCCAAGAGACAGAAGGAAGGTGAAGGGATGAACACATGAGCGAGCCGAGAGGGGTGCAGGCTCAAACTCTGGCATTCTTTATGCTGCCCTTCAAGATCTGTTCTAAAGAGCTTTCTTCATTCAAAACCAGATTTTTTTTTGTTTGAGCATTTTATTATTTATATTTTAACTGCTCAGTCACTGATTTTAGGGATCTGTGGTACAGCCTTGCTAAGGCTGTGGTTAAGAAGGCAGTGCTACATGGAAAGGCAGACCAAATTTCTGTCATGATTTACTTTTTCCATGACCCTTGTCTCAATGTCATTGTGGGCAAATAGGCATTTTTATATAAGGTGACACGTAGAGACTTACAAGAATTGTTTGACTTTCTGTGTAAGCTAGGGCAGGTTTCTTACTGACTTTCTAAAGTATATAATGGAGGCATTGCTCCCCTTGTAACCATTGCTTTTTCTTGTCTATTTTAGAGTGTAAGCTCTTCGGAGGAGAGATGCATACATGTATGTGAACAAACATATTTGCAGTACTTGGTGCACTATGATCCTGATCTTAC
Organism: Buteo buteo; assembly: GCF_964188355.1. Classification (NCBI taxonomy): domain Eukaryota; kingdom Metazoa; phylum Chordata; class Aves; order Accipitriformes; family Accipitridae; genus Buteo; species Buteo buteo. The sequence continues at coordinate 47,689,245 of NC_134172.1, read as the reverse complement.
AAGGGTGTTCCTGAAATATGAGTACTATGATTGCTCTTTAGTCAGTTGTTTAAAAAACAAAAAACAACAAAAACCCTCCAAAAAAACCCAAACAAAACCCAACACCCCTTTCTTATTAAAATATAATTTATTAGCATGTTGCAGTTTCATGCTAAAAAAAACCCCATCACCCCTTCTTATTAAAATATAACTTACTAGCATGTTGTGGTTTCATGCTATCTCAGTATTCAAACTCAAGACATTGTCTCCTTTTTCATATATAATGCTTATGTATATATCAAATGACAGATCATGATTTTGTTTGAACAGTGAAGAACAAAACATACTTCTTAAATAGTTGCAGGTTCTTTTATCTTCAGTAGTGTTATGGATGAGTAAAGCAATGAAAGCATATACTTCTTTACATAAAAGCTGTAATTGGATAAATAAAAGCATTTGAGTTACCATGTCACTTTTCAAATGGCTGAAAAGTCAAAATATCATTTAAACTAATTTGTTCCAACTGCACATCCCTGTTAAAACTTACTTACAGTCTATGCTCTGTGTGTGTGTATGCATGCATATGTGCATCTTATTAGTATGATCTGGTTAATGTAAACAAGATGTTTCTCTTCTAAGTGTAGATGTTTAATGTAGGTAACTAATCAAATTTCTCAACTATTTGACTGATAGACCAATGCAGCAGTTGTAAACAGAGAAAAATAGAAAATGCTCAGTAGCATTCTCTACAAAGATCATTTAAAATGTGAGCAATACGCAAAGTAGACAGTGGCATCTTAACCATGAAAAAGCAAGAATTACATTGCTGACTTAGTTGCTGTGGTAGGAATGATGTGGGATGTCATTTGAAAGTTTGGTTGGTTTGTGATTTATGGATGTTCTGTAAGATTTTGCAGAATATGGTATGGATGCTATGTACTCTCTTAATAGAAGTAAAAGACTAAATATAGATGAATCTGTCATGATTGATAGGTTTAAAGTAAGTCAGTCAATAGCTTGATTTTCTTCAGCTTTTACTGACAATAGTTAAGAAAACTTGGTTGGGGATTATTTCTTTATGGGTGCAGTTCTATCTTTTTCCGAACCAGTTATGCATCTTCTTTACTATTCCTCTTATTAGGCATTTTGCATGCTTTCTTCACTGTGGTACATTCCCAAATTTTATTAAAAGGTTCTGTCTTAGAAATAGGAACTTTTGCAAAACTAGTCATTAAAATACATAAATGCATATCATTCAAACTTAAGAAACTGCTCTCACATTTTATCAAAATTTGTACATAATTCATGTTAAACACTTGAATTCTGTTAATACTGAAGGATTTAATGATCTAATTCCAGTGTATACCTTTCTGAAATTATGTGTTTTGTCACCTTTGGTCTTCTCCCCATTTTGTAAGATTCTCTTTCATTATTCTGTTAAAAGTCTGGCTTCTTACGAACTTATATCCTAGTTTCTGCAATAGTCCATACACTAAGGTAAATATTTTCCAAGTTGGAAGAATAGATGGGTCAATGCAGAGTGAACTTCTCTTAGTTGAACTTTCCATTTAAAAACAAAAGGGTGCTTTATGATAAGCAGAGATGTCAGTACTTTTAAAAAGTTATTCCTTAAGCAAAATTCCTTTGTGCTGAGCATGAATGATGTTTTATCAGCCTGAACTTTTCTACTAAGCTCAGTCCTTACTCATAAGTCATACCTTTACTCTGGGAAAAAAAACCCAAAAGCAAATAAATAATCAAGTAACCATACTTGTTCTACTCTCACCAGTTTCAAGTGAATGAAAGTAAATTAGTCCATAGGTTAGGTGTTTCCCTGCAGAATTAAGAAATTGGTGCCCTCTGTCGAGGACTGCTATTTTGAGAGCTAAAGAGGGAAAATACAGAGTATAATAACGCAGGAAAGTCTGCTGTTGTGCTCAGGTAATAAAAATTCTTGTATGTGTGATTAAAAAATGAGATGAAAAGCACAAGAAAACAAGTATGCTTTGAAACATTTTTTCTTGACTTTCTTGAAACTGTACTTTTAATAGGTATAATTTTTCTGTTATACTGATTGATAAGTATAATTGTAACTACTTTTTATATATAGCTTAACATTGCTGTCGGAAAATGAAACGTTATTATGTTTAGAATTAATATTTAAACTCCTGAGAACATCCCACATAATAATTTAACTTCTTATTTACATATATTCTTCCCAGTTGTAGTCTTTAATAATTTGTACTCTGACTTTTTTGTCATTGATTGGTTTTCCCCTTTTTTTCTTTGTCACTGCTACCTCTATTTCTGCAGGAACAAGTAGGTTATTGGTAAGTATTTCAACTAAATCAGACTTTACAAAGTTTTGCCTTAGTGAGGACTTCTTTTTTTACCCTCACTTACTTTGGTAAAAACTTTGTAGACAACAGACCAATTGTCTGTAAATGCTGTGCTTTCTCAGGTCTCCATTATCACCTTGTTTGTGTAGTAGAGTAATAGTTTTCAGATTCTCCAAGAGACTTTGTCTTCTGCATGCTTTCAAGCAGCATCATTATCTGTGCTGTCTTCTAAGATGCTGCCTTCTCCTGGGGCTTGCTCCTTCGTTCCTGTCTGCTGCGTTTCAAGTGCAGTGTTTACTTTGTCTCTCCCATTTCTTTTTTCATAAGACCTCGTATGCATTTTGGCCAGTTTGCTCAGAAGACTTCTCTGCATCCGACAAGATGCTCTGTTTCACATGTTCAGCTTAGTCATACTTGTCAACCATTGTTCAGCCTTTTTCACATCATACCTCTTCCCTTTTAGCTATCATTAAATATACTCTCAGCATGGTATAGCCACCCTCTCCTCTCTTATTATCATGCTTCATGGAATTTTAATCGCATTTGTTGCATTGTACAGTACAAGTTTTCAAGATATTTATGTCTGTGCATTTTCAAAAAGTAGGTCTTCATTCTTTCTTCTGATCTTGGAGCAGCTCTTCCTATACTTCCTTTAAATGATGTGATTTCTAATGGAAACTTTTTAACCTTAGTGTATTTTTGAAAGTAGTGACTTTATTGACAGTGTGAAGAAGGGGCAGGGAGTGTAGACAAACTGTTCCCTGTGCTTAAAAATTTGTAGTAGTCTTGCCAAATTACACAATTACTCCAGAAGAGCCTACTTTTGGCAGTAGAACACCGTTATCCTGTCTGTCTTCTCCAACTTTCATTGTGAAATAATGAGTGGAAAGACATTTTTCAGGTGTTTGAGGAAAATATTGCTCCAGGCAATGAGAGAAAATTGAGGGAGTAGGAAAATTAAGGAAGAAAAAAAAATTTCTAGGTTCAGGAGAGACTAGGAATGAGAGAGAAAAATTCTTCCTCTTTGAACTGTGATTGATGAGTTAAGAAGAAAAAACCCAATGGGAATATGTAATATCTCTAAAGTAAGAGTTTTAAGGCATTTCATTTGCATAAATGTTTTGGACCTCCAAGCTGACATGCAGTGAGTTATTTGTCATCATCTGGTAATGCAAGAACTAAGCTTGCTTGACAGGTTAATCTTGCCTGCTGTGTGTAAATAAAATACATTTGTGCCCCAAACCACTGACCATGCTTTCTGGCTACTTGCTTTCTGAATGAGGTCATTGATTTGAGTCCAAAATGTGTCCAACCTGGCTTAACTGTGTATTCAGACAACTTTGTTGTCATTCACACAGCTCCACAAGATTTCTCCAAAGTGGCAAGAGCCCCACTTGTGTACAGAAGCCTCTGAAATGGCAATAGGGCTAATTTCTTCCCATACTTCTGGTGTTACTCTGCCGATGTGGCTAGGAGGGGACCTTGCTCTTATCTCTGCTTGCCAGAGATCTGATGATGAATAGACATGAGAGAGGAAAAGTTTCTTTCCTTTGTTGCCCTTGATTCTGGTTTTGGAATAAAGTCTGGTTGATAAGTGGAGTTTTTGGTTGCTAGTTGAAAATATACTTCTCAAACACAGTAAGCTAAAATCTAAAATCATCTGGATTGAGGGTGTGGGTGGAGCCTTTTTTACATGAAAACTGAGGCTTGCTTTTACCTTTAAATCTACCAAATGCAACTCCCACCATAAGTTTATATTCACACTTGTCTGTCTGCAGCTGCTTCTGTTCCATTGAGAAACTTATGATATGGATCTGTGCTGGGGGAATGACATGTCTGAAATGCAGTTAATGAAGTTAAAGAGTGAATTAATAGCTTGCAAGTCACTTTAAAAACTGTTCTTATTTGTGTGCTTGTCAATTTGAAAGTGCAAAGACTCTAGGAGTTTGTATGAAGGAGACTTGAGCAGTCTCTCATCTACCTTGACTACAGATCCCTATGGATGATGGGATCCAACATGGGGCTAACACCCACCCACAAACACAGGTGGAGCTGAGAAGGTCTTTCCTCCTCCCTTTGTTGGGTGCTTGCATCGATCTAAAATGTCACTCTCAAGAAGCTGTTCCTCTAATAACAGCTGTTCTTATTTTTGTATTAAGAGGTGAAATCAATCTTTCCCCAGGTCTTTCCCACCTGTAATTTCATCTTCTGGTTTGCAACATATTTTAGCATGGGGCTTTTTCCCCCCTCTCTTTTAATGGTTGTATTTATTGTTCTTCAGTTTCTAAAAATGTGCAGCTGTCAACTATAATCATCATCACTTGTTACTTTTACATTAGTATTAGACACCTGAAGTTTTGCCGTTGATAATGGCTTTATTTATGCATAAGAAAATGTGTCTTGTTCAATTTCTCTTTTTCATCTTGTTCTGCGTTATTTTTCAGTGATTGCTACTGAAGATCTCACTTTCCCAATTCCCAAGATGAAGGGAGCTACAGTTATGTAGTAGGAGTCTGTCTTTCATAAGTGTTTGCTTAGGAGATGATGTATTATCTAAACATATCTTCTCTAATTATTCCACAGGCTCCTTTAACTAAAATAAGTTTCAGGTTTGTTTTTATTCCCCATTTTATATATCCCCCCTTTCCCACTGAGTTCTGTGGGAGCTTTAAATCGGAAAATACAAGAGAAAATCCCTCGTTTCCCTCAAGGAATTCACAAGTGTGTTTACTTCAGTTTTATGACACAAAAGTGGGGAAGAAAACCCCTCTAGATTATGAGCACAAGATCAGTAAGTGCTGAGAAGAAGAAATTATTTGTGCTTATCCTGGTTCAGTTTTCTAGAAAAGACAGGGTTTGGAATGTTTGTATTGTGTTCCTTATTTGTATTTGATTTCTTATTCTCTCCCAAACTGAGGGGACTATTTCTTTATTTCTTTTCATCTTCAGAAGTCTTTCCAGATGGTGCTGTGTTCTCTCGACTTAGGCCATTGACAGCACAAAGAAGGGTGGAAACTAGAGAGCTAGATGTATCTTTTCACCAAGACACTTTCTCCCTTAATAAAAAACTTCTGTACAGAAAACGGTAAACTTTCTCTGAGTAACAACTTGTATTGGGAGCTACAGCATCCAGAAATTCTTCTGTAGAGGGTTCCCTGGGAATTGGTAATGCTCTCTTTTCTTTTACCTTCTAACTTAAAGACATTTTTACAATGTCACCTCTCTGTTCTTGAATTTAGTGTGAAATAATCTTCATATTCTCTTTGATAAGGGTAAAGTCGCCAGGTAAGAAGTTAGCTGTGTTAAAGCAATATGCTTTTATGTACAAAGCTTCATGGTTTTGAGCTTAAGGAATTACTCATTCTGTCTTTCCATTTCAGCTGTCTGAGGAGAAGAGAGAATTCTGTGGCCACATAACTCTGATAGTCCATGTAGTCTTTTCTGGAGCTAGCTTTTTCTTTTCTTCATTAAGTTTTACAAATTTGTTTACAGAAGAAGGGAGTAACAGAAGTTTGACTTGACCAGGACTGTTGTTATTTCACTGAGAATCTGAATTATTTCCATCTATTTTTCTGCTGTTCTTACAATATCACTGCATAGTCCTCTACACACTTTAATGTAAAAGGACGTGGAGGAAGTAGAGGCATTATACTTTGACTTTAATAAAATGTTTATGCTATTCTGCTTTATATTCTCATTAGCAAACTTAGAGAATATGGTCTAGGTGAAAAAGTAGGTGGATACTGAAATAGTTGGGGAAAAAAATCCTGTAGCTGCGCTAGGAGAGCAATTCAAATCAAGTGTCACAGTGGTCTACTTCAGGTCCATTTTCAATCATCTTTTTTTGGCGGGTGGACACCTTAAAAAAGGAATTATAATGCCAAACTTGTAAGATCTGAAAGCACTATGGAGGGCAAAATTGGAGTTCATAATTGTTTTTAACATCTTAAAAAACTGTTCAAAATTGAGTAAAAAAGACAAATGAGAATTACTAAATGTGAAGAGAAATAATTCTGTACCACTGCAAAATGGGACCTGGCTAGTAACAGTTCTGCTGAAGGGACTGTTATGGGTCATGAGAGGAATGAGCCAATAATCTGTTGGTTTGTTTAAAGTGTACCTGTATGTACCTTTATACACACACATAAGGGAGATATATCTATGCATAGATACATCTATATAAAGAGATTCAACACCTAGTGTAACAGAATGATGTGATAGGTAGCTATTAATTTCTGCTTAGGACTTGTGAAGTCTTAGCCGGAAAGCTCTGCCCAGTTCTTGGCAACGCAATATGCTAAGCTTGGAGAGAGTCCAGAGACAGCAATAGGAATAAAAGGTTTAGGCATTAGGGCCTGTGAGGAAAGATTAGAGTAACTCTTTTTTTTCAGGCTGGAGGAAAAAGGTGAAGGGCACACATTTTCCAGTGTGAACATGTTTTTTATATTGAGGACAGTTACCAACTGTTTTCCATGTCTACTGAACACATAAGAAGTAATCAGCCTTTTTTGTAAACGAAGGCTGCTAGTTTAGAGATACGGGACAATTTTTCTAACTCCCTTAAGAATAGCTGATCAACATTGTAGGTTGTCTAGAATGTCTGTAAAACTTTTCACAACTTGATTTTTAAGGGCAGATTAAATCCTCTAAGTATGTTTAACCCAGTTTCCCAGTATGGGGTAGACTTGGTGACCTCTTGAGGTCCTTTCTAACATGTTTTTCTGATTACGTGAGGTCTATTCTGTTTATTGGGGGGAGGGAATTATTTGTGTTGTTTTGTTTTGGCATCATTATGCAAACTTTATTTGTGTGACATTAATCTTGCATACCACTGTCATACCATCATATTTACTGGATGCTCTGCTTCTAGATTGTCTATAGTTATTTTTCTAAGTACTGAAGAACAAGTGCAAGTACATAAGTAACTTTTGTCAGGCTGCTTATTGTCAAATACGTTTTAGAAAAGTATGTGTATTGAAGGATTTCTCTTTTCTTATGACTTCTTTAAATGTAAACCAAGACAGATTTATCCATCTTGTTTGAAAACACAAGGATACAAAAAAACCCCAACTAATACCTTGCATACTTATTTTAAAAGAACAGCTGGTCTCATTATACTTTCAGTTTGGTTTTGGCAGTGTTCCAGTTGAGATGTTTTCTGCTGAAAGGCTACTCTGATCAGGCTGATGCAGTCTTTTGCATTGGTGCAGATTTTATTTGTGGTTACTTCTTGCTACAACTGTTTGATATTGACCAAAAGGATCATCCATTTTTCTGTGCAGGTCTAGTACTGCTTCAATGTGTTTCCTTTATGTGCAATTCTGTGACAGTGCACTGTATTGTCTTCTTTTTTTGCACCACGAAGTAGATATTCCAGAATGACTGCCACGATGATTTTACAAAAATTATAGAGGTCCACGAGTTTTGTTATTTGTTGGATGGGTTTTTTTTTTTTTTTTGCTTCGCTATGCACTGAACTGGAAGTTAAACAGTCTGATGTTTGCAAAGCAAGGCAAACACAGTAAGATATCGGTAAGAGGTTGAAATTGGTATGGATAGAGTGAGTGGCCACCCATCGACCTGTCCCTGTGGATAGTTTCCAAGCCTGCCAGCGATGAAAGTTTGGTAGATGGATGTGAGAGAAGGTGGGATTTCTTGGCTAACTGGAGGTTCATTTGCAAAAGGTGGTGGAGTCTGAAGAAGGTGATACATTCAAGAGAGAATGAGAGAGAGAATTCACCTCCAACTATTTAAGTCCTGCTACTTAAGCAGGTTTAGTTATCTCAGACTTCCTGTGTCACCTTGGGATTTTCTAGCAGCTGTACTGCAACTTTCTGTTCTGTCTCTCTTTTCTTGTAATTGTACTTTTTTCCAGGGTTATGGTTTTGGTTTAGGTAACGTGTTACTTTCAGTATTGTAGTCAAGGTTGTGAAACTAGATGATGGGAGCTTTCAAGAATTTATCTCCCTGCCTCTTAAGCATGCAGTTGTAAAAGTCAGCTAGAGGCGTGTGCTTGCTCAGTTTTGGTGCTCAGTTCTTTCCTGCTGTACAGAAAGAGAATGGGGTGAGAGGTGGTTCTTCCCCTGACTTCAGTTGTATCTCAGGCAATGTCCTCTCTACTATGGGAGGAGGAAGGACAGCTTTGCAGTGATATGCTGACAAACAGTGATGACTCTAATACAAAGGTGATAGTTCCTCATCTTGGATGAGGATAAGGGATGCTGTGAAACCAACACCTTCATAAGAACTGGATTTTTACCTAGAACTATACGTTATCTCTTGCACTCTCCTTGTAAAGAAAGGGAGAAAGTAGTTAATTGAGTTTCATAGTTTTTAGAGGACACTTCATGTGATGCCACCTCATCTGATAACTACTTCCACTTTTTTGTCCACATGTCTGTGAATGCATTGTTTATCTGCAAAACTCAGTAAAACAAGTCATGTAGAGAGCAAGTTATTTTTGACCTGTTGCTGATTGTTAAAGTCATGTGAAACTTTCTTCAAGTTATTGGAGTTGTTCCTTGAGACTGGTGGTAAGAACAAACATAGGCTATAAATGTTGTTAGCCTGCTGGGCAGCAGTACAATAGAGTCTTTGTTCTTACGGAGTACTTAATTGTAAACTGGGTCATGAAACTATTGCCTTCTGATTTGAGGAAAGGTGGGAAAATACCAGCTTTTTAAAGGACCTTTAACTGGCTTGTGGACAGTGTTGATTGTTCACTTATTTATATTTTTCAAATACAGTTTAAAAAAAAGTAAATATTGTGTCCACAGTCAAAATAATTTGTTCTTTGGGGTTACTAAAGGAGTTGGAAATGCTGATTTCCTTCACACAAAACATACACGGTGCATCTCTTGGGGAAGGTGGCTAAATCCAGGAGCTGGTTATTGCAGCAGAATGTTGTGAAAGAATGAGAAGTCCGATTTCACTTGTATTTGAAAAGTGTTTCAGCAAGTGTTGCGGCTCAAGGCTCTTTTTCTGCTCTTATGGTAGTCTCTGGCATGCAGATGATGCTGGTCACTGGAAAAACATCTTTTCCACAAAGATACCTTTACCACTGGCAGCTAAGTTGGTCCATAAGGCTTAGTTAAGTGTGATGTCCGCTACTTCTTGGGTTCTGCAGAGTACTGTTCTGCGCACTGCGTAGAGCTACAGTAGTCAGATATCCCAGACTTGCTGTGTCAGGAGAATATTTGTAGTTGTTCAACTATTACCTTCAGATCCCCCTTGACACTAGACAAGCCACAAGATACTGTATTGTTAAAATACTGTGTTGCTGGAATGCAGACTGTTTACTAGGTTTAGGGGTAGGTGCATGGTAGTATAGGCACATTCAGCTGAATACTCTAGGTGGATGACCAGAAAGATTTTTCACAGCTGCCTATCTTCAAGCTTGGATTTAGACAAAAGCATTATTATTATCATAATCATTATTTACCCAAAGTCTCCCTACTGTTTTATTTGTATTTAAATATTCCCTCCAAGCATTCCTGGGATATGTACCTTGTTAATAACTGTTAATTTTAGCAATAGTTCTAAAGAGCTATTGGTGGTTTTTCCTGCCCCTGTCACTCCCAATTACACATGCTGATGACCCTAGGGAATGATCTAGGAGGGTTCTGTCCAGAAAGAGGAGGGAACGTGTTAATGACCATCCCGGTGCTTAACTAGCCATGAATATAAATGTTAACTTGCTGCAATGCAAACACTCCCTTCTGGCACAGCAGGACTCAGTCTGCAGTGTATAAGGAAGTTATGTGCCTTTTCACATCAAAATATGTTTTCAGTTATGCCTTATAGCTTGAGAGAAAATTTACCCCAGGTCAGTTTTTGAAGAAAACTGTAACAAAACAGTTATGGGTGGTTTTGGGTGTTTGGAGGACTGAGATAACTAGTTTCGATTTTAGTCATGTTGAGATGCAGCCTGGGGGAAGGAGGCTACACAGTAGCTGAAGGGTCACTAACAAAGCTTTCTAGAAGTAAAGTAATCCTTTCAACTTGTTTTTTTTCCAAAAGATGTGTTTGGCTATTGTATGCTTATTAAGCTGTGGTTGTGACTGTTGTTTGTAAAGATGGGGGGGAGGGGTTAAAAATAAGGAGAGAAGAGCAATATTTAAACTGAAGTGTAAGATTGACACAAGAAGAAATAGATATGAACTGCTTATGACTAAAATGGGAAGAATCAGAACTGTACTTTATCTGAGGAAGTGGTTTCCAGTACATGTTCAGCTGCTGCTCAGAGTTCCTCATGGGTGTTACCAGTTGTCTGCTTTGACTTGCTTCCTATTAGCTGCACTAAAGAAATAAAAATCATTGTCTTGATAAATGAAGTGCATTACTTCTATCAAGTGCTAATGCTTCAGATTAGTTGTTTGATCTACATCTGGATAATAATTAACAGTAAGGATTAAATTTCTCAGGCATCAGTAACTTGAAAGTGCAGCATCAAGTCACTTGTCATCCTTGACTGACTTGGTTCATTGTGGATTCCCAAGGTTAGAAGTACAAAAGTAAGGGGCAACAAACTGAAACATGTGGGAGCAGGCCCAGATGTGGATGTTGGTGGAAGGTGCAGTGGCCTTTTATGCATGCCTGCATCATTACTTTTCAACAGCATCAATGCAGTGGGCATGGATTTAGATATTTTTGCCATATGTTGTCCTGTAGGTATACTTCTTAACAGCTGTTACGTATCAAGATCCCTGTGGTGGCTTTTTGTCTCTCACTTGTGTGTTAATTATTCAGCAGGTCAAAATCAGTCAGACTTTTCTGTGGACCGTAAAACTTGTACAGCCAATCTTTTCCTTTAACTGGAAGACTGCTGTCTTTGGTAATAACATAAATTAAAGTGTTAAGCAGTTTTGTCATGCACTATGATGCAGTTGCATTACAATCCAGACTGTCTTAATTATTCTTTACCCCATATTGCCTCAGGCTGTGACCTCACAAGCTAAACAAGGTCATGCTTGGCTAGGATGAGAGAAGTCAAACAAATTCAGCGCTACAGGAAATATTAGTGACTCAGTAGGTGAGGCAACACCCCTGAGTTAATGTTTTCCCTGTGCCCCAAACTGGTAAAAGATGCTGCAACTTGCATGATGAGATGTAAAACTGAGATCCTTTGTTAAAGTTTCAATGCTATTACTGGTAAAAGCGCAGATGTTAATTCAGGGCTCCTGCCCAAGTTCAGATTTTAATGGCTATGTTCTCTATACATTTCTAATTTCTGTTTTAGTAGTGTCACATTATCCTCTTGCACTTGTCTTAAACTGCTCTTAGAGTTGAGGGGAACCTTTCTGTTCCAGAGGTGGTGACGTGTTTACAATTGGTAACAGATCAATTTGCAGAAACAATGGTCCATTTTGAGATCTTTTGAAATCAAGGGGATTATACTCATGTAAGAAATGTCAGGTCAAAACTGAAAAGCTGCCAGGTTTTTTTTTCTTTCTTTTAATGCGTGCAGAATAGTTTTTTAGCTTGAATAGACATATTTGCAACATGGTCGATTGTACTCATGCTTACATATTTTTATTTTCCATAGGATTCAAGTGCCCTGTATGTTCAAAATTTGTATCTTCCGATGAGATGGATTTACATCTTGTGATGTGTTTGACAAAACCAAGGATAACCTACAATGGTAAGAAAGAAATAAGCTGAAAATTATTTATTAATTTTAAACATTAGTGTGATAATAACTCTATTAAATACTCTAGTAACTCATTCAGTGGACTCAGAAATAGTGTCTGTTTTTTGCTTGTTTATTTTTTGAAAATAATTCCTAAGAACTTGGTCTTTTTTATGCTAATATAATTTACACTGTTGACTTGTTCTATGAATATAAAATTATTCTTATTTCATTGTATGTATTCTGGGTTTTTTTGGCCACAAGATCAGATATTGGTCAGTGTCCATTTAGTGCCCACTTGAGATATGTAGTTTAAGCGTCCTCTCATCTAATGACCTCAAGTAGTGAGGTAGGTCAATCAAGTCTCATTCCGGGGACATTATTAAGGACTGTTACCTGAAGCACTGTGCATTTGCACCTTATTCAAGAAAATTACCCTTTCTTGAAGGAGCTAAAGAACTTTCTCTTTCTTCAGCTGGTTGCATATGTGATACTTCATAAGGACTGGTAGATATTTATGTCTTACCTTCATTTTTTGTGGGTTTAGTGAGACTTTTGCCAATGTCAAATGAATCACCTGTTGTAGCTCTATCTTTTTCCCCATACCACTAAGCTCTCCTTGTAGACAACCTTTGATGCATGGCAAACAGGACTTTTGCCACTGCTGGGATCAAACCTTTCTATTGCCGTGGCTTAGACTGACACTCAGTTCTGTGGAAAGCACACCAAAAGGTTTCCGAGAACTAGAAATTAGAAAATGTTACTGAAATCCTAGTGCCTACTTTGGCAGAGCTGCCCTACCATCAGCAAATCTTACAGTGCCTCCTGAATGAGCTTATTGCACGCCGGTCACCAGATGTGGAATATGTGAGAGCAGACTGCAATTAGAAAGAAGTTGTAGGGGAGAGGAAGTCGGATTCTTTTTGGAGGGGCAGAGCAAAAAGTTGAGAGTCAGTGGTTACAAGTTACATCAGGGAAAAATCTAATTCAATGTAAGGTAGAAATGCCGTGTAATGAGGGTGGTCAAACACAGTAGCAGGCACCTGAAGAGGTTGTGCAATCTCCATCCTTGGAGATGATCAGAAATTGACTGAACAAAGCCCTGAGCAACTTACTTTAACTTGGCCCTGCTTTGAGTGAGGGGCTGGATCAGAAGACCTCCAGAGGTCCCTTCCAACAGAAGTTAGTTATTATATAAATAACCTGCAGTGTTATGGGCTCCTTGACCCTCCTTGTACCCTTGCTGTTATGGTATCCTACACTGCTTGCCTTTTTTTTTTTTTTTTTTTTTTTTTTTTTAATTGGAACAAGTCTTAAAGGGTGGTTGGGCCCACCTTATTCTTTGTCTGGACAGCAATAATGCTTGGCCTTAATTGCAAACATAAATTGAAATCATATACTTATAGTTGTGAAATCCATTTCAAAGCACAGCACTCAGGAAAAGTAAATTTTTTTTTTTTTCTCCTGGTGTTGCCACATATATATTTTAGAAGGTTGACTTCATGGAACAGAGGGGGCTTTGTTTCTCTTTGTTTTGCCTTTTGTAAATTAGGACTAAGCATTTTCCAAGAAAAGTTGTTAGAAATCTGTGTGCTGAGGGATGTTGAACATCAGGGAGAAGCAGGCTAGTCACCCCACTCGGGGAGGGATAATGCTCTTGGGATCAGTTAGGGTAGAGCAGGAGAAGGCAAGCTGGCAGAGAGCAAGTTCTAGCAGTAATCCAACAGATGGGATATCCACAAGTTACCAGTTGACTGACTGAAATCCTTTGCCCCTGCTGCTCCCTACATGTACATATGAGTGTACTCAGCTGACTAATTTCTTTCAAAGAAATGGCAATTACATAATGTAACCTCTCAGTATTGTTTGTGATGTTCATTTGCATCACAATAGTGCCCTATTCAACTCCCCCCCCCCCCCCCCCCCCCCCCCCCCCCCCCCCCCGCACTGTTTCTTTCAGCTGGCACGCTGCTGATTGCAGCTCCTTTGGGCCATCTTGTTACCTTTGCGCAGTCCGTTAAGTCAACAAACGTCCATATAAATGAGCAGAAGTAAAACCTGTGAGTGGCATCTGAAGCTACTCTCTGGATAATCTGCAACCCGACAAAAGCAGTTGTGGACAATGCAATATGAGTTATTACCAGCAACATGTAATTTCTCAATTTAGGAGTGTTTCTGCTGTATAGAGAGCCTCAGAAACTCATTCTAGGAAATGGTAATATAAGCTTGAAGGGACAAAACTACTAAATTATAGACTGGTTTGAGAGAGACACTTACTTCTAAGTATGGGCTCCTTCTTATAAACGCTTAATAGAACTGTGAATTGATCCTTGTAGCTCCAGTTGGTTAGCTCCTGGAGTCATGGACTAAATCTTATAGTCTATAGCTGGTTATTTAAATTACTGTAGCACAAAGAAATTGAGAATATGGCTGCGGAGTTGTGCAGCACTCAGTTGTTACTTTGTGGTATGACTGTGATCCCTTTAATGAGGCTAATGAAAGAGAATTAACTAGCAGATTGGTAACTTAATGCTGCCATGATTACAGGCCCAGAATTGCATATGTATATGCATGCTTTTTTTTTTCTTGTATATTTTGCTGTTTGCCATGATGAGGACATCAGTGATGGATCTGCCTTTTTGTCATAAGTCATAAGAAGGGCATCTCAAGTTTTGCTTGAGAGAAGAAAACATGCTGATATCAACTTTTGAAACCTTCTTCCAAAATGGAAGGCATCTCTTTATGGTTTACTTTCTCATTGTTATCTTGGCCTTATGCTGTACATACTGAAATGGAGCCAAGTAGGCATCATTTGCTTGTGTTTGCCACTGGCGGTTTCCCAGTCCTATTACCACTAGCAGGGAAAATATTTTTTTTCCTTTTTTTTTCCCCTTTACCTTCTTTTCTCTCTGAATTTTGTGTTGCAAGTAATTGAAGGGAGCCTTAGACTTTGTAGGTGGTGAGATGTTTAAAAATTGAGCAGTTGGATTGACCTGTGCTTATGTCTAGTTCTGTTCTAAATGTGTTTCCTCATGATACTGTAAATGTATTAGTTGCTCTTTCTAAGAAACAACAGGGAGCAAATTGTATTTTGTCATTCTGAGAAGACAAACCTTTCTTTTTAAATGTGAGTCTGAGACATACAGTCTTCCCCAGAAAAATGCTACAAGACTGTTTAGCTGTGATTTGAAGTTTAAAAAAATTAATGAGTCCTTCCAGCCAATCTCTAATTGCTTTCTGAGCTACCTTTGTGCATTGCATTTGGCAGTAGGAAGGGTCAGTGAACAGCAAACTCTGGCAGCTGTCTGATTTACACGTGTTTTCTGAAAGAGAGTGGTCACAAATTTGTCCCAGTTCTATGCTGGAAGTTGTGCTGATTTTCATATAAATAAATCAGTACATTTTATTAGCCTTATTCTTTCAAAATCATGTGACTTGCCTACAACAGAGATCTCATTGCTGACTCAATTTGGCATGTAAAAAGAGCTCTTTCTTTTTTCTGTGGAACTTTTTTCCAAGTATCTCTTAAACTACTTGTGGTGCTCACACATGAACCAATATCTAGGCATTTTGATACAAAAGCTGGTTAAATGAGTGGAATTGTGCAAAAAACATTATGGTGTTTCAAGTTACTGTCTTAAATAGCTTTGCTTTTTTTAGCAATTAAAAACTGTCTTCATACTGTTACTTGCTGAGTTGCTGAGAAGCCAGAATAGGTCCCATGCACGGGTTAGCTACAGGTTGCTAAAAGCCAGTTTTATGAAGAAAGTGGGTTGCTTGCTAGTTGACAGATTTTTTGTTTGTTTGTTTGTTTTGAAAACCACTGCTAAAATATTATATAGTCATACCTATTCCTTTGAGCTTCTCCAAAGTATAAAATGAGGCCCCTTGCACCATCTTGTTCAAGTTTGCCATGGTGAGTTATGCAGGGAGCCCACTTAGGGGCTACTCTGAAAAAGGTGTTGCTTACTAGGTAGCCCTGTGTTTTGGTCAGGCAGGGGCATTTAATTGAATAACAGTGCTTTGGAAGCAACTTGCCTTTAACTCCCTGCTGATGATTAGACCTATCTAGTGAAGTTTAGGTTTTGAATATAATTATTGTTCATTTTGTGTTGTTACAGTATTGATGCTTTTTTCCACTGGAATGTGTTCTATAAAAATTGAGAAGACATAGGAGAGACTTGTGTCTTTAGGGGCACTAGTTTTAGATACTTTGCAACAAATCCAAACGATTCCTCTTGAAGAAACCTTGCAGTTGGTTCTGAAGTAATTCTGTTTTTCATTTTAAAATTCCTTTGTTTCTCAGGACACTTTGTAAGACTTTATTATTATTATTATTCTTAAAGGGCCCCTCTGAGAGCAGGGACTAGCAGCCTGGCACCTGGCCAGATGGGGAAGCCAGTGACCCCGGAGAGCTGGAGAGAGCCAGTCAGCTCAGTAGACTGGTTGGCTGGCTTGGCGAGCCGGCCTGTCCTCTTTCAAAAGTTTTGATTGAATTAGCACATTCCTGTGGAATATTTTGGGTTTCATCAAGTCAGCACTTTGTGTTGGAACGCGGTTCTACTGGAAACTTTCTAAGCGGGTCTCCTCAAAGCTGCTTGCTCAGGGGTGGTGCTGCTTTGACATCAGTGCTGCTTTCACTCAGACCGCTCTGCATTTAATTCGGATACGGCAGTGAGTCTGATTATTGGCCAATATACTTACTGAGGTTCATTTTAAGG
This sequence comes from Buteo buteo, assembly GCF_964188355.1. Taxonomy (NCBI): domain Eukaryota; kingdom Metazoa; phylum Chordata; class Aves; order Accipitriformes; family Accipitridae; genus Buteo; species Buteo buteo. The sequence continues at coordinate 47,672,578 of NC_134172.1, read as the reverse complement.
GGAAAAGTTTTTGCTAGTGTAATTTCAGAGAGGGAGAACGTTGAGACATCCAGTGTGTGAGCTGGCAGAGGTTTTTTTCTTTAGTAAAGGTAATGACTTTACAATTATTCTTTTTAAATTACAGTAAGTGAATTTTTTAGCCCTGTCACACGAAAAAAGAGCAGGGGTTCAAACATCACAGATAGCAGGGATTACATATATAATTTTATATTTAACGTTTATCCAGCTCTGTTTTGAATGGAGGATTAGTATGTGGACTAGGTACATGTACTGGAAGGAAAACATGAGTGAAACTTGATGTGATCTTCCTGTCCGGCAATGTACTTTGTCTTCTGGGGTGTTCAAATGTAACACCATGCACAGCTAGCCAAATATTCCCGTGTCATATAACCAAATTCAAAGTGACTTGGGCCACAGTAGTGCAGCTGATTGAGATTAGCAAGGATGCAAAGCAGAGTTTTGTCACGAGGATATAAATACACTGTTTATTCTAAATCAGTTTGAAGTATTGGGTTAATTTTTTTTTTCTTGTGAGGAAAGAGAAATGCTGGTACTGCCACATGCTGAGGCCTGCATGTAAGTGAGTGTCAGAATCCTGAGCTGGAATCTGTATAAGCAATAATCCTGCTAAAGGAGTTGTCAACATCTAAATGACAGCCCTAACATATTCATTCTGATCAAAAGTAGAGAAGATTGGTGTGAGTCACCTAAAGGACTAAAAAATGTTTTGGAAGCATTCTTTGTGAAAGGGACTGACCTAATTTTTTCTAACACAAGTTACAGGCTTTGTTGACTAGTGACTGTTTCAACATCTTTGGGGCAAGCTACTTGTGCTAGAACTTACTCAGTTTATATTGCTCAGTAGAAGGGAAGAAAAATAGCACACCCTGACCTAACATTTGGACCACTGAAATACATGATTTTGGCAGTTCTGCCCACTGCAGTGACTTGATTTTCTTTGTCACTTCTGTGCACAAAAAAAGGGAAAGTATTTTACTCAGCAGGGTTGATGCCATCAACTGTTTTGACTGATGCACTCAAAACTTCAGTCTGGAATGAAAAGAATTGCTAACTTCAAGCTCACTTCTCTGCCACGGTTCCTGAGATCATACCCTAAAAGACCTTGCAAAAGGGCATCTTGCCAGTCTGCCTGGAAAAGCTTAAGCCTTCCTCCTTGTTCTCATCCTTTAATAGGACTAGACTTTCAGCAAAGCAGTACAAAATAATACTAAGGCAAATCAGTTCTTTCATTCTACTTCATCCGAGGTATAAAATTCTCCACAGAATTTCTCAGTTCTTCCATTTTTGGAGTTTAACAAGATTCTTGGCTAAAAGTTTCTAGCTTCTTGCTCTGCCCTAGATGGTTCTGTGCTCTGTCTTGAGGGGTGCTGTGGAGGGAGAAGAGCATACTTTATAAGGTAGTTTAAGAGGACACATAAAGAGACACATAGTCTCTGCTTGCAGTTAAAATACTGACATTTACTTGTTTTGATCTTGTGTACTCATGAACATCCTCCAGAGTATGTAGGAGGTTCATTCCGTTTCCCTGATGCTTTAAAACGGTTTTCTTCAGTAGTTCTTGAAAAGAATTAGAACTATTGAACATCTGTTCAACTTTGAGATTTTGCTTAATGTAGTGATGGTAGAACATGACTATAGTAAACAAAATTTTAATCTCAGACATTTGCACAGCTGTTATTCTGTGAATTGGTAGAATATTAGCTCAGACTTTTTATAGCTTGTCTTGCAAATCATTGTTACAATTTTAAGGAGGGAAATGGTGTTTGAAGAACTTGATTAAAACGTATTGATTAGTTTGTACTTTCTCCCTTTGGGAATTGGTAACGTTTGAACAAGGAGGAAGCTTTCACTGGTGTTCACCAGTGTAGGCCATGGATAGCTACTTGTCCAAACCAGACTGCCAAGAAGAACAGTGGCAAACTCTAGCTCTTCTTCCCTTTTGTTCAGTGAAGCTGTATTTCCTTCCAACCATCCCAAATCACTTCTTCAGCAGTTTTTGGTACCTCACAGAAAAGCATCACTGCAAAAGCAGCCTGTTACAGTTCAGGTTTTTGGGAGGGAGTTTTTTAATTTTAAAGAGTAATGCTGACAAATGTCACTAAATAAAACCACACTCAAGTTCAATGTGTACCTACTTCATAAAGGGGCGGGGGGGACACCTGTTTCGGTGACCCTATTTCAGCCTCAGATCAGTGGATGAATTGGGTCAGTCTGTGATACTTTGGAGTTGCAGCACTTCTGGAGGCTGCAGTCTCTTATCTTTCCTCCAAACCCAGAAACTGTCAACCCTTTGCTACAGAGTCAAAAAAGTAAGCTGTATATTTCTAATGGTGTAGCTGTGAAGAAAGCTCCTGAAATGGGAACTTAGTGTAACTGAGAGGGAAGTGCTTCGAATGTCTGGAACAGCAGTTCCCAGAACTGCAGGCTGCCCCATTTATCTTGGTAAGACATAATCTTGGAGGTTTAGTGGTTGAGGTATCAATATTGCTTATTATTTTACTTTTCATGTAAAAGAAAGGGAGGCATAGGTTTTTAAAGAAGCTATGACAGCTCACTTACATGGTTCAGGTTGGGGATGCTCAATAGATTATGCTGAATTTTCTTGCTGTAATGAAGTGAAGCCGACATACTTGGTTCCTGCACACGCACAGCAGAGATCACACCCATTCAGATCTTAAACTTTTCTCTGATTTGTTGTGAATGCAGCTTACTCTTTTAATGAACATTTGGGGAGAAGAAGAATATTTGGTGGGTGCTCCTCTGCATACTTTGCCTTGAGCCAGGCTTAAGTCTGCTAGACTGAATTCCTGTGATGGAGCCATTGCAAATCACTCCTAGCCAAAATAGTTGCAATGTCACTTCATACTTAATTCAGTTCTTGAGAGTGGGACAACATTTTCTCAGTACATTGGAATCACCTTTACATAAATGCATGCATGTGCCATGGGAGTATTTTATATGCAGCACTGGATAAATACAGTAAGCTTTGGACAGCTATAGAACAAGCCTTCTTGTTTCTGGAAGAGATAGAGAAAATAGGGTCATTCATGTGCTGAATAGCTCAAGTTGTTTCTTTTCCTTATAAGCTACTCCTAACCTCGTTGTCTTCCTTTCGTACTGACAGCGCTGCTAAGGTCCAATGACAATTCTTGCCCTAGAAAATTACAGATACATCTGTGAACCAGTGCAAAGAACATCTGCAGGTGACATGAGGAGCGATTCAGATCGGGTTAGAAGAGGACCCGATATATTGTGCTGTATGTCATTGTGTTTCTCTTATATAATGGCAGCGCAGTGCTGCATGCAGTAGAAAGCTAAGGGACAGTTTTGTTCGCTCGGTAGCAAACGCTCACTGTGCCGTGACTCCACATCATGTGATGCGGGCAGACAGGAGCTACCTTCCATGTCTTACACTTAATCAGTCTTTAGCTTTGAGAGGTCATTCAGAGGATGTCATAAATCGTGTCTGCAACTGCTGCAGTCTTGTGACTGCTGGGAATTTAGCTTCAGGGGAAATAATGTTCCTAGTTTTGTATGGTAATTCTGCAGTCTTTAAAGCTGATACCTCTAAAACCTTGAGATTTTACTCGTTTGTTAGCAGCAAACTGGCTTATGTTTTGTAGCTGCTCTGTGGAAATGAAACACTTGAAAATACACAGCTTTTCCTAATCTTAGAGAATAGGTTTCATTGGCTGGATTTTGAAATAAAACTACTTGAAATCTTTAGGTTTTTAAAAATAAATGCTATCTCGCTGAGATTGAGTGTTGTCTGTAGGAATTTCATGGTATTTCCTTCCCTCAATTCCTCACTGTTTTGCAGGAACTAGAACAGATTATTTGCAGATCAGGATTTTTTTCTAAAGAAATACAGAAGAATAAGAGGCACTCCTTTTTGCTCAGAAACTGCCCCAAGGGCAGATCAATTGAAAGTATTGCCTGAAATGTCACTTGTGATTTATTTTTTTCTTCAGGTTAAAATCTTGCTTTAAAATCTGCTACTCTTTGATTACTTAAACAGTCTTGCTCTTCTGAGTTGCAGACCCAACCCTTCAATGACAAAAGAAGCCAGTCCAGCTTTTGCAGGGGGCTTCAGTGGTAGAACAAGCCTAGCTCTTCAGAAGCAAGCTGGATGAAAACACTGTTAATATGATAGAGTACTCTCACTTCTAAGCTGGGGATTATTATCACTGCTTAGACAGGAGAAAAGATTACCAGTTTTTAGTATTTTTAACAAAAAACAGTGATTCTGGAACAGGCTGTAAATTGCCTATTGACAGGAATTACATAGATTATATACTGGCATAGGTAAAAAATACTAGACTTGCATATTGTATCCTTCCTGGAGGAACCTCCTCGCTCCCTGAAGTTTGCATAACTTTGTCTCACGTGGCTACAGACTTGTTCAGCTGCAGAAACAACCCAAAGTTTTAACACACAGCTGAAACACGAAGAACTACACTATAGCTAGTGCTTAACTATGTTAACGCTTATGAAACCTTGTTAAAGTTTCAAGTTTCCTCATAAAAACCTCAGATAACTTCCATTTTAACCCTGCACTAATAGCTATCTGTAATTGTCCTGGTTTCAGCCGGGATGGAGTTAACTGTCTTCCTAGTAGCTGGTACAGTGCTATGTTTTGAGTTCAGTATGTGAAGAATGTTGATAACACTGATGTTTTCAGTTGTTGCTCAGTAGTGTTTAGACTATAGTCAGGGATTTTCGGCTTCTCATGCCCAGCCAGGGCACCTGACCCAAACTGGCCAACGGTGTATTCCATACCATGTGACGTCCCATCTAGTTTAGGAACTGGGAAGGGGGGGGAGGCAGTTTTTGTTTTTGGCCGCTCGGGGACTGGCTGGGTGTCGGTCGGCGGGTGGTGAGCAATTGCCCTGTGCATCATTTGTACATTTCAATCCTTTTATTACTTACTGTTGTCATTTTATTAGTGTTATCATTATCATTATTAGTTTCTTCTTTTCTGTTCTATTAAACCGTTCTTATCTCAACCCAGGAGTTTTACTTCTTTTCCTGATTTTCTCCCCCATCCCACTGGATGGGGGGGGAGTGAGTGAGCAGCTGCGTGGTGCTTAGTTGCTGGCTGGGGTTAAACCACGACAGTAATTTAATGCCGTATCAAATTTTCTTCATTTTGTCCATGTTTCTTATCCCCTCCTTTCTTGTGTGAAGTTTAATTTGATAGTCTTCATGTATAACAGTGGGTATTGGATAGCCTTCATGTAGCTAAGCAATAATGTGGTATTCATTGATAATTTTTAGCCTGTAAATAATGTTTATTTGTTTGGATGAAGAGATGGGGGGAGGAATTGTTTGGTTAACACTTTTGTGTTTTGTTTTTTTTTTTCTCCCCAGTTCCAAGGAAGTCTCTTTCAATCTATGCCTTTATTAGCTGAAATGCCTTATTGTCATGATGGTGTCCAATAGTTTTGCTAGCCTGTAGATTTAAAAAATGAGGAGAGAAATAAAACTTTAATATGGTTATAGAAATATACTGCTAGATTATGTGCATAAAACTTTGAACAAATACTGGAGAATTGTCTTTGGGGACTTTCATTTTTTTTTAAACACATCTCCTGTGTTATCTTTTTGTATTATTATTTGTGAATGGTCATGATTGCTGAATATTATTGAAATTATATGGGTGTCTTTTACTTGACTTAATTGCTAGGATCTAGAAATTGATGCCATTTGCTTTAAAACTTAAAGGAAGGTTTATTGGTGGGCATTGTTTGGGGTTTTTTTTTCCCTCTTGAAATTAAAGACCCATATACTCAGTATCTTACTGGGATAGTAAAAACCTGTAGATATCTGTTAGCGCCAGAAATACTCTATCTCTATGCTTGCTGGAACAAATTACAATACTGGATTATGGGTTAGTGTAGAGCAGAAAAATTGAGATACCATCAAATTGAGTTGGAGTTTTCAGAGTTGTCAGAACTTTTTGCATTCAGATATGTTTTGCATTCCATCTATATTGCAAGGATAATCGCATTTAAAATAGGAATAGCTTGTAAAAAGCAGTCTGTCTGCTGTGAGCAGAAAAGACAGACAAGTAAAAATTATGCAGTGATTTATATCTCTGTCCTGTGTATGCATGTTGACACCAGACATTCAGTTTAAACTTGGAGAAGGCTGATCTTGAGCCTGCTGGGAAAAGCACCCTGTAGGCCTAGCACCTGGCACTGGGGTTAATAAGCCAGACTTAATGCACACTGAGTTTTGGCACCAGTGTTTTCATTGTGTGTTGCTCAGTAATGCATCGTGTCTTCCCTAAGAATAGTATCTTAGTCAGACACACCTGTTTTCCTCCCCTCCTTCTGTTTTGAGCTTAGGCTTATAGATTCATCTTTCATGCCATCTTCCTTAGTGCTCCCTATGCATTCATTTTGCATCAGATCAAACAAAACTCCTCTGCAAGCTTGCGAAGAAATGAGTCAGTTATTCAGCCAGTGTTAAAAGACTGGAAAAAAGACTTGGCAAAACTCATTGTGCTCAGGGCACCTGTAGGAAGCCTGGAATAGGAACTTGAAAAAGGACAAAGTGAACAAAACGCTGAAGCAAATCCTACATCCAACTTCAAAACAAAATCACCATTAAAGTAACCCATGTTGTCCAGAGTAATAGGATAGCTAACTGCGTCTGAGCTGCTTCTCTTCATTCCCTCTCTGCCTCTGCTCTTCAGGGTCACTATTGCCCTACCCTTTCCTTCCATGAAGGTTTCTAATGCACCTGCTTCACATACATTGTGTTAGGTGAGAGTTCTCATAGATTTCATTAGGCCAGCATGTCCCCATCACACTCTCAATTCATTGCAGACCATTACTAGAATGAAACTTCTTAATTGAAAATTATTACAAAGCAATTTCTCTGGCTTCTGACTATGGTTTCAGTGATGGTCAATGGTTGAAGCCTTGCCATTTGGAAAAACTGTGTTCTGCAATCTTTTTGGTCTCCTTTCATGTTGGGGATAAAATAAGCTTAGTCACTTCAAAAAGCTGCCAAAGCAAGAGGGATTTCCTAACCTCAGTAAGGATCCTTTTGTACAGTCACATCAAAATCCTGCACTTGCAAGTTCTTTTCCAATTTAGGTCTTTCCTTCAGCTTGATCGGAGACAACCATCTTCTGTTGTACCTACTCTTCCACATTCATGCTCTCCTTTACTTTCCCAGTCTTTGTGAACACTGTTGGTGGTAACATCCACTGTTGATTTGGAAAAGTTGCTTATTTTAACAGACTTGCAGCATCATAGTTAAGTCTTCCTTCTGACCGTAAAGCAATTTGAAAAGAACTGTCTCTGCACAGTATATGAAAGGAATTCTTCACCTTCCTCCTGATACAGTGGTATCTTTTCCTCATTAAATCATTAACTCAAATTCCCAAGTAATTTAATACCAGAAGAAGCTTCTGTAGATAAATAAATACTCTTGGGGTTTTATGCCTGGTTAGTTGTGGTGGGGGTTTTTTGTTTGTTTTGGGTTTTTTTGCTTTGTTTATTTTTTTACCTTTGGTAAAGAAGTCATCTGCTACGCAAGGCAAGCTGGACTTCAGGCCTTTCTCATTTTTCTTGAGTGTGCCCCTCTTGATGACGAGACTTAATGTCTGCTCATTGCTCAGGGGGAAACTGTATGGTTCAGCCACCTTTGGACTGGATCTCTGGATTGCAATCCCAAGTTCTCAACAGGCCTAAATTGATTTTTCATCTATCATTGCAGTTTCTTAGTGCTGGTACAGATTGGCAGGTACGTATAAGTAGCCCTTAAATATTTTGCTTTCTTTTACTCCTCGAAGATAAGAAGCATTGTTTAGCAAAGAATAAAAATGATAAAAGAGCTGCATGTGTGGATCCCACGCTGGTATTCTTCTTTCTTGCCTGTTTCTGTAAGTTTCCTTCATCACAGCTATCTCCAGCTCCCTGTAAGAAACAATTCTCTCTAACTGCAGTAGACTCTATCAGCAATAGGTGCTGGTTGCCCCTGGCCATTTACTCAACCACTACTTCTTTTGTAGCATATTTGTGGTGTAAGATCCTCTTTGATGGTAAACTCAGCCTTGAGAAGTGTAAATCATTCTTATCCATGGAACCAAGGGGAGGTATTCCCCAAGTGATAGTTCCTTACACTGTTTCCTAAGGAGTCTTATTTTGCTGCTGTTTTGTTTCTTGTGGGTTTGCCCCCTTGCATGCTACTTTTGATTTAACTCCTGACATTCAAGATTAATACCTGATAACCTGAAAGGTCATGTAATATTGATTAAAAACCAAGAAAACAGCCTAAATGCAGCTTCCTTGTTTCATGTGCTGCAATAAGCAGCTTTTGTTTCAGATGGTATGTGCTGGGGTATACCATTCATGATGTGGTTTTACGGTGGGGTGCTAGTCTGGTGCTGCTGCATTCAAGGCTTTTTCACCCAGTTGCCTCCTAATGAGACAATATTTAGAAGTATTTTCATCTCCCAGGAACTGTGTTTCTGAAGGAAGGGGAGAAGCCTTGGGACAAACACAGCATGCTAAGGAAGACTATTCAAGAACAAGTTACCCCCTGGGTCATTCAAAACACAAATATACATCAGTTCAATTGGAATGATTAGTACAGGGTGGGTAAGGCTGGCACGAAGTCTCTTTGCATTATGTTCTGGAGGACAAGACTGTTTATTTGTGGTTCATTTGTGAACAGGTGCAGCTCTTTGGCCTGTATTTAGACTAAAATTTGGCAGTTTAAGGACATGGTACTTACAGATGTGGTGAATGGAACTCATCTTTAGAAGTCTGTGCAACAGGAGAAAGTTGTTTAGCTATCTTGAGGTGATTTAACATTCAAGGGCATCTCAAACTGCAAGCAGACTGATTAAACAAGTTGGAAAGACTGTAGCCTAAGCAGAAGTTTCAGAGTTAATCAGATAATTGTCTCTATCGAGAGCAAATCTTGAATCACTGTGGAAACGCATAGTCACTCTGGCAATAAATCTCAAGACAGCAGCACAAGATGTTTCATGTCCAATTGGGTTGATAAAATTTATCTTGTATGAGTACCTATTTCACCCCAATGCTGTCTACCAGAAGCATAAATACAGACTGAGAAAGTTGGTACGCTGATCACTATAGCATACGAGTGGCTATGGATATTGTTGCTCAGAAGTGAAGAGCTTTATTTCTGAGGTTACTTAGCCTTTTTTTCAAAGCCTAGCTCTTCCCTGGGAGTCCTGGGATGCAAACTTGACTTTGTCTATAAGCAAGGTATCTTAATTGGTCATTGTATGAAAGCTGTGTTACTTAAACTTGGGATTTAATTTTTTTTTTTCTTTTTTTCAGAACTGTAGCTTGTATTAACACCATGTATCTTAAAGTTGCAGATAGATGTCCATTGTGGCTACTGAAGCAGACCTCTTTACAAAAGAACTGTTTCCCTCAGTGCACAAATCCCTCTCTCCTCTGCATTGTTTAGTTTACCTAATTAGAACGGTATCCAGGTAGCTAGGACTATACAGGCTTTTATACTCATCCTGCTCCCTAAAATGTAATTGTATCGCTACTATTTCAGTTTTTACCTTTATTCAACAAAAAGCGAGTATTTTTTCTCTACCATACACCCGATCATTATCTATCTGAACAGGAAGCTTCTAGCTATTTCTCAGAATTAGCTTCTGAAAGCTGAGAATGTCCCACAAAAATCTAAATCCAGTTCTTCAAATGTTGGGTTAGCTGAGAAACAATGAAACTTCTGCAGCCCAGTGTTGCGATACAAGTATTGCCACTTAGGCCTTATTCTGCCAGTGTTTTTCCTCTGTGACTTTCACTTTGTTTTGTGAGCTCCCTCTCCTTTACCTTTGTGTTTTAAGAGGAGGGAGCACCAAAGACTGTAGGTAATGTTTGTGCAGGAAGTCTTTCATGATGGGTATCTGTTTGTATATAGATCTCTCAGTCTTGGACCAACACTGAGCAAGGTGAGAGGGAAGGGGAGAACAAGGATACTGCTTGGACTTTGAATAGGAAATTGTAACGGGCTGCTGTGTTGTGTTGCAAGGGGTGAAGAGTGAGATGCCAAACACCACCACCCCCAATTCATCAAATGCTTTGTCATTATTTGAGGAAGCGTCACATTTGTTGTAGCTGGTTAGTTTGCTTTAGAGAGGTTATGTTTTTATGTATTGTGGTGGGAAAGGTGTTTTTAGATTGCTTAAGTTCTAGGTATTACCACGCAAGTCGTCCAATGGTGTTTGGGGTTATTGTGCCTGTTGGAAGTGTGCGAAAAGTTGCAACATGTGCTTGTTTGATTAGCATACAGATATTAGTTTTTTTCAGCAGTATAAAAGGGACTTTGGATTGAAGTTAGTCAGGAGAGCTGAATTCTTAATATTCAAATGCTCAACTTTCTTGTATTGTGAATCCTGAAAACCACTTAGCTGTGGTTCAGGTAAAAACACTAGATGTTAAAAATCTTCCCTTTTGCATCTGATCTAGAGGAGGTTGCTTGTATTAGAGCAATAAGATATATTTCTGGTCAGAAACCCACTGCTTCTTCAGAAGGTATGTTCCTCACTGAGGGCAGTGCAATTTTAGCTTCTGGCTGTGAAGGCGAAGTCTTCATAGGTGAACCAAGCTAATGGCTTTAGCTCTGCCTTGCTTAATCTGCTGATAGACCCTGTAGCTTGGAAAGCTCTGAGTGGCAAAATAAGCATCTTCTGCAGTGACAACTGAATGATCTTCCTCCTGATATTGAGGCCTCTGAGCACTAACGAATCAGTTCTCTTTCAGTGTCTTTCTGCCTCAATTTCTGAGCAGCTGCGGAGGGCTGAACTGGTCATCAAAGAATGATCCCTAGCTGCAGCATGCTGAATCAAGGATGTTCCTTTTGTGGCAGCCAGAATACTGAAAAACAGGTGGAATGCCAAAGAAACTGCTTGCTCTCCTAGTGCTTAGGATGGAGTAGGAGAGAAAGGTTTTGCTTGCAGCCAGTACCAGGTTGCAGAGACAGTTACTGAGCTACATGAGAGAAGCACACCCTGCATAATGGTCCCTTTTACTTCCATTCCAATGTCTACTTCTCCCAAGGATATTAACCCCAAATAAGAAGGCTGTCCATATTACTTGTATCACATAGTGGCTAATAATGTTAATCTCTTCCTCCTTTCTCCAATGCCTGCATTGAACAGTAAATGAAATGAGATGATGGGGGTTAGGAGGAGTGGTAGAAAAAGTAGATCTAGAGAGAATGGTATTTTGGGAAAAATGGGTGTGAAGAAGACAAAAGCATAGTAGGAAATAGTTGGAAAGGAATGGAGAGGGAGAAAAAGAGATGCGGCCAAAACTGGAAAGATTTAGTAAATCAAGTCAGTAACATTTGATAAGAGTATGTTGATCACATACACACATACTTGCTGCTACTGAATAAGTTACCTGTGGAACATGCAGGTCCTTCTTGTCTACTTGTTTTTGTAACAGTGTAAGGAAAAACTTTGGATCGTCCCAGAAGGTGATACCAGTAAAAGTATAGAATAAATTCCGCAAAGTGGATGAATTCATGCTATACATGTGTGTATTGGCTTTGTGTGGCAAGGTTTTGGTAGCGGGGTGGGTTACAGGGGTGGCTTCTGTAAGAAGCTGCTGGAAGCTTCCCCTGTGTCCGAGAGAACCAACACGAGCCGGCTCTAAGACGGACCCACCACCAGCCAAGGCCGAGCCAATCAGTGATAGTGGTAACACCTCTGTGATAACAATTTTAGGAAGGGAAAAAAAGTTGGGACAGACAGAAACGGCAGCCGGAGAGAGGAGTGAGAACATGTAAGAGAAACAGCCCTGCAGGCACCCAGGTCAGTGAAGAAGGAGGGGAGGAGATGCTCCAGGTGCCGAAGCAGAGATTCCCCTGCAGCCCCTGGTGAAGACCCTGGTGGGGCAGGCTGTCCCCCTGCAGTCCATGGAGGTCCACGGTGGAGCAGATATCCACCAGATATCCATGGAGGACCCCACGCCAGAGCAGGTGGGTGCCCAAAGGAGGCTGTGACCCTGTGGGAAGCCCACCCTGGAGCAGGCTCCTGGCAGGACCTGCGGATCTGTGGAGAGAGGAGCCCATGGAGCAGGTTTTCTGGCAGGACTTGTGACCCCGTGGGGGACCCACGCTGGAGCAGTGTGCTCCTGAAGGACTGCACGCCATGGAAGGGACCCATGCTGGAGCAGTTCATGAAGAACTGCAGCCTGTGGGAAGGACCCACGCTGGAGAAGTTCATGGAGCAGGGGAAGAGTGTGATGAGTCCTGCCCCTGAGGATGATGAAGCGGCAGAAAATAATGTGTGATGAACTGACTGTAAACCCCATTCCACGTCCCCCTGTGCTGCTGGGAGGGGTTGGTAGAGAATCCGGGAGTGAAGTTGTGCTCGGGAAGAAGGGAGGGGTGGAGGGAAGGTGTTCTGAGATTTGGTTTTATTTCTCATTACCCTCCTCTGGTTGATTTTTAATAAATTGAGTTAATTTTCCCCAAGCTAAGTCTGTTTTGCCCGTGACGGTAATTGGTGAGTGATCTCTCCTGTCCTTATCTCGACCCACCAGCCCTTTGTTATATTTTTCTCTCCCCTGTCCAGCTGAGGAGGGGGAGTGATGGAATGGCTTTGGTGGGCACCTGGCGTCCAGCCAGGGTCAACCCACCACAGTGTGAAGCAATATGTTGGCTTCTAGATGTCTAGAGCTTGATGTACTCCATTTAAAAACAAAAACACTCTCTAGTACTTAACTGAGAGAATTTTTAGTAATTGGCAACAAAAATTAATGAATGTGTAGCAGATATATAGTAATATGTACTATTTAATGAAGTTTCACCAATATTTTTTAACCTCTTATGGCTCTTGTTTTACCAATTTTAGTGCTGATAAGATACTGTTCAGAAGGTATGTTCTGATTAAGTTTCAGTCATATTCCTGAAAGAGTGCACTTTTGTGGTGTCCTTCACTGTTAAGCTGGCTGCAGTGGCAGCTTCCACAGACACTTAAGCTTTCAAGTTTTAGAGGAAATATAGATATTTTGAAAAATTGTCATGCTGGATTAGATCAAAGGTCTTTCTAACTTGGTGTTCTGTTTCCAGTGAATGCCTAAAGAGAAATAAAATGCTGCAGCTATAAAGTGATATCTTCCCAAAATACTATTGCCGTCTCCATGATTTGTGACTTGGGTTTTCCTGAGCCTAGGGCTATATCTACCTGTGTTTTAAAAAGAAAAACAAAAAGCAGTAGCACAGATTTTAATGACTTAATCGATAAGGTATGTATTGCATGTGCTTTTGCAATCTTCAGTTTAAAGACAGACTATTTCATCACAGGTATTGCCTATGATTTTAACCATGGCTGAGTTGGTGGCTTTGATAGTTGTTGGATATATTTTTCAAAAGTTCTAGAAGAAGTTTTAAATTGGTAAAGTATGTGCAAAATTGCCAGGATGATTGTATTTTAATTCAGTACTACCTATTTTGCTTATAAAGGCAGGAGTGGAGTAGAATTTATTAGTTAAGAAAAAAGCAGAATTTTAGGAGGAAAAATTACTGACAACCAGGTTAAAACAGTAGTAGGATTAACCAGGGATAGAGGAGGAAGAAGTATGTGAGCAGACACAGGAAGGAAATACTATGCTCTTTTGCCAGATTTCATCTTTGACACCAGTCTTTGGCTAGTGAGTACTTGTTCAAATAGCTGGGAAAGTGGAGGAGTGTTTACCTCCTATTTGGTGCAAGACAGATGGATGTGGGGGTGTGGTGAGTGTTTGTGTATGCACCCACGTGTGGGCGAAATGGAAAAATGTGGCCTCTGCTTATTTCCTCTTCCCACTTTCATTTAGGTAGTACACATATAAATGTTTTAATCATAACATTGATGAAATCTCAAACTGTTCTTTTTTTTTTTTTTTAAGAGAAAAGAGAAAAATAAGAAGAATAATATATATCTGCTGAATCACTCCGCTGCAGGAAAATATGAAAACAATAAAATTGTTCGGACTGCAGTGGTTCTGTGCAAAAGGATTTACACATTTTTCCGTAACAGATACATTTCAAAGTCAGTGTTAAATGGCCCTTAAACTGACTTCCATCTGGTATAAGCCAGTGTTGGTACAGGAGAGTGCTGTATGAAACGAGTAGAGAACAAATTCTGACCGGATCCAGGTCTAACAGGTTTTTTCACTCCTTTTTCTTTATCTCAGATTGATGGTGCAAATCACCTAAAATGGTCAAAAGGGAGTGTTGTGGTTTAAGCCCAGCACGAAGCTGCTTGCTCACTCCTCCCCACCACCCTGGCCCTGGTGGGATGAGGAGGAGAAAATATAAAGAAAAGCTTGTGGGTCAAGACAAGGACAGGGAGGGATCACTCACCAGTTATGGTCACAGGCAAAAGACAGCCTCAACTTGGATAAAAAAACAAAATCAATTTAATTTACTACCAATCAAATGAAAACAAGGATAGTGAGAAATAAAACCAAATCTTAAAACACCTTCCCCCACGCCTCCCTCATTCCCAGTTCAACTCTGCTCCCGGTTTTCTCTACCTCCTCCCCCCCCCAGCGGTGCAGGGTGGTGGGGAATGGGGGTTGGGGTCAGTTCATCACACGTTGTCTCTGCTGCTCCTTCTTCCTCCAGGCAGAGGACTCCTCACTCTTCCCCTGCTCCAGCGTGGGTCCCTCCCATGGGCTGCAGTCCTTCAGTCACAGACTGCTCCAGTGTGGGCTTTCCCATGGAGTCACGGCCATCTTTGGGGGCACCCCCCTGCTCCGGTGTGGGGTCCTCCATGGGCTGCAGGTGGGCATCTGCTCCCCCGCTCCCCTCCATGGGCTGGGGGGGCACAGCCTGCTGTCTCACCACGGGCTGCAGGATTCGTAAGGTTAACATAAGAAGTAGGGAATGCCAAGTCCTCGTCATTTCGGAGGAAGAGGAGCACTGAAACCTGCTAACAAACCCTCTTCTGCAGGGGTGGTAGAACTCCACGGTGTTTCTGAGGCCCCGTCCATGCCAGCTGTCGTCAGTGTTCACACCAGCTCCCTCTGGCATGAATAGGCAAAGCCTGATGTGTTCCCGGTGGCTCAGCCTGGGGTGAAGCCAGGGAGGGTGGCAAGCTGTCTGCCTGGGACTTGTGCAGTAGGGCTGGTATTGGCAAGAGGGAGACTAATGGCAGTTGGGGAGAGTATGGGAGTACTGGAGGGAAGAAAAGGAGTCTCAGACACTTATGCCAGGGCTGGTGGGAGATACAAATGTTTAAATTGGCATCTTGTCCTAATGTTAGCCAAAAGGTGCAGAACCTTGTTAAATTGCTCGGTGGGAGTTCAGACCCAGGCGTTGTTCAGTCTTGGGAGTGAACAATAAGCCAGACATGTACAATAGGGAATGATGAGAAAGCAGTTCACAGGAATGTTTTCTTTTATAAATTGTATTTTTATTGGACGGCATTTTAATTTTTGTCACAAAAGCTTGACTAAATGCTTTCCTCTTGAGAGTGCTGAGGGAGGGAGGCTGGGGTTTAATTCACTGGAGGTATCTTAGTGCCATTTTGTTTTGGGTACCAGCTGCTGATCTGATAGAGTGACTTCATGGAAAAAAATGACTTTTATTAAGTATGCTCTGTGTATATGCTACATGCTTGAATTTCTAATGGCGCTTCTTCCTGCAACCTAACTGTGGGAAGAGCGTAGATCTGCTCATAGGACTTTTGGCAAAGTACTTGTGCAAAGATGTGGTCTGGGAGGGTAGTATCTTTTTATTAAAAAAAACAAAACAAATGCAAACCAACAACCTCAAGAATTTATCCTTAGCACCCTCTTCTGGGCAAGTTCTTAGTGTCAGGATTTTGTAATGACAGATAAGAAGAGTTCTTAAGATCTTTTGTATTGTTTAAATTGCTTTGTCTCTTAGGTACCTCTGATGTTCTTGGAAGCTCACAGCTTCTGATAGAACAACAGAAACAATTTTTTAATAAATGCCTACCAATAAAGTTACCGTGTGTAAAATACATTTTTTAATTTTCTTCATTGTGGTAGATATATATTGGTGTTTTTCTTTAAAAAATATTTTTCTTTATAACAGTTCACGTCATGTTAGATATTCTTCACATAGCCTTATGAAGATGCTACACACGTGATGTTATACAGTATTTTTAGCATAACCAATGAATATAGCAGAGACTGAAATAAGCACTGTTTTAGAAACTCAAGCACCTGCAAGACAGCTTGCTGTCATTCTAAGCGAAACAAGGTAGACCTAATTTAATTTTACTTTTTGGTGCCATGAGAGCTTTTTTAGTTGTCTCCTTGTCATTTTCTGTGTGTTTGGAATGCCATAGTGATAAGTATTGGAGCCACTGGAGAGAATAGCATAGAGCTGGTGGTTTCTCAGTCGAACCTGGGAACTGTATCCTCCATAAACAGTCCCTTTAGGCTCCTTTTGGTTAAAAAGGGGAAGCTGTTCTCACGAAACTGTGGAAATTTGAACATGCAGACTTTACTTAGCCAAGCGTGCACCTTTCTGATCTGCCAGAGTTTGCCACCTTCATTGCTACATGGTCCCTTGTTGGGAATGCTCTGTGCACTGTGTGAGGTCACATCGAACTGGGACTTTTAACCTGCTTCTGGCAAATGGGGCCTTCCATGATCTCCTGTTTTGCTTTGTGCTAGGACTGAATTCTGTATCCCACATTCTGGCTAAGAGAAGTATCCAAGAGAGAAGGTTTTTATTAAAAATAGTATATTTCCCCAGAAACTTCTGTGTGAAAGCCACCTCTTGTGCATTCCTAGTAACTTACTTTCTCCTCCTTTGTTATGGGACTTGGTAATGCTGCAGAAAATTCAGTATCTCCAGGAATTTAGGGAGAGTTAGAGCTATACAGTGCTGATCTTTCCCTCCCACTCCTATTGATAACAGTTGCATACTTTACATTTAGGAAAAGGTGGATGGGATGTGGTAGAACATGCTGACATGGTGAGAAGAGGGAGGTTGAAGGTGTGAAATATGAGTACTGGCAAGGCTGGTAAAAGAAAGCCAGATGTATAGAAGAGAGATGAGTAGGAGAGTAGAAAAAGCAAATAATAGGCTGTTTAGAAGTTAAGAAGATCTTTACCTAGTTAATTATGTGCAGTGTTGTGTCCAGAGAAATGTTATGTTCAAGCTTGAACCTAACCTACATAGTGAAAACTGAGCATGGGGAAGAAGGTACAGCTAGGAAAAACCCACCCAGCATGAATCCTCAAAGCCCTGGAAGCATTACATACCATCTGTATGAAGAACCCAACTTCTCCAATCTTAGCTCTTGGGGTCATCAGCACAGTGTGTGTCTGCTGTGGCTGCGTGGTTCAGAGTGCAAGTTTCTGAGGTCAGATCAGAGCAGCCTGTGTGGTGGAGCATGGTTCAGCTGGGAGAGTATAAACTCCAAAGGGATACTAGCTGTTGATTATGGCTACCCCTCTTCTCCACATGGGTGTCTTCCTACAGGACTTCATTTTGAGCTACAGCAGTGTTGTTCAGGCAAGAAACTGAATCATAACCATATTTTAATTTGAGCTGCCAAGAGGTCTCTCATCAGGAATCTTCAGTCAGCTGGTGTGTGACTGATCCTCACCTTGACAGGGCTTTCTGCAGGACAAGCAGTATCTTCTGTAGCTGTCCTTGAAATTCTGAATAAAGAACATTTTGCTTGTAGTAGCCTGCTTTTTAACCATTTAACCTTGTGCTCTTTCTTCAGAGGATGTGCTGAGTAAAGATGCTGGGGAGTGTGCAATATGCCTGGAAGAGCTGCAGCAAGGAGATACTATAGCACGGCTGCCTTGCCTCTGCATATATCATAAAGGGCAAGTATTCCTCAGGATGCATAAAATTTGAGATGGTTACATTTATTGGGTAACTCCTCTAAGGGCTGCTTAAAGGAGCACTAAAACTTAGTTGCTTTTTACATTTAAAAAACAAACAAACAACAAAGAAACAACGGCAGCAACCCTAAAGATGTTTTTAAAATGGTATCTTTCTGCATCTCCACCAATGTATTTGAAGTCAGTTTTCCCTACTATAGTCTTCTCATGCTTGCATGAAAAGCGCACAGGAAAAATAAGGCAAAATCACCTGTATGGGGAAGGAGTGCACATCATGGCTAGGGAGCTTAGGTTGTGCATACTGTAAGTTTTGTCAAATACTAATAGACTTGGCGGGGAGAGGGGAGAACACTTTTTAAACCTGTTTCATATTTGTTTTCACAAGTGTCTGTAACTACAGGACGTAAAATGTCAGTGAATGATATAAGCAAGATGATAGCGTTAGTAGTGAAGTAACCTGTGTATAAAAGCTGGATAGTAACTTGTAAAAAGCTTGCTTAGAAAATTTTAACACTTCAGAAATATAGTTTTTCAAGTGTTTGATATCCAAACATTACTGTGGTTTGGGGTTATTAAATTTTCCAATGATGTGTGTGTATACATATATTTCTTTGTATAATATAAAGTCCTACTAGTCATTGAAATTATGAGAAACCAATTTATATTCATACCTTATTGCTAAATGTTACTGAGATACTCAATTGTTTTAATTTTTGTCTTGCATCCAACAGCTGCATAGATGAATGGTTTGAAGTAAATAGATCTTGCCCTGAGCATCCATCAGATTAAGACGAGATTCATGGTTTTAGGTAATATTTATTTTTAGACATGCACATTTCAATAATAAATATCTTGATTATCTGAAATAATTCTTTATGCTATTTTTGAATTTGTGAATTTGCTACTGTGTCTCAGAACTGCAGTATTAATTAATAAATATTGACGTATATTGCAATATGTAAAAGGTTTCTGCATCCTTATATGGCATGGTCCAAAATGATGTATTCCAGTTTTGGTACTGGAAAGTGGCAAGTCAGTGCCAATAAAGCTTTAGCATTAATTTTTAAAGGGTATTTTTTTCCATGGAAATGAAACAAAATTAAAATAATACAGTTGTGTAATTTTGGATTATTCCATGAGTACTGGCATTTATTTCTGACGGAAAGCTTTTGGAATCATAAGAAAAAGTTGAAACTAGGTATTTTCAAACTCACTTGCATGTTAATGCATTCCAGAATGCTTAAAATATATAAATAAATAAATAAGCATGTTTCTATCCATCCCATCTCACAGAGGTTCACATTTTTCCAGCTTGTGTTTTGTGTTAATGATTGTAGATCTGCAGTCAGTGTCAACGGTTTAAAGGATAGGTTTATTCTTTTAGTTGACTAGTTCGAAAACTTTATCTTGCATTAAACTGCTACCCTTAAGCATTGCAAAACATACCAACAATCATCATAATTCTTAGAGAAACGGAGATACCTGAAATTCTGGCTGGTAACTGAGGATTTGGTTTTGTTGTTCTGATGGAAATTAAAAAAACAAAACCAAAACAAACAAACAAAACACCTGAAGACTTCATGATTGCATTTATTTGCTCATTTGTTTCATCTTGCTTCATGAGTCTCCATTGCAGGTCACATTGCAATGCTATGGTTGTTGCAGGGGTAGCAGAGAAAACCTGAAGGAAGGTATCCTGCTACAGGGATAATTGTTTTAACCTCAGGGCAGTGTTAGCCAAAATTAATAAACAAACACATTTCTTATATTGCCCCCAACAACTGAACTGTGGAAGAAGCCAGCATGCTGTTTATGAACACATTTGTCTCTGTACATGCTCATGGATGTCTAACCTCATGTTAAATTCTGCTTCCTTTTTTTCACAGCAGAGATGGTAATAACTGGGGGCTTAGGGAAAAGGGGAAGGAAAACATGGTGGTTGTGCTCATGCTGTTTGAGTGTGTTATATACTGAAATAGCTGAAATGATGTTACTTTGTCTTCTGCTTTGTCAACAGCTGCTTCCACTGATCAGAAAACAGGAGATGTAAGGTTCCCTTGCTGAACACAGCGTGCCTGGCTTGAGACTTATAGTTCTTTGTGGCTGAAAAAGACAAAGATGGACAGTGACATAGAAAAAGCATTGCAGACACCGGTTACTTGCCAGTAGTGCTCGGTATACCAAACACTCATGCAAAGGACACACAGGGATTTTGAAAATGCTGCACATTCTGTAACAATCGACTCCCCACAAACATTACTGACACTATTTTGTATTGAAGGCCAAAGTTCCTAATTTCAGCTTAACTTCTGGTTCTGTGAAGAAGCGGGTTATTGGACATGTTTCCTACTGCCTCGAGTAGAAGTGGAGATGTTCGATACGAGCTATCTGAGACCCGTGCAGGAGGATGGCCCCGGTTTTGAGTGGGAACGTTTTCACCTTCTTGTTGGCTGAAGAAGAGTAAAATGGCAAACTAAACATAATCTAACAGTGTGACCTTAATTTACTGAATTCACACCCTGTTCTACATTCTTCACTTTTTTCAAGAACAGAAAACATAAACTTCTCTGCATAGGAGTATTATATTTCAAAATTTTGTAACTAAACCTTTGTCACAATGCAGTCCAAAGAGTAAAACCAAGACAGGTAACTAATTTATATTGATCAAGCTATAGGGATTGTTGAAATCTGCACATTGTGTTGCTATTTAAGTAACTAAAACTTCTCTTTTACTGCTTGTGAGTAAAAACAACAAAAAAAAAATGCAGCAAAGCAAAATCTTACAGCTATGCAACTTTTTTTTAAATAGGAAAAAAAAGAAGAATTACCAATTTTAAGTGCTGACAGTTAAGGTAATTTGTTTAACGGGTATTTTTTTAAAAATGTTTCAGGTAATTATTTTATTCTACTACTCTCATCTCCAGGCTGCCTCCTGAGGTATAAATGAATAACTGCAAATGTGGGCACAGCAAGAGGTTTTTATAGGCATGGGTGAGATAACATTGAGGTGGGATTTGTGTTTAATTTTTAAAATGCGCAAGTTTTTGTTTCCTTGTTTGAATGTTTTTTTGATGGCAGGATCTGTAGTACTTTGCATCTAAATCCTTGGTCTCTTCACATGCAGACCAGCATTTGACTGTGTTTGTTGTTTTTTTTTTTTAATGCACCTGCATTGGTTTAATTTATTATTATTTTACTGTATTATATTGGTATAACCAGGGCTTCACAAAACGCAGGATGTCTCTGGTGGGTTACACCAAGTAAAACTGTGGATAAGTATTAGTTCCCATAAAATATCATGGTTCACAAAAAGAAAGTCAGGGGGGGAAAAAAAGACAATAAACTGGAACAGATATCAGGGCTTAGAAGCATACTTTTTATATCAAGAATCAATCATAGTAGTTGTTGAATTTCACAGCGCAGGGAAGAGTTTATGAATATTAGTGACAGCATTTTTAGTGGGTTTCGATAGTTAAAATATATTGCACAACACTTGGAACATTTGTACATAAATAATTCTGCTTTTTTTTTGTTTAAGTACATATTTCTCTCTGTTGCTACTGTGATTCATATCAAAAAGGGCAAAGAACAGGAGCAATTGCTGCTATCTGGAGAACAAGTGCAGTGCATATTACTAAACTCTCCTATCTTGCTTGCAGAGCAATTCTTGCCTGGATAACATTTTCTCCTGAATGTTGCTCTGTAAAATGCCTTTGTTATGCTGCAAATCTAAAGGAGTCCAAACTAGATAATTGTCGTAATCGCCAGTGCAGTTTCTACATTTTTGGGCTTGCATCATTGGTTTCAGCTGAACCTGTAACTATGGGGCCCTGTTGTATTCTCTTTTTCAGTGGGAGCAGAATCGTTTTGTCACACTTTTTCAATTCTGTAGTCACATCAAATGTACAGTCATTCCCTGTACAGATTCCTTTTTAGCTGAGAATATTTGTGTTGCCTTGTATTATCATGGTGGGGAGGGAGGGGATGAGGAATTACAGCACCTGTAATACTCAAACAGTGGTGTTGCCTGCAGGCCCACTTTTCCAATGTTTTAAATTCCTGCTATCTTCTGAAAGTAAAGCTTTTGCATTTGCATTGATTTAATATTTACTGTTGGCTTCATGCCTACAGAAACTCACCTGTAATAATGTAAAGGGGGTAGGTAAGTGTTTTGGTGTCCTGTGCTCCGAGGTCATAGATAGCCTTTGGCTTGGGGATTAAGTAGGTAAATATTATAAGCATAAATCTGTTTACAACTAGTTCATATTTCTAGTTAATTTACTGTTTTTTTTCAAAAACCTTAATTTTCTGTATTCAGATGCAAATAGCTGGTTTAAAGACCCAGCAGTTATCACTGCTGTCCTACATTTAGGACCAGTGTTTGAAAAGCATGCCACTAGCAATTGCACTGATGCATGGTTTTGCAGGCAAGAGTCCATTGCTGCTTCCGTCAGCACGGTAGAGCAGAAAAACCTTGGATTGTTTGAGGAACTGGTATGAGGTCAGCCTTAGATCCTAGTTTGGCATTCTTGGTATCCATAAATCTCTTCTGAAAGGCTGTGGGAGGTTTTCTTGTATCAAAACCTGTAATATAGACCAAGCCTTGAATGACCCTGGAAGCATGAGAGTGGTGCTTGGGTTTGAAAATGCCTGTGGAAATTCTATGTAAGCTTTCTATCACCAGCTGTGTTGGTCAGCTGGTGATGACCATGCTGTAGATGTAGTTCTAGTCAGAGGCAACACCTTCATTTTAAAAACATACTCACAGTGGTCCTGAATCATTGTGCTTTAGAAGGGGAAAATAAACATCAACCAAGTCCTGTCTCTCGATCAAGGAATACCACACTTGTCCACAAGAAGCAATAACTTAAATTACGGTGCGATATGCTTCTTTGCCTGTAAATATATTGAGATTGCCAATTCTGTGCTGTTTCAGAGTGTTTTCTGTCATCTGGCCTATATCTTCCCTAAGTATGTAAGGGTGTGAAATAATTCCCATACTCAGGTCTGCCATAAACATGCTGCTTGCCACAAGGGGAAGAGTAGACTCAACACTGTCTTGAAATGTGAGATTTTTCTGAACTTGTAACATACCCATGTATCTTGAGTAGCAACTTGTGTTTTGAAGTTCATAGTGGAGGTGGCTATGAGTTGGATTGTATATAACCGTATACCATACAATACCAAGAGAGCCATGCTACTGTCAGCACAGGGCACCCATTGTCCTGTCTCTTATAAATCAGTATATCTATAATAACACTTCCCTTTTGAAGGAGGTAGTTAATTTTCTTTCAACATGTACATTCAATGATGAGTTCAGTGGGACATAAAAGCAAAACAATGAAGCACACTGCAAATTTGTGGTATTTTATTTTTTGGAAGAATAAAGCCTAAAACAGATGGTCTTATTTGTAATCAATTTAACTTTTGTATTCAAGGGTAAGTGTACTGCAGTATTTTGAAATGGAAAATGTGTAGGTGATGTACGAAGATGTGGGTGGATACTTGTGACCTTTTTTTTTTCCATGCTCCCCCCTTTACGATGTAAAGGGAGTTTTATGACTGAATCTCGAGATTTGTACCTTTATCCTAGCTGTTACTGTAGGAGCATTGGCTTTTTAATTAAGCCTTTGCTGAAAGGCTGGAGAGCTGGTAAAACTGACTCCCAAAAGACTAAAATCTCAGCAAAATGGGAAAGATAATTTTTATTCAGAAATGTGGATCTTTGGTGTTTCTGGATGGATAATGTCTGATACATAAGATGTGCTTATGGATGCTTTTAGTATGCCACCTTTTCCATGTGAGGGCTTCAGAAACTTGCTCCATTTCTTCTGTGTTCCACCAAAAGCAGAGAACTTGGCACTTGAACGTTACTACTATCTCTACGTTAACAGCAACAAAGCATATGTTGGTTTTGATATAGGCCATGATCTCTCTGAGTTTCTGTGAATTTTAGCTGCTTTCCCTTATTGAAAGAGAATATTGGTGTGCAAATTTGGTATTGTTGTTTTGTACCTACTAGTTTTGCTGTACAGTTGGGAGTTTCCTGCCGAGAGACTACTGTATACCTCGGAGTGCCGAAGTGCTAGTATGGATCTTCCAGCTCACCTTTGCCAGTAGAGAATTATCTCATTTTTTGATGAGTGCTATATTTTATGATTCACTTTCCACTCTTCCAAGCTTAAAATTCATTTAGTATCAATTTCTTCTCCTCTTCCTAGCTGAAGACATGACACATTTTAGGCCATATTCCCTCAATTGGCATCAGCAAAAGTAATGTAAGAGGTTGTAGCTGGAAGAGGAGGGCTTGTTATGGGTTTGCTATGACCCAGCCAAATGTGTTTTTTCCTGCAGCAGTGTCATCAGCTCATGCCACTTAACTTCTTGTTGTTCAAAATACTCTGCATTAGAAATTCATGACAGAACTATGTCCAGGATTTGTTTCGTGAATGTAAAACTTATGATGTTTCTCCATATAAACTAACCTGCTTCTAAAATCAAGTTGAAGATGTTTTAGCCTGTTTGGGGGGTGGGGATGGGAAATACCCAGTCCCTACTCTCAAGCTGTCTCCAGTTGCATTTAGTTACCTTACTACGCAGTTCAGCTGGCTTCCCAAGCTGCTGCACTGTGTTCTGTGAAGTCATTTATCAGTTAAGTACATCAGAGCTGATGATGGGATAAACTGTAAATGACCTCACCATGGGGCATTATTAGTTGCTGAAGACTTGCTCAGGTAAACCACTGTAGGAATATCCTGCACCTGAAAAAGGCTGGACTTAGTTCTGTCTTTGATCTAGTAAGTTGCCAGTGTACAAGAAGTAGAAGGCAGCAAGCCTGCTAGCTGATCTTTCTGGCAGCTTTTAATCTATGTATGTTTGTTTGAGGGACTTTTGCCCTTGGGTGTGCTTTGGCAAAGATTTTGCAAAGATAAGTAGGATCTGCTTAATTCTGGCAGAGTTTCAAGTGTAAGTAACCCGACGTTGCAAGAACATAATCTGTTGCTGAATCCTGTTCCTCTTGTTTTCCCTCAAATCTGTCCCTTTTATTGCTAATTCGTTACATTTAATAGCAAACACCTCAACATGACTGGTCACAAGCTCTCAAGGTGTGAAATGCTAACCGGAAGAGACATCAAAGCATGATTCTGTGCTCTTCCTGCATATAGAATTCCACTTTTCCTGCAGAGGACTTGGGGGTATTAGTGGATGAAAAACTGAATATGACCCAGCAATGTGCACTCGCAGCTCAGAAAGCCAATCGTATCCTGGGCTGCATCAAAAGAAGCGTGGCCAGCAGGTCGAGGGAGGTGATTCTGCCCCTCTACTCCACTCTCGTGACACCCAACCTGGAGTACTGTGTTCAGCTCTGGGGCCCCCAGCGTAAGAAAGACACGGACCTGCTTGGAGGGGGTCCAGAGGTGGGCCATGAAGATGATCAGGGGTCTGGAGCACCTCCCCTATGAAGACAGGCTGAGCGAGTTGGGGTTGTTCAGCCTGGAGAAGAGAAGGCTCCAGGGAGACCCTGTAGCAGCCTTCCAGGACTTAAAGGGAGCCTACAGGAAAGATGGGGAGGGACTCTTTATCAGGGAGTGTAGTGATAGGACAAGGGGTAGTGGCTTTAAACTGGAAGAGGGTAGATTTAGCTTAGATGTAAGGAAGAAGTTTTTTACTGTGAGGGTGTTGAGGCACTGGAACAGGTTACCCAGAGAAGTTGTGGATGCCCCATCCCTGGAAGTGCTCCAGGCCAGGTTGGATGGGGCTTTGAGCGACCTGGTCTAGTGGAAGGTGTCCCTGCCCATGGCAGGGGGGTTGGAACTAGGTGGTCTTTAAGGTCCCTTCCAACCCAAACCATTCTATGGTTCTATACTAAGATGAAGCTGAAGTATTTGTTACCGTGCAGTCTCTCTCTTAGCTGATGTTGCCAAAGCACTGTAACTTTCAAGGAGGAAGGGAGGTGGCTTAGCTGTAGAGGGTATGTTTTAATGAACTACTCAATTTTATCATCTGCAGCATCACACTGAACGGGTGGTGATCCAGCATTAACCTTATCACTTGATTGCAAATCTCATTCTGGCTTTTCCTACCCTTTGGCAGGTACCTGCTGGTAGGGAGAAGAGTGTATATTCCCCTTTTTTATATGCCTCTTCCCACAGAACTAACCCTGCCCACAATGAGTTAGAGGGAACTCTGTGTTAGCTTCTGAAATGCCACCCGTATGTGCAGTGGTAATGGACAAGATGTCTTCCTTCATTACCCAGAGCAGAAATGGGAATGTAATTTGCAATGTCTAATGTAAAACATGTTTGTATTTTTTTGTTAATTGAGCAGTATGGTTGCAAGTTGACTTAAGTTGTTCTAAGGTACTCTTTTCAGTGGTTTGCCAGTACATAATCATGAATGAAAATATTTTTTTATTGATTTTTAGGTTGTATGTTTAACATTCCATTCATGTAAAATATGTACAAATATATGTAATAAATCTTTTGAAGCACAGTTTTCTTCACACTTCCAGGTGGGTGGGCTGTTTTTTTGTTTTTTTTTTTAAAGTATTAGTGAAAGAGGCATCGCTGTGGAGCAGAGATTCTGTATGTCTGTGCTGCAGACCAAGCTGAAGCAGAGGAAGAAAAAGCAATGCATTGTGTATAGTCACAGCTAGAAAAGCAGCGTGGTATCTCGGCTGTCTGCAGCTCTGCAGGTAGGAGAGCAGACCCTCTGGGCCAGCCTGTCGGAGCCCCTTTCGCTCCTGCAAAGCAGCGATGTGACAGGCTTTTATCCAGCTGGCCAAGGATGGCCTTGGCAGAGCAGAGCTGCTGTTTTGCCAAGGTGGCCGGTGGCTGGAGGTGAGGGGTCTCTGGTTGACGTGTCCTCTGGTGATCCTCAGCAGACATGATGGCCTTCAAGGTTAGCATAAATTAGAGCTGCCAGGTCTGGAGGTGGGAAACTCGTGAGTGGTTTAAAAGGGAAAAAGAGGGGAGGAAAGGGGTGGCAAACAGCCCTTACTCATCACCTAGGTACTGGGAAGCTCCATCAAAGCATCAAGCTAGCTCAATACACTGCTCGTTCCCTCAACTGCTCATTCCTTCAGTTTCCTCTAGCCAAATACCACTCTAGCTTCCTCCCAAACCACTTCATAGTTTCCTCTTTAAAACTGACTCCCTGCCAGCATACCAGTGGCTGGGCAATGCATGCATTTCCTTGTCTCCGATGGTCACCGACACTCTCCTGTCTGTCCCTAAACAGTTGGGAGGGGGTTGCCACACCAGGCTCCCACAGAGATGTGTTGCTCGAGGAGGGAATTTGTCCAGAGCCACCGAGGGCGTTAAATCATTCTCCAGTTGAGCTCCCTGGCAAGAGCAGAGCTCTGCACCGCTGACTGCCTGGAAACCTCCTCCCAAGGCAGTGGCTGCAGCTAACAAACCCATTGGGTTGCCTCCAGTGCTGCCTGCAGCAGGTAGCTGTGGGTGCAGGAGACCCAGCTGGCTGCGTTACTGCTCCACATCTTCCTGCCTGCCCCAGCAGCAGCTAGGGAGCTGCAGCCCTTGTGCTAGAAGTGAGTGAGATGAGGACAGGGGCACAGATGAGCCATGTGCTACTGAGGACACGCAGGTTTTGGATGGCGTACGGTGTAAGTCTGCTGGGTGGAGAGGGTGATCTTGCACCCCTTCCCCTACACTAGCTGGGAGTGGAGCTGCGGGTGCTGTGAGCAAAACCAAAGCACGTTTCACCAAGGTTATGTGGAGTGCAGGTAGGGGAAAATGAAAGGAATTCACTCTCCAGGCAGGAAGCTCCTCTTCATGTTGGTGTGTTGCATCTCAGCCCAACAAGGTGCTGCTCCTAGCCAGGGGGGCCTGTCGGCAGGCTGGTAATAGCTGCTGGTGGAATGTGATGCAAGGATTTATGGCATAGGTTCCTCCGAGGCTGGGTGTCCGTCCTTGCTTGCTCCACTTTTGAGAAAAGCTTTCTACTATGGCTGGGGGTTGCTGAACCCGTCGCTAAAGCACAGCGACAGTTACAGCCTTTGCAATTCTCTCCATGGGAGATGATAGTTTTAATGCATGAATTATTCAAGTCTGCACCAAGAGACAGTTGGATGTAATTACTGAGGAACATGTTCGCATTTCTTGCTAGTGTAACTTTCTTTCCCCCCCGATTGCCTTCTGGGAAGCCTGAATTCCTTCACTGCCAGTAATTCCTGTGTTTTCCTCCTTGGTCTTGAGCTGTATTATGGAAGCAATTGATAACTAGTTAGAGCTGTGTTTGGCTTCACATCAGGAAAATCTGCTGGAAATCATTCCAGTTCAGTAGGTAGACAATTTCATATGTGGAATTTAAATTAGTGGCATCTGTTGGTATCATGTCCTGCCCTCCTGCCTACGGCTGGGACGTGGGACATGCCTCCTCTGCCCCAAGTTGTTTGCCCTGGGGGGTGAACTGGGCAGCATTGCCAGCCCCAGGCTGTTCCCACAGTCTTTCAGTGCGAGATGGTGATGCTGCTTGTGTGTGTGCGCATCTGGCCCTGCTACCACAAGCTGTTGCTTGGTACAGCCAGTGGTCTGTGTCCGCTACTGGATGCTGCGTTGCTTTTAGCAGGAAGGGGAGAAAAGCACACAGCCTGTGGCAAAGACAGCAGGGAGGGAGGGGAGAGTCCCCTGCAGCAGCTGGAGCTAAATGGGGGTGTTTTCTCCCCTGGCTTTTGAGTGCCTTGTGCTGGAAGGTCTTGTTCTCCTTCCGAGGCTACGAGACCCAAGCAATGTCAGTGCTTGGGGGGGTGCAGGCTGGAGCCTGCTGTCTCTGTGAACAACCCCCGGCGTGTTTGTTTAGCTGAGGAGGTTCCCAGCTCCATCCCACCCTGCAGGGAGACGGGTGCCCGTGTCCAAAAAGCCAAACAAGGCCACAGAGGACATTGCTTGCGAGGTGCTGCACAGCTTGTGCCCACCCTCTCCTCGCCAGCCGGCCACTGGACAGCAAAGAGCCTCAGCAAAAGCCAAGTGAGAAAGAGTTTTCCAGCCCTCGTTTAATAAAGCATCTGTTTTCTGAGGGGGATGAGATCAGGGATGCGTGGGGGCAGGGAGGAGGGTTTGACATAAATAAATAATTGCATAAAGCCCATCCTCAGTTGACGCAAGATGAGTCACTCCTCGTAAAGGCAAACGCGTAGAGGAGGCAGATATTAAAAGCACAGGGATGGGTCCTCAGCTGAGCTTGGTGGAAACTGCAGGTGCTTGATGCCTCTCTGGATTTGGCCCATTATCTTTTGAGTCATGCTTTGTGTCGAGCTCCTGCCCTGCTTTTTGTTTCCATCCTGGTTACAGATTTCTTTGTTTGAACACACATTTAAATTTTAAGAGAGCCTTTTCTCCCCCGCCCCCCCTTCCCCTCATAGTTGCTTCTTTATGCTGGCTTCAAACTGAAGGAAAGGGAAAATACCAAGCCTCTGTCTGAGCCTGGTCAGGCTTTGTCACTGAGGAGAATGACCACCGTGGGGCCATTTCCCCTGTGTGGCAGTGGGGTCTCCTCACCTGCTCCCTGCCTCAGTGGACCCAGGTGACTTCTAACGGACACAGCTTTCCTCTTCACAAGTCACCGGGGCCAGGATTAACATCTGTTAAACTCCAGATTAAAGAGTCTGGCAGGCAACAGGAGCATGAAAACTTGACAGCTTCATTTGCTCCAATCTGTGAGGTCTAAGTCTCCCAGCTTGCGAGGCTTTAGCAGCTAATTAAGTTGCTGACTTTGGTGTATGGGATGACTCCCTGGACGCGAGCGGTTGGGCATAATTTAATTGTTTGCAAAGGGTTTGCTAGAGCTGGAGCTCTGTCTCTCTCCCCTGCAGGAGCGAAGGGGATGCTTCTGCACTGGGGCCGGTTTGCTCTTGGGCGCAGCCACTCGCTGCAGCAGTGGAAGCGGCCCATCGGCCGTGCCAGCAGCGGCCACCTCCTGGGCCAGCTGCCCATGCTGGGGGCCGGGGCGGGGGAAGCATGGCACCCATTTTGGTGAAGTGCTCAAATCCGGGCTTGCCTGCGCTGCACAATGTGGTCACTGGCCGAGGGTGCTAAGCTCGGGGAAAGTGTCCGTCCGTCCCTCTTCGGTCCCACTGGGCTGCCAAAAAGGACTGCGTGTAAGCAGGGCGCGGCGATTTAGTTGTGCCCCCGTTAAGCGTGTGCCACCCCGCCTTGCTGATGCCCCCAAAGCCGCGCTGCCCCAGAGGGGCGGCTGCCCTCCGAGCGGGGCTGTGGTGGCCGGGGCTGTGAAAGCCGGCAGCTCTGGGGCAAAGGAATGAGAGAAGCCACCGAGCAGGAAAATTGGGTCTGGTGAAATGACAGAGCCGCTCTCCTGTGAACGATCCTGAACTATTCCATATGTGGGACCGGGCGCCAGCCCAGGGGGAGGGCTGGGACTTGGACCCCGGCCCTGCCGTAGCAGCTCTGCTGGGCAGAGAAGACGCGGTGGCAGTTACCAGCAGGTTGGCCAGAGCAAAGGAAATATCTGGTTCCTCCTCTCCTGTACCCGGCGCTCACCTCTCCATCTTCCATTTCTGCATTTCTCCAGAAGGTCCCGGCCTCCTGGGGCTGTTGGGAAGCCTCCCTGTTCAGCAGCCCTGGGGGCAGCAGCAGCTGCAGGCCCCGTGCGTGACAAGGATTTATGTATCGCCACTTAATGGGTTGCTTGACCCCTAAAGGTGCTGAGCGCAGGTGGGTGAGGCGGCATCAGCCCTGCCAGAAATCTGCTGCTTTCTGGTGCAGTCACCTGGGGACTCCCCATGAGCGGGGACGTACGAGGGCGCAGGACATCCCACGCTTTCCCAGTGTAAAGCAATAGCTGTAGTTTTTGCCCCTGGCTGACTACAAGACCAGTTTTTATTGCCTAGCCTGCCTGCTGTGACCTCCCAGGCCTTGATGCTCATGAAGCTGAAGCTGTTTTCTCTGAAACATCAGCCCCCCCTTTCAAGTCCCGCTGCGTACCTGAGGCAAGTTATGTCAAAACTTTGCAGCTTGTGCTCTCACCTTGTTTACCTCTGGGAGTGGAGAATGAACACCGGCCCTGTCGAGATTCACATGGGATTCAAACATGAATTCCCCAGTATAAAAGAGAAGACTCCCCAGCCCCTGTGGCACTCCCTGCAGCCTCTGGCTGTTTGTCCCTACCTGGGGAAGTGAGGAAGGACTCACCACTGTTGCTATGTTGTGTTTCTTAGAAACTTCACCCATCCCACAAGGCAACCGAGAGCCCCCAGCAAGCGAAAAGAAACCATCTCCTGTGAGTAAATTTGGAGTCCACAAGTGCAGCAGGCAGCTCCCAACCTGGCCTCCTTTTAATTTAGCATGATCCTGCTCTTTTGTTTCTACCTACTAATGCAATAAAGTCCTTTGTGCGCAGCTGCAGGTTTTTGCTGCTAAGATTATTTGTCCCATCAGTTGAAAACTGGGCGGCCTCTACAGTGACCTCTCCTTCCTCATGGCACACCCATCCCTTGCTGCCTTTGGCCTGCCTCTGACACCTTTGCTCCCAACTGTGGCTGAGACAAGGGGATGTCTACTGAGATTCTTTTGACTCCCCTGGTCTCAGTGGCCATTTATACCCTTTTGCAATAGGCTCCTGTTTGCCAAACCGAGGTAAGGGAATGGAGTGAAGCTACAGAGAAGCAGGCATGAGCCTCTTGCTGCCCTTTGGCATCAGCACTGCTCCCACAGCATGGGATGGAGGCATGAGGATCTTGTGCTGGCTGTGGTTGAAGAGCAAAGGCTGAGTGGCCTTGCACCACCCAGCAAGTCTTGAACTGGGGTCTGACAGCTGGAGATGCAGGTCTGACACCCAGTTAGGAGCACTAAACCAGGCTCAGAAAAGCATCCTTTCCCAAAGACTTGGCGGTGTGTGTGACCAGCATGGGACAGCACTGCATTGCAGCAGGGCTCTCTCGAGGGCCACTGTGTTATCTGGCACCAGTAAGCCAACACAGCTTGGACCAGTCAAATGCAAGTGCTGCACCTCAAGCCAGCAAGACTTCGTTCACCCCCAGCAGTGGGTGGAAATGCCGAGAGCTCCGGCAGTCAGTGTGGCAGGAGGACTACAGGGACATGGCAGCAGTGTGTGTCCCTGAGCCACCATTGTGGTTTCCCCCCACTGCCCCTAACTGGGTTGGCACCTACTGCTGGAAAGGTCCCTCATGGACAGCGGCAGCTCTGAGCGCCCTTCTCCAGCTGGGGCAGCTCCTCGCTCTTGTCTGCAGACAGAATTAGTTAGTTAGGCTGTCACAGTCCTGTCTTGATCTAGCCAAGTGTCTGCTTGACAGGGCTTCAGCAAAGCCAAAGCACTTGCAGGCAGCCTGTTCAAGTTCTTTAAAAAGCTGTTTATTATCACAGTGGAGAAGTGGGAAAAAATGCCACGTACAGAGAATGTCTTAGCAAATTACAAACAAGTCTTAAAAAAGTTACAGTTGTCTCTGAATTCGAGTAAACAAGGCTCTCGCTGCAAGCTGCAAATGCATTGCTCTGATGAGCTCTACAAATAGTCCCATAAGACTACGAAGAAAGAACTGCAGTCTGAAACGCTGTGCCAATCAACAAGGAAACTCCAGCTGCTCCCAAAGCAGCAACCAGTTTCCCCAGCACAATTCCCGAAGCTTTGACATGTTGCCTGACGCAGACCCTCTGCCCTGGGTGCGTTGGGGGCAGGATGCTGTGAAACCCTCAGTTTTGTCAAAGCCAGACTGAGCTGTGCTCAGACCTTCAGCTCAGCCCAAATGAGTGCTTGCAGCCCGAAATCACCTCTGAAATGAGTGGCTATGACTGGCACGGTCACTGGCACTGTAATTGGTGTAAATCAGCCGCTCTGAGGCCGTGTTTAGCTGCTGCAGCCCCGTAGATGCTCCGGTCCTTGAAAACACTGCCCTGGATGCCTGGCTTGTAACAGCCGGGCCCATAACAGGATTTGCAACAGGGTTGAGGTTATTGTCATGCTACAAATAGCTCCAAAGGCTGCTCTAAACCAAAAAAAGGGGCAGAAGTGTTTGCATTGAAAAGCTTGGAGGGAGCTGTCAGGGACATTTTGTACTGCTTTAGTCTATCATCAGTGAAATGAGGACAGGAGCTGGAGTTCTTCACTATATTATTTTCTACCTGGTAAATGAGCAAATAATTCAGTGATTAGAGCAAACTGGGAGCACACTTCTTCCCTCTAACACAGGCAAATGACACCTCTGGTGAAGGCCCTTCCTGCAGCTGTGTCCCCTCCACACCATACCGGTAGGCTGGCAAAACAGGAACAACATTTTAACAAGGTGCATGGGTGTCCAATTTGTTAAAGTTGCTGAGAAGTCTTTAAAGGCCTTACTCTGGCAGCTGTTTTTGCAATTGAAATCCAGCTCATCTGTAACTGTGTGCCCTTTTGCTTCAGTAAACAAATGGCTCAGGTGCACAAATCATTCATGTTAGCTTTCTTCCAGCACAGTCCAAAAGCCTCATCTGTCTCCCTGTGAAAAATCAGTGCTGATACAACAGACAGGGAGGAAAAGCCACTGAAAAATAATGAACACTAAGTTGTTTTTCTTCTATTTTTTTTTAAACTGCTGGTTTTGTGAAAAGGGTTATGAGTTTTTTAAAATGGAGTAGACAGAATTGGGGACTGGGAAAGGTCTGCTACCACGTAGGAAACAGAGAAACTCTGACCTACAAAGCATGCCTTTTTTCATGTTTTGCTTTATGGGGCAGATTTAGGAGATGGGAAAGTGACGGTTCATTGGTCTGGCATTTCAACTGGAGATTCTTCTTCCAGCC
Source organism: Buteo buteo (assembly GCF_964188355.1). Taxonomy (NCBI): domain Eukaryota; kingdom Metazoa; phylum Chordata; class Aves; order Accipitriformes; family Accipitridae; genus Buteo; species Buteo buteo. The sequence continues at coordinate 47,638,947 of NC_134172.1, read as the reverse complement.
TACCAAGGTTTTGTGGGTTAGTCAGCAACTGCGGAACTGTTTCCCAAGTTTTGGGGGGGGGGTGGGGGTGGTAACACAGGAGGAGGAAGGAAAAAGGATCATGCTTTTCCATTTTGGGTTCTCTGTGCACACTGTGGCGTAGAATTTGAGTTTACCTTTATAAAGCATGCCTAATTTGCACACACACACAAAAAGTCAAATACCCCACTCCAAGCTGGTCCTAAACACTAATTATTTTGGGGAGGGATAATGTTTTCTTGCTGGTCCTTATCATTGCTACCTGCCCCTTGCCTTGCACTTTCCACTAATTCAAGCACAGAATAAAAGCTTTCTAAGCAAATCTCAATCCTTCTCTGTGCTTACATGTTGCTGGGAGAAGGGATTTCTACTTGACGCAATTGATTTTCAATTGCCCTTTCTCCCCACCGAAGCTAGGCAACTTAATATTGGTGTATTGCCACCAGCACAGTGTCTAGGCCAAGAGCCAAGGCAATGAACAGCCTGCTAATTAATTTTTCACATTTATCTCCAGACCCCCTCCCCAGAACAAACACTGTGAAAACAGGAGGTGGCAGTTTCTGTGCAGCCCTCAGGAAATTTTAAGCAAAAGTGGTTTACTGCTAGTTTTATGCTTTCACAGTGACGGCAGTAAGGATTTCTGGTTGTATAAAAGAAAATGTATTGGCTTCAATATGGAAAAAAAGATAATTGAAAGTAATCTGAGCCTGATGTATCCACTTCTCAAAAAAAAAAAAAAACCAAACCAAAAAAGGCAAAAAAAAAAGCAGCATCTACAAAGCTGGCTGTAGTCAGTGGAGAAATAAGGGCCTGATTTCTAGGCAGAAGAAAGGTACTCCATGTTGAAAACATTGGTACCATGCAACTGTTACAGATGGATTATATTTCCAGTAAAGCTATGTATGTTCATTTTCAGTTAAGAGGCAGATAATACTGTGAGCTTGTGCATCTTGCACCCTTTCTTGCATATATATGTGTGTGTATATTTATGTATATAAATAAGTTAGAGATTATTTACATCAGTGTACAGAATAAACCTAAACTCAGGTATCAAAATACATACACCTGCCAGTGGATTTAGTCTGTTAACACTTTGCATTTCATCTTCAAAGCACCATACAAGCATTAATTATTTACCCAGGCAACTTCCCACTCACCAAAAGGATTAAGAGTAACAGGCAGGGTAATGGATGGAGCTGAGGGAGCGCAGCATGTTCATAAAAAGGCAGCTAATCATGTATCTCTCTCCTGCCATGAGCACTTCAGATTTACACCTTTATAAACTCTGTAGTCCAAGTGTAGCAGTAACCTTTGTAATACAAAGCTTGTCACAATAGGAAATTCCTCATTCAAAAGCAAATGATCCGTTCTTCATTTTCAAAAGCTTTGGCCTCCTCTTGGCTTATCAGGTTCCCATTCAAACTGGAGGGGAAAAATAAGAGGGATGTGAAAATAAGGTAGTGACTGTTGCCCATCTTCTCTTTTTCCAAGGTTTTGGAGCAGAGATCACAGCTTTGTAATGTTGTGTGAGCTGCAAGTTTCTCAAGGGCACACAGTTGGGAACTGGCCTCAGACCGGCTACAGCACTGCTGTTCCCCCTGCAAGTATGAGGAACAAAGCTACTTCTTCAGAAATAAAAACTGAACTAACACCTAAACTTCATTGAACTAAAATCGGTGTTGGGATACCCAGCTGCTTGCATTTCAGCAAGCAGCATTTTGCTGACAAAGGTTCTTACCATGCAGTGGGCTAGTTTAAAGAAAGTTAAATAGTCTTCAGAGCATTTTGTGTTTTCCATGACAACATGGGAAGAAAACTGTTAAGTACTCAAGCATTATTAATGTGAAATGATATGCAGCAAAATTTTCAAGTCTGTCTACAAAAAGTTAATCTACATTGATATTTACACCCCTGAAAATGAGCAGCTGGGTAAGTGTAGCTTTCAGAAATGTTCAAATCTATTAAACCATTTAGACTTATGAAATTATTGGGGTTAATAAACACCTATGAAAATTCAGGGAAGAATCAAAAGACAGATTTTGGTCTGAAGATTGAGAATGATTGGAGTGGGAATTGATGCCTCTTCTGTAGACGAAAGCTGACAGTGGCCTTTGAAAAAAACATCTCTTCCACATCTCTAGGGAACCCACTAATCAGATAGTGAGTCATCATCCTTCTAAGCAAGAATTCAGTGTCCTTTCACTAAAACAAATATATATATATTTAAAAATAAATTTCATGTTCAATAATAAAGCAGTGGTGCTAAAACCAGCACAATTCTATTGACTCCTGAGCTCCTTGAGGTAATGGAAGGAATGTGGTACTTGGCTTTGTGCCTTACAATGCACATGTGTGACTCTGTGATGCCTACCTAATCCAAACCAAGCAAATCTTACAAAAAGTTAATCTTCTTGTAGCTTAGCACTTACTTTCAGTGTATTTGGAGCACCACCCAAAGAAAATCCAAGCACAAATTCTATCAATCAAATTAGTAATGCTAATTAAATGTAACCATCTCCTGCTTGTTGGGATTTAGCTCCTGAAAAGCACAAACACGTTCAGAAGTTTAAAAATAAATCAGGACAATCAAAACTTGGTCTATAAATTCTGGCCCCAATTCTACAGACACGTATGTTCTGCGAATCAGTGGTACAGACAGATGTGAACTGACAAAACTCCTTGACATTCATAACACACAGGGAAGTGTTTCAATGACAGAGGCTTTTTACCTATCTGAAACCCACAGCTGGAACTACGACCCCTGCCTCACAGAAACTTGCTCTGAATTTTTTAGGCTATAGGAAAGTAGTAATGGCAGGAGTGTTTTAAAGGGAAAGGAAGTTTACAAAGTGAGCCTTTGAGGAAGGGATCTTTACCACACTTCTTTAATAGTTGTGTTCTCCTTGAGAGCTTCGCTGAGGTACTTCACCCCTTTGGCTGTAATCTGATTCTGGATAAGCCTGAAAAGAAAGAACTTCATGTCAGACTAACGTACAAACTAATTTATGGTGTATGCATAACCTACGCTCAGCTTGATGTCAAGGAGCAAAGGTGTCTGTTTGCCACAAGACGACAGTTGTGATTTCTATCTGTGAGGATGGTACACAGTATTGGTCAAATGCCCCACATGCACTTTCAGAAAAAGAGCCCAGAGTATTAGTCTTTTCCTTTTAATCTTGCATCTGGTTGCATTCTGGAGATACTGAGCTTAATTACACAGTTGACAAATTTCTCCTAAGAACGGTTTACTACGGGCATGGGATTGTGATATTTGGACTCTTTGAGACAGACTAACCTCTTAGCTCTGTTTTCTTATTGAGAACACTGTGAGACATTTTTAAGTGATGTACAGAAAATTCTGAGCACAGAACCTATGTAGGCCTAGTGTCTTAGTAGTTGTAGTCTAGAGGTTGCCAAATCCTCCTGTCTTGTTTATCAGACCAGCAAGATCTTTGAAAAATAAGGCATTGAATTCGACTGGTATGAGCAGGTGCAAGTCCCAGTGAAGCCACCTTTGCAGCTGTAAAGTATGTCTCATCTGAGCTGAGGGGAAAAAAATGATACAAAAGATACTCAAGTAGCACAACTGATGAAGCAGTAGGTAACTCTTACTAACCACTGTAGACCATTCCCCTAGCTAAAAATGAACAAATCCCCCTAATCTGCATGAGTATAAAAACACTCATCAGCCTAGCCTAATTCAATACTTACCTTTCAGTCTACCATGGGGTGCCCCATAGCTGTATGATTTCATGTGACTGGCTGCATGAATCCCACAGAATTCAGGATGAGGCTGAAAATTGGAATGAATTGAACGATCTCTTAGGGAGGGAGGGAGGCATTCCCATTAAAGGACTTTCTGCACTTGGTAAATGAATCAAAATGGAAAGGGAGCCAGTAGATTCTTTCAACTACTGGAAAAACACTTTAATTCTGCCTCAAGTTCAACTATCTATATAGGTCCCTACCTTTTGGAGGTATCCACAGGTATAACCAACAAAGTAGGATATAAATTTGTCTACTGGCAGAAACCCCTGGACAATACTGAGCCATGGTAAAGACATGTATCTAGATGACTATGCCTGCTTTGGATGGGGAAAGTTTTATTATGAATTCAACCCAAACTACTCAGTGAAGCATATCTGCAGCTGTGCGCAAAGAAATCAAGCCAACCTCCCCCCTCCTTTTTATTTTCAGGGTGATGGGCACCAGAGCTTCTACTGCTTTCAAAAGAGGCTACAAGTACTTGGCACCTCTGACAACCGGCACACTTCCTAAGGGGCGGGAACTCGGATTAATACAGGGAATGCTAGAGTGTGGTTAGCAAAATCTTTGTAATGGGACTCCATGTATTATGTTCTCTTGATCACTTGGAATGAATGGATGGCTATTTGTTTCACAGACCACACCTGCCCAACCCATCCATGGACAAATTCTTGTGAACTTCTAGATTAGAATAGCCAATGCTGTGTTTTCTTAGAAGTTTAACAAGTCTCTTTGTGATTGCTAGAAGTAATCCCTGGTTTCCTGGGGATTTATGTCTTATAGATGAGTGTCTTGCATGAGTGAAAGTGCTAGCCCTAGAACAAAACATCAGGCAAATGGGACACGTATTTAAGTGTCTGTCATATAGGTTCTTGGTTGAAGAGTAAGAGTTGAGCTTGCTACTTTCATAGTATGATGATAAATAGTAAGAATCATAATAAGGTTATTCTATTCTAGCTGTCTGCTTGTATTTTTTTTTTTTCAACTTTTGCATTTGAGGCCAGTACTGTTCCCCTAAGGAGAGATGAAATCAATTAGTAGTTCACAAGTTACCAGGACACAGAAACAGCTTAAACTTTTCCCTGTATGAAAGCTAGTTCAAAATGCTAGACAGCAGCTTTATTAACTTTCCATTAGAACTGTCTACAACCAGTCAACTGCATCCAGACCATGCACAGAAAGCTCACTGTGACCTACATAGACTTGGAAGGTGAAGCTTTAATGCAGTGACTGCCAAAGAGCCTGTGCCTCTGTGGAATGTAACTCACCATAAATGCACCAGTTTCTTGTTGACCTTCAGCATCTCTGCAAAACTCATTGCTGCCTCATCATCCAGCTCATTTTTAGTCAACCTAAGTGGGAGAGAAAATGTTCACTCATGATGCTATCATTATTTTTCAGCCCCCTGTTTTTCCAGCTTGTCTGTGACTTAGCTTTAAACACCCAAAGGAGGATGTGCTGTTCCTGCCCTGAGCAATTTCTAAAGGCTGGACACAAAGAGATACTGAAGAGAAGCCCTGGAGGTAAAAGAGGCAAGAGTATCAGATCTTTATTTCTCAGAGCAGTGATCTAATGATACTTTCTCATGATGTTTTAGTGTCTAAAAGGTGGATGAGGTGTAATGGAAAAAGGTAGAGAATAGAGACAACACTGAAGAGGTGCAAAAACTGAGGACAAAGAACTTGACTTCAGATGATGGAAGTGAGAGAAGATGGGGAAAGCAAGATGCAGGGAGCAGAGCGAAGCATGACATTGGGACATAAGGACACATGCTGCTGATTCATTACTCATGTCCACATTCTTCCAAAGGGATGTATCTTATAGCTTGCTGGTAGTGAAAGCATAGGGGGATGAGGGGAGGGAGAGAAGGACGATGGGAGAGTAGGAGGAGGCGATGGGATTGGAAGAAATAAATTAGGCTGCAGCTTTCTCTGGAGAAAGGAGAAGTAGACCACACTGTCAATTACCAGAATATTTTCACAGAGTTGTTGTGTTGCATAGCTTCAGCAATACTTTTGCCTCCCTCTGTTGTGATGCCATTGAATGCGAGACTGCGAAGTAAAGATACAAATGTGTAAGAAACAGCCACCATCACTTGGCCCTTCCACTGCCAAATACTAGTGAATATCCTGGATGACCTGTTTCCCAGTTGTACAGTTCAGCATTCGGGTGTTTCAAAGGCTCACATACTTTGCAAACCAGTAAGTCCTTATGACTTTTACTAGTGAGAACAGTTCACAGGCACAGCCTGAGTGCAGGTCTATCATACAGGCCATAAGGTTTGCTGTCAGTTAGTTGTACTCTTGGGACTGCCAGCAGAGTTGCAACCAGTGATTTTGAGAGTCAAGGCTTTTAACAAGGACAAAGAGTTGTACTTAGCTGTACGCAAGTTTTTACATGCATTTGTCATCCCAAGTTCCTGTACAAACCTGGCACTTTGTCCTTTAAGTCATTCAGATGCCTGAATATCTGATTCTTCTTCCAAACACAACACTTTCTGTCATGTATGGAGAGATAAGCTTGTAAACGCGTGCTTTCCATTACAAACCACAAACATTTCTTAGTCTGCCCTTCATTGTTTGAATAGACGTTACCAAAATCATCCAGTTAAAGTTATGCTCCAGGCTTTGAGAGTTCAAAAAGCATTTTCCCCCTCAAAAGCCTGAAAATAATGCAAGGCCTCAAAAAAAGGTAGAAAGGGGGATCAAGCAGGGCAATGGCACAAACATGTTAGCATGAGTCTCTCCTAGCTTCAGATGAAACTAGACAGTCTCAGTCCATCATGACTGGGCCTAAAAATGGCAAATATGCTGAAGTAAACTGACGCAGTAGGGACTTTCTTCCCTTAATCTTCGCATAAAGCTACCACTGGTGCTAACTATGAAGTCAAATCATGAAGCAAGATTAACCAGTGGAAGATAAGAAATGAACCCAAGTGCAAGTACACCGCAGAAGACTCACCCTGCACAGGTGCCAGCAAAACCTAGCTCTAGCCAGCACAGTTACTCCTCCTCATTTTTGCAAACACATTCATCAGCATATTTGCTCCTGCCCGAGAGTCCCTCAGCTCTGAGTCAGGCTCACAATGTTTTCTTTCAAGTCTGATGTGTATGGATGGATTCTGCAATTATGGGAAGATGGCTATTTCAGATAGCTTTTAAGTTTAAATATATCTAGGTCACTGCACCTGTTCAGCTTTTAATTTTTAAGCCCGGCTATCCACTTGCAGAAAGGAGGACAAGGCACCAGCTCTGAAAACTCTGGATCTGAAGTGGCAGCAATAAGCTCTCCAGTACAGTATTTCTAAAGAAACTAGTGCCATGTGCCACCTTGTGGGGAAACCAAGGAGCATTGTCTGCTCCCTCACAGAGGAGGCCAGTGGAACTGGGAGACAAATCGAAAGGATTGCCATGAACGCAGTGCTCCAGGTCTGTGGAGGGACTCCAAAAAAGCAGCAGTTGCCACAATATGCATCTTTAAATCCCCAGCCAGCATTTGAAAGTCTAGCGGGGGATGGGCTGTTTTACACTGCTGGCTTCTCCCTGTGCTGTGCTACCAACTTCACCTGTGCTAGTTTGTGCCAGAAGGCTAGTTTGAGATGAATCACTGACCTCCAGTGAGAACTACATCTCATTAGCACTGAATGTATGGTGTCGTAGCTCCAGTGGAGTACAGAATGAGCTTGAATTTAAGAATGCCCCCATTCCCTACCCAAACAGTTCATCGTCTAAAAATTACTTTGGTGAAAGCAGCTATATCTTCACAACAGAAACTGTTAACACTGAGCTTACTGGGAGCCTTATTCTGTGACAGCTGGTGCGTTGTTCTGCTAATGCTCCCAGATCAAAATGGCACCCACTGACCATGTGCTTTCACAAATGCCAGTAACTCTGTGCAGCATGAGGGGAGGAGGTGCAGAGGAAAGGATGCCAGCCCTGCAGTATTTTTAACTTGCTTAATGGCTGCACAGGGCTTTTTGATTAAATCTGGCCTCTTGCTTGCACCAGGAGCCTGTTGGTTACACAATAATACCAGATGGCATTCCAAGCTATCGCTTGGTGGGAAGACCCATCGCTTCAAAGCACAGTGGGAAAGCCAGCACTACACTGAGCTGCCTGGCTCTGCTGGTGTTTTACCTCACGTTTGTTAATGTGGGGTGGTTCCTCAAGGCCTCTGCAAATGCCTTTGCTCCTTCGTCTCCAACTTGATTACCCCACATCCTGATGAAGAGAGGAAACCAGAACATATCAGGTGGGCTGCTCTACGGCCCCTCGGTGTTGCATTCTCCCTTTTTCTCTACCCTCCCCTCCCGCTTCCCCGCTCCTCCCTTCTCCCCCCCCAATTACTTCACAGTCTTTCAGGCTTGTGAGAAACCTGGCAGGTACCCTCCCTGCTGAGCCAGACATGTTCCACTCCCTGTACACCACATCACCAGCCTCTGCTGACTCACCAGTACCCTAAGGCCACAGCACAGAAGCAGCTCTAGGATCTAGCCTGCTGCAGTGGGAGTGCTTTTGGAATCACCTTGCTGCACTGGGCAAACCCTCTGCAGCCCTGTACCCTTATGGGGTAAAGGAGTCTTGTGGTCCTGTACAGTGAGCTGCCATGAGAAATACACCAAGTCCTAAATCCTATCATTTCCCTGCTCAGCATTTCCTCCCCATACCCCTGCTGTGGTTTTCCTGTTACCTGTTAGGCACAGACTGGCCTTAACACAGTGGAAAGTACAGGTCTTGGGAAAGACTCCCCAGATGCACAACTGCACGGGGACCCACAGCCAAATGGGTGACTTTCTGAAGTGAACTGCTCTACAAGCTCCCCCTCTCCTTCGGAATAGTCTAGCAAAACAGTTACAGTTCCTTCAGTGTTATACCCAAGTGGTATCTCCTCTCTTGCCAAGAGAAAGATCAAAATCTCACAGAGGCAATATGACCTTGGGCTTTTCCACACATTTGTAAGGAATAGTATTTCCAGTGGCAAAACAACCCTTGGCAACACAAAGGGTTAAGAGAAGGTGATGTGGTAAAAGCTGCAGAGATTTGATCAACATTTAATAGCAGTATCTGGTCAAATCCTTTCTATGCAGACCAACCACTCTGAAAATTCACCCTATATTATGAGGTTTGACAGCACCTCTGATGAAGTATAAGGTTTTTTTCTTTTACAGGGATCATGGCTTGATGACTCAGAGCCACACTCAGCTTGATGGGTAATTAGTTGGCAGCTCTTTTAAAATCAATTGAGCTTTGTGGTATCTAAACACATCTAGTTCCAGCAAGAAGTTCCCCAGAACTTCCTTGTCCTTCAGACCCAGTGCAGTTTGTTATGTAAATGCTGAATATATCTGTTCAAACATTTCTGTCCAAGCTATCCTAAATCCAGTTGGAGTGGTTATTTCCTCCACAGGAGAAAACAGGAGTCCTTCACTGAATTTGCAGCAAGTACAGCACAGCAGATCCAGCTATACGACAATGGAAGTGTGCATGCTGTTCACTGTACTTTAATTTTGTTGTTCTACAACATTTCACAAGGCCAAAAATCTGATTGTTCAAATCTGATTTTCATATTTAAGGGTTATTGTGATATTCAGAATGGCCAAACAGAGGTTTTAATTCCATGTGTTTGAGTATTACATTCTGAGAAAAATGTTCTCCTGTAGAGTGGAAAGAGAAACTGGGATTTGCCAGAGCGGGGGAAAAAAAAATAATAAATCAAACTCTCAAGTCTAGCACCTCTCCTGAGAAAGAGGACAGGGACTAAAGGTTTAGAGTACATTCAGAGCTCTCTCCAATAATAGCAGACTCTTCAGTTAGCGACAGACTAGAGAGAAGGATGATAGGAATTCCTTTTTATTCTCCCAGCTTGCAAATTTATCAGACTTGATGTAGAAGGTTTGACAACTATAACAATGACACTCAATAACTAGGTACACTGCCAATAGTCATAAAACTACCCAGACTTAAAAATGACCAAATACCTCTAGAACAGCTGTGTTGCCGTAAGAAAAGCGGCTATCTTTACATAATGTCCTCTTACTAGTTTGCCTCTCCTTTAAGGTTCTGTCAGAACAGGGAAAAAAAAACCCCAAACCCAAACCAAGTATTGTATTAACTGGAGAAAAATAAAGCAGCTCTCCTTTTCCCTCCAAGTAGAAAAGACGGCTATGCTTCTGCACCGGTTTGTTCTAATGCCACCATTGGGGGGGGGGGGGGGGGAGGAATAGCAGAAGGAGAGACAGTAAGAATGAAGGAAGGAATCCTAAGGGATTTACAGATGCTTTGCCAAGATCAAGACCTGAGCTCTGCTTCTTAATACTGAACTTACCCAATTTCAAACATTGTCTTGCTCTTCTGGATGGCTTGGGCAAGGCACTTTCCTCCTTCACTAGTTATTTTGTTTGCTCCTATTCTGCACAAAATACATGAATTGATCAGGTACATCACTTCCAACTGTACAGCTATTAGAATACCAGCTCAGAAAGCAATACAAGTATTTAAGGCTAATTAACTCTGGAGGCTAACTACAGTTATCAAAGATTAACCTAGAGTAAAAAAATACTGCAGGCATTTGTTCTTTGATTAAAAGACATCATTTTATGTTGTCTTTTACATATTTTGCATGTCAGCCCTCCAAATCAGAAGTAATACTGCAAAGTCTTGTGTTTGGTGCTCCGTATGTCAGAAATGAGCTTGAGGAACTGATCCTCAAGACAATGACCCCTGCCTACTTTTTAATATAGTTCATAGTATCAGCAGTTGCTACAGAGTACATAATTACATGCAGCATGTTTCATGATGCCACAGGGAACAGAATATTTCTTGATTGTGTGGCTCCAGAGAAGACTGCAGCTCATAAGCACAGACTGTAATAATTTCAAGTCTTTGTGTTCTGAGCATAGGCTGTAGGTAGTGGCATAGGTCAGTGTAGTCTGACCAGTGTCTCTGGCTGGCACTCTACAGAAGACCTTTTCTTTTTTTGGCCTGTGTGGCCAAATTACATATACATTGACGAAAAGAACAAACCAAAACCCCCTCAACCCACTCCATTTACATATGTACTCTATCTTAAAATAAACTCTGGGGTTACTATGCAGCCTGAAAGTAACCATCTCCCAACGGGCTTTTTTGTGAAAGTTAGATTAAATAAGCAAAGCACTGTGTGAAAGCAGCAAAAGAACCAAAGTGCTCTTGGGTTTCAAAACTCTGCAAATATTTCAAGTGGAAAGGATGTGGCTAGTATGGGGTTTCTGAACAAGTTAGTGGTAGAACAAGGACTAGAACCCACAAGTCCCTGGCTGCTGGTTGCTACATTCATACCAACAGCTGACATTGCTGTAGTTACCTCTATTTTCTGCTATGGTCACAATTAAAGCATTGGTTAATGATCTACTTTTACGTTAAACTAGTGTTGTGCATGGCCGGACACTTATCTGGGGAAGTTCCAGGAATTAAAGGGAACAACTCACCAAGTGAATTTGGGGAATTCCAGAGTTGAGGTATGACACCAGCACAGCCTGACTCCAATGGCCCATAAAAGACAAGACACAAAGAAGCTTCGTACTAAATCCAAGTGAATTTGCCTATTGCAAGGGGCAGAAAGGTTCATGCACCACATAAGCCTCACTCAGGTGCTCAGACTGAATTTAGGTAAAGAACAGGTCTCATGCTCTCCTTTTGCTTACTACTATATTCCAGTAAAGACTATGGATTCAAGAGTTTCACCTGCTACCATTCACTGCTAGACTACTGTAAAAGAACATACAACTGCAACTTAAGTTATATTTTATTTGAAATGTAATTTTTATCTTTTTTCCACTCCCCCTCCTGTTTCAAGTTGGTTTACCTTAATTAGGATACTGTAGAAAGGAAAAAAAAAAAATCCAACATACTTAACGTATTCAAGGCTTGAACACTCTTCAATTAGTTTTGCAACATATTTGGCTCCGACATCAGTGATTTGATTGTTGTACAAGCTTAAATAAAAATCACATTGTTAAAAATAGGTTATTCCTGCTGTTATACATAACCTCTATCTTTTTTGTATGGCTTTGTACACATTCGCAGTTGCTTGTATTTCTATTTTGATATACAATTCATATTGTGAAGGGCTAGATATAAAATACTATAAATCATGGGAAAATATTTATATAATTTTTTTAATATATGGTCTCCCCAAGCAAACAAAACTTCCCTTTATTCCTGTGTTAGTACAGAAACAATATTGCCAGAAGAGAAGTTAGAAAACATCAGAAGAATGTATTTTTGTCTTTTAAAAGTCATAAAATCCCCTTGCAAATATTACTGAAGATCAGATACCTAAGCAGATGTACTTGCATTAGGGCACTGGAGGAAGGAGGCAATACTTGGTGTTACGTTGACTTCTCAAAAAGTTATTTTTATGTAGCTACTTAACCAAGAGCAGGAAGTCAGAGCTAACAGGCCTTCCAGCTTCAACTTGATTTAAGAACTAATTAAGGTCTTAAAGAAATTGGTACTATGAACATAACACTTGAAGCTATGTTTCCGATATTAGTCTCTACCAAGCTGTATCTGCTTTGCATAGTTGGAATAAATCAATTTATGGCAGAGAAACCAGGAGGCTCTAGCTATAAAGCACACACTCTCTTGCTCACGCTCTCTCCTGCCTCCACAGCTATAGAAGATTTTAGGTATAAAGCTAGCATGCCCACACAGTTCAGTAACCTGACAGTGGTCTGCACTGTGTTATAGAAGGGCTTGATGTCAGTGGACGTCACCCTGTGATGCAGTGCAATGGCAGTGGAAGCTGTGGTCCTTTTCCCAGTGAACTGTTACAGGATGGCAGTTGACTAATTTCTGACACAAGGTGCTGCTTTGCTTATGTTCAGTAAATGAGGAGGTAACTGTGGTTTCCATCCCACCTTTGCTGTATCAGTACTGTCAGCATTGCAGTTTTATTTTCTAGTATCAACATCTATTGTTTTGCTCCTAATTGGTACATACCCTAAGAAAGTCACAATTTGGTACTTGGAGAGTTCTTCATACAAGATCTTTACTCCATGATCTGTGACCTGATTTACACTGAGCCTGGAATGAAGGCAACGAAAAGAAAGTTTGAATCAATATAGATTACAAGTGTTCATCACCCATGAGTTAACGAATGACTGGAAGTCTATGCATTTTCCTCTGATATTTTAACAGGTCCTTATGCCACATATTAAAAGCCATTAAGGGAAATGTGAGCTCAGTTTCATACAGCGTATTTCAAAAACAACAGAAAACAAAAAGCCCCAAATCTCCAAGGCTATGCTCTGGAAGCTGTCCACAGAACTGAAAACAATAAAATGTAGTAAGTCAGAAACTAGAGACAAACACCTCATCCTCCTCCCATGCTTATTGTGACTGCAGGAAGAAATTCTGCTTGACACCCTAGCAAAAGCCAGCTTTCCAAGCTACTCTTCTTGCAACCTTCTGAGTACCTAGTGAAAGCCAGGCATCTTGAAAGTCACAACACGTTCAGGCTTCACTGAATAAAGGTTGTGAAAAGCCCTGGCCAGGAAATAGATCTAGCATGCATGTGCTTGATGTTTCTAATTTTATTGTCCCAACTAGACACGAAACAAATCAACGTCAGTCATTCACAGAATAAAAATACTTCTTTTCACAGTTGTTTGGGGGGGGGGTGGTGGTGGTGGTGGGGTGATGGTGGTGGTTTATTTTAAACAACTCAAGCTTTTTCACCTTGCCTACATGGACAGGTTCCTGTGAAGCATTCCAATTCTGATGAATCACATTTTCTGGGTAAAGCTGTCACTGTGGAAACATTTTGACCAGCTTTAGTTTCTACACAAACTCAGAAGCTGAACATTCACTGCTGAGCATCCCTTATCACCCAACAGCCTCCCTGGCTCTTGCTAGTTAGTAACTTAGTCACTTGGGAACGCACTAGCACATAGCAGAAATCAGAGCCAATTTCTACAGATCAGAACAGTCTGCTTCTTTGAAAGGGATGGTTAAGCTGTTCGAAACAACGCTTCCTGACCTGCAGAAATTGGTCATTAGAAATGAAAGTCCTAACATCAGAAGAGCCATAAAGACAAAAAGGCAACCTAACACACTGGTTTGGTGCTGGGGATGGTGTTAAGATCACACTGTGTATGGCATGATCATATGAAGGGACAAAGAATGAAAGCCTGTCCTTTACCTTCTTTGTTTTGTCTTACGTACTTTTGCATTTTCCTCCCAAGTTTCCTTATTGCTTTCTCTTGGGAGGTCAGCCGATTTGCAACTAATTAGAAAAAACTAGTGTCACTTGCTTTGATTTAGTCCTAGAAAAAAACAAGGCAGAGCACGGCCAACCAGAAGGAATAAATCCATTTATAAAAAAAAAATTCTCATGAGGCTGAAGGAGCTTTAAAAAAAAAAAAGATATATTTGAAGTTCCCGGTTTTCTGCACCTAAATGTTTGGACAAATAAGGTAGAGCTACATGGCACAACCTCAAAGGACTGGAGGTGGAACAATCTGGCCTGTGATATTAGACGTGGACTTAGTTCTCCCTGATCACACCAAGCAATGTCCTCCCTCCACATCACCTCAGGGAAACACCACATCTAAAGACTTCATCTACATCCTTTCACAGAGTACTACATGTTAGCTTTTGTTCTGTGAAAGCCAGACATCTTGGCAGGATGTAAAAGCAAGAAATTCAGAGCTTTTGCTCAAGGTTTATTGTGAATAGTAGATCCTCTCTCACCACACATGACCAAGGGCAGAGATAGGCTCAGGCAATCTTCAGATAATGGAGGAAGCACTTCTGTTTCCTTTCTTTTCCCTTACGCACTTTCTCCCATAAAAATCCTCTTTTGAGACAAAATTATTTGAGACAAAGCTAACTAAACCTACAGGGTTAAACAGTCCTGGCTTCTAAGGACTTCTTATCACATTTTCCATTTGGGTTTCCAAACTCACAGCTTGTCCCTGCTCCTGAAACTGGCTGAACAAAGATTTCAGAAGATCTGAAATTTTAATATCCAGCAGCCATAAGAATCCTCATCTTTCTCCACTTTCAAGGCCAATTCCTCCAGCTCAGCAGTTTGTGGAATAAACCAAGGATAAGCAAGGACCTGCTTGCAGAGACTCCTACCTGATCACTGCAAGCTTGCTGAAGCAAGGTAGCAGCTGTTTTACTCCATAGTCATTGATGTTGTTGTTGTCCAAATCCAGAGCCAGGCGCTTTTGAAAGTGATGCACAACAAAGGAAATAGCACTGCAGTCAGCAGAATAGGCATTGCAGTATGTGAGCTTGATGTAATTGGCATGCATGCGTTTGGCGGCCAACTTCCCCACTTTCTCACTCTGAGTCTCATAAAGGCACCTCAGCATCCAAACAAAGTTGGGCTGGACCTGGACCTGATTGTAGTTTGGAAGCCTGGACCGAGTGACACCTTTCAGGTGGGATTTCATGCTTTCCCCAAGGTATGTGATGAGTGTCTTTCTCTTCCTCTTAATAACTGCAGGCAAAACTAAATGTCTGAAGAGTTTCTGCTTGGATCTAGAAAGCAGACCACAAAGAAACAGGTTAGTAAAATGAAAGTGTTCCTTATTTCGGAAAGGATCCTTCCCTGCTAGTTGTTTCTTCAACCAAGGAATACGAAGGCAAGTAGGCTGGGCAGTCTCAGTGGAAGAACATTCATTGAAAAACTGAAGTAACTCCTTTGCACCCACTTTCTCTTCCATAACCAGGAACAAAGCTGTGAAAAAAGACTGAAGGGTTAAGTGCAAGAACTCATAAGTGCACTGATTGTCACAGCCACTGTAACCTTTAACTGTCCTGAGAAAGCCCAATTGCAAATCTCCTTCAGAGATGTTTACTGATGACACCTCCTCCTGCTCGAAGATAAAGAAAGAGTTCTCCATCCCTTTGTATGCCATTTTACCCAAAGCTAGAAGAGTTTCCTTTCTTGATTTGAACATCTCTGCTTGGCTTCTGGTGTTGTTCTTCAGCAAACTTGTTTTCACAGATCGGTTCAGATGGACTTCAATCATGAGCAAAAATACATCTGTCAATGTAACAGAACAGTCTGGAAGCTCGTGGCTGTCAAACATGGAATGGAAGTGTTCGTAGCATTTAAAGATAATCCAGCAAAATAAAGGCACTGAACACAAACTGCAGAGACTGGGGTTAGCTTCCAACTGGTTCAATACCAGTGTTCGTTGCCCCTCATCTTTGAAAAATGTAGCAGTGTATTCCTTCAGGTTATTGCTGGAGAAACCACGGAGCAACACTTTCTTTCTAATGATGTTTCTTTGGATCTCAGTCCCTGTCCTCGCTGTAAGAATTTTCTTGGATCCCTTAAGAAGCTTTCCTCTGAGAAGGCTTACCAGCAGCACCAGGGGGTGGATGGGTTCATTGGGTGAACACATCTCAGGCACACTACTGAGATCAAAGTTGGAATAGATCTCATCGAAGCCATCAAATGTGAAAAGAACTGTATGAGGGAATTGCAAGATGTGATGGAACACCTCTGCAGGGTCCTGGTCTGGGTAGCAATTATATTTGAAGAGTAGGTCTTTCAAACATATGGCTTCATCTTCCTTAAAGCAACTAAACATCCTACATCGGAAACGGAAGAAAAATTTGGCCCCTATCTCCAATTCTTTTCTGGCCCAAAGGCTTTGTATCTTTTGCACCAAGATGGATTTTCCAATTCCTGCATCACCAAAGACATAAATAGTCTCTCCATCTTCATTAATTAGCCCAACTGCATCATCAAAAAGGGCTTCTAACTGACACACTTTGCCTAGACTTTCATTGGTAAAACTGAGCAGCTCCATAATATTGTCAGAGTAGATTTCTTCAAGCAGCATCTCTTCCCTCTGAGCGTATGACATAACAAACTTGGAGTCCCGTCCCAGTTCATATCTGAGTTTCTGGCAATACCTGCTAACTAAAAAGACAGTGAGCTATTATTAAAAAGTACTATGTATACAATGACCCACTTCTTTGGGAACCGAGAGGGGGTAATAAACAAAAGTAATTCTAACGTAAAATTGGTTCTTTGGCAGATTACTTCTATTTGTGCCATCATCACTCTCTTGGGAAATTCAGGTACTAATCAAAGGTTATGTGTGAGCCACCATTTCCTGAAAGCCAGTACTGACACTGCACTGCTTTAAGGGGCTGCTATCCTTCAGCTGAGACTCAAAGCCAAGCCCCTGACCCTTTGTTAAAGACTGTTTTACTCTCTGCAAAGGCTTGTTGGGGTTGTTGGTCACTGATTAGTTTTGGCATCTGCCTTTTCATTGTATTTATATCCTACCTGTGATTTATATGAGGTAGGTGGTTATTCTTTCCTAACTTGTTAATTTTTATTATTGTAAATAGAAAGCATGTGTTTTAGAAACTGGGTGGCAGGCACCTCAAAAGCTTTTTTTAAGATGACAAAAAAAAGAGAGTCTCAGTTATTGTGCAATGTTGGCTTGTGTTTTTATTGCAACAGAAACTTCACTTCATATGGGACCAAAGTAATTATTGTATTTATATAGTATGAAAAAACCTCTCAAGAAGAAAACATTTATTTCTGCTATACTTTAACTCTGACTTTTGGTATAACTCATCATTTAGGATCACAGAATAATTCAGGTTGGAAGAGACTTCAGAAGGTCTCTAGTGCTACCTCCTGCTCAGAACAAGGTCATTTATGAACTCAGATGAGGTTACTCAGGGCTTAATCTAGTTGGATCTTGAAAACCTCCAAGTATGGAGACTGCACAGCCTCTCTGGGCAACCTGTCTCATTGCTTGACTGTCCTCATAATGAAATATTGGCTATTCCATTGCCAAAACATCACAGTGTTGCTAATAAATTGTAGTAGACACCTAGAAAATACTACAGCTGGCACAAAGTGGTTATGCTGTTATGCTACATATCCAAAAACAAACGCAGAAAGAGCTTGACTTTAGCAAAACAGAATGTAATATATCAACATGACTGTTGTGTTATACAGCGTGCCTTTTAATTATTTGGCTACCACTGCTAGCAAGCACAGCATGCACACAATTATCTTCCCTGGCTGTGCCTGCCTAGACTCTCTTACTCTCATGCCACCTGGTTAGAGCTCCCTATGTAGCAGGGTAGTTCAAAGGGAAGGGATATAGATGCATGGCCTTACCTGGATCTGTATTTACCACAGGTTTACTACAAATATTCTCTGAAGGCTTGTAACCTATTTCATCCAGCCAAGGCTGAAGTTCATAGTAAGCATCAGTGACTTTCTGCAGGACATGGATGAAATATTCTGAAACCTCTTCTCCCTTGCTTTGAACCAAGTCTAGAATTTTGCGAACCTGAAGAAACACCACATGAAAGATCATTGATACATAGCATTTTATCACAGTTACACTTGTGAACTGCTTTAGGATCCTTTTTGGACTGGAACAGAGGATCAAAATCAAAACTGGTGCTTCAAAAACTTGAATTCAAAATCTAGCTCTGAATTTGAACCATCACAACACTCACCTGCTGTTTGTATTTGGATGTTGGAAGAGAGTTGGCTCTGCAAGTTAAGGTCTGAACTTGTAGCTAAATCACATGCTAATCAGAAACAAAATGCATACATACTGCTCCTCAAGAGGGAACCCAAAGGACTTCCTCAGCGTGGCTAGATAGTATATTTTAAATCCCATGCTGGTTAAAAAAAAAAAGGGGTGGTTTCTCAGTGCCCTAAACTCACCCTCTGGTTTGTAAATACTCTAGTCACGTTTAGATTTACCTCAGGATCTAGCCAGATCCAGAGCAGGGTAGGCAGAATCTCTCTCTGGATCTTAATGCAGATCCAAAAACCTGTAACTCTTCCTTTTAACACAGCAACACAATTTTGTAGGCTCTCTTTGTACAATGGACTCGCTGCCTGCAACTGTGACTAAAATTAATGGCTACCAGGCAGTGGCTGGAGCAGTTCAAGCCTAAGCGTTATCTCGAAAGGCAAGGCAGAGCCTGATCTCTGAGCAACCAGTACACAGCAACGCTAGTACAAAACCCTCTGCAAGGCAGAGCAATCATCTGGGGGCCCATTTTGAATGTCTGGATCCTCTTGCTAGAAACAAATGAAGAATTCAGTTCTAAACCAGGCAAAGGGTTTCTAGAGACTGTGGTCTCTTGTGAGCTTAAAGCAGGGTGAGGTACACACAGCACAGCAAAAACGTGGTATTTTTTGACAATTTGTATGCTCTAAAAAGCAATTTTGTGCCTTCCAGAAAGCTCCCACAGAGTCCACTTCACTTACACTACTGTGGTCTGCTCTCTGTCTCTGCTTAGACTCCTGATGCATGGCTTCCCCCTCAGCTTTGTTAAAACAATCATATATATTATGCTGAACAATAAGAAATGGAGATGAACATACAGTGCACATTTATTCAGCTTTGACCCTATACACAGAGTGAGCACTGTGTTACCGTTTCAACTTGCCAGCAAGAATGATTATTTTATGAAATGTGCACTGTTAGTGAAGTCCAAGGTCCCTGAATTTTTTATGGTTTGCCTGCCTCTAGCTGTGATACTATTCTGAAGCTGCATGACTGGTTGGTCAGGGAAACAAATAAGGAGTTTGGTTTAAGTCATGATGCAAAGAGCAACTGTGTACATGTGATAATTTTCCCCTATCAAAAGACCAGGAAATAATTTTTGCTATGTATGTCCAAAGATGAATCAAAACCCCAAATGTGTCAGGATATATCAATTTTCCATACAAACATTTACAACATACATAGGTCTTTAAAGATAAGGGACGGTGTGCACATAGACAACACACAATCATTAACTTCTAAAATAATATTTCATTTCTGTCTCTCCTTCTCTAAAGCAGGATGACCTGTCCCGTAGCATCCTAAAGTAGATTTTCCTTGCAATACTCTGCATAATAACGAAGGCTTGCATGTAGCAAGCTGCACTCTAACAGCCACTGTGGTCACCTCCTTATCAGAGGACAAAGCTGCAGCTGTGGGGACAGAACAGCAGTTATCACCCTGCTCATTCTTACAGCTGCCAACAGGCTTTACAAGCAGTGCCAGCCGTCCTGGAAAGAGATGTGCTGGAGACACTTGTCCAGAAGGAACAGGGTGGGGAAACTCCAAAATAACAAAGATTAGAAAAGACACTAGGCATAAAATTGCCAGATAAACCCATAAAACCCAGTGGTAAATTGAAAGTAACAAAAAGCTTATGCTGGCTAGTGAAATAAAAAGAATACCTTATCTGCTTGAGTTGGAAATTGGATAACAATCTCTGCATCTTCAGCGGAGAAGTAGTCATTCTTAATCAAGTTGTCAATCAAACACTGTGTGTTTCGGATTCTACTGACCAGAAGTTCTCGGTATACCTTCAGCAAAGCAATGAAGGACGGAAGACTTGCTCCTGGAGGTTTTTCCACAGAAATCTCCAAGTTAGCACAAAGTTGACCTTCCATGGCTGAGATAGCAAGAAGCTGCTCCACCTAGACTCATCTTTGACAAACTGTCCATTTGCAGTGAGAAGTCAGCTTGGAGTTAACTTCGGGGAAACAGGCAATCTGTCCTTCACATGACTGAGCCTATAAGAAGTTAATTGTATAGAACCTCAGTTTAAACCTGATTCTATGAAGAGACATCCTTCAATTAGCCATCAAAGAATACTTCCAACCTCTGCATAATATCATGGCCGACTTATTAACAAGTTTCTTCCTCAGGTACTTCCATTTATTTGTTCAGGTTTTGGAAAAAAAATACCTACAGCAGGCAGTCTCCCTTCTGTACCAGTACTTTACTCTAGCCTCTAGCTTGCCTCAAACACCACCACTGTCATTTGCTTTAACTGCCTGTTCCTAGTGCATAATTTAATATTTTTTATTAGCTTTTCATGTTTCAGTAGACAAAGCAGGGCATCTGTCCAAACATATCTGGACAAGTAAATAAATGGAATAAAATTATATTTCATAGCAATTAATTTTGTATAAGGAATTAATTTATAGTAGCAATTCACTTTGTTTTTTCTGTGTTACAACAACAGACCCTGTATAAAGTGTTGCCAATATGATAACTGTCCCTGTAAGCAAGGCCTTGTGAACTCTTGAGACAGTTTTAGCTAAACTAGGAAAAAGCATTTAGCTTCAGGGCACCAGGTCTGAGAGGCAGTACTGAGACTGTGGGAAAGCCACTGATCAAATGTTTCTGTTAAGAAAGCCAAGAGTAAAATTATGCTAACAGTGAAAATGCTGCTGCAGATTTCAGAGCTACTACACCACTTAGGGGCACAGAGCACTTCATATGTCCTCAAGCTATTGGTTCATACAGCACGTAAAACAGGGAAAATATCATTGCATTGGTTTAATTTGGTTAATCTTATAAAATTCAGGTGAGTAATCTTAAAAGTTAAAAATACAGTTTTTCAGAATCTGAAAAATAACAATGTTACAGAAAGGACTGAAATAAGCGTTTGTAAATATACATGATCCCATCTCTAGTGATTCACACAAAAAAATCTGTACCTCTCCTTCAGCAGGAATTGCACAGAATAACTAAATTCACAGACTCTTCCCCATATGATGAACTAGGCCTGGAAGATAGCACCACAATTCATATTCAATACTGGATTGGGCATCCAACCCACCTCCAACTTCATAAAGGGAAAAGATTGCATACAATACAGCTTGTAATGAAGATACCAATTTAAAGCCTGTGCAAACACTTAGGCTTGAATGCCTGACCTCAGCCCCTGTATGAACACCTAGAGACACAACATGATCATTAACTCAGATAGCTACAGGCTCAGGAAACCCTCTCATTGCTGTAGAGATGTTGTTTAGAAACTATACTCTTTAGCATCAATGCTCTCTCCTTGTCTACAAATGTATATGCTGTGTATGCCTTCATTCTCCATACCAGCTCGAGAGCTCTTTTTAGATGGCCATTTATTCCCATTTTTCTTTACAGGGCATAAAGCAGTAGGAATCAGGATCAGACTGCTCTCTATTGTATTACTAAGGTTTTGGTTTTTTTAATTGCAGTTAATATACCATACAGCAGGCATGAAGTTATATCGTAATTACAATTCAACAATAAGTTCATTTAGGTACTATTTAGGTACAAACCTTGCACATATAATTTCCCCTGCAAAAAGCAGGTTTTTTTGCAAGATCACAACTCAATCACCTCCACATAGACAATAAGAATTTGCATGATCTACACAAATTACTGGCACCCTCCAGTAACAGGTAAAATGTACTGTTGCTTCAGCAGGTCAAGTGATATTTGGAAGAATGTTCTTAGATTCTGATTACAGTCATATTAATAAAAACAAAACACAAAGCCCTTCTTCAACAGTTCTGTAAAGGTGCCAGCTCTGCTGCTGCAAAATTCTCTCACAATTTCCCAAGACGTTTACATTGCCAGCAAATTTTCCAAATGCTCCCCAGCACTGCCCTGGCAAGCTGTAACTGAGCCCTGCCGGCTCACAGATTCTTCTAGGTGACCTGCTACTGGAACAAAACCAAACTAACTTCTATGGGTTTTCCGTATGAGAAGCTGCAGTCTGCATCTGTGTAGCTTCTCCTGCTTGATGCTGGAGAAAGACAGGGTTTATATTACTGCATTTTAGTGATACTACCTGTCTACACTTAGAACCACAGGCCAAACCAGCTTAGCTGATTTCAGGAGACCCAACAGGTCCTAACTTACAGTTGCTCACCTGCACAGATGCAGATAACTGCATTAAGAGTCAAGCCCTCCAAAGGCTGAGACCAGACAAAACCCCAGCACAACTGTTTTGGATCACAGCCAACTGCAAAACTCTTTCAGCCAAAGGGAATGTAACCAAGTGATCTGACTTTCTTACCACATGAGTAAGTGACTGCATCTACTCAGACAAATCAACCTTTCATTATGCCACTCACATGACCCACCAGATGAAGTGGCTGATTTCTGAGTCACTCAGCTTCCTAGAAGCCACACTGGCACATCTCTTTGTGCAAGAAAGCTCATTCCATAAATGGACTCTATCATGAAGACCAAACAATGCTGAAAACATAATTTACTCTAAAGCTTTTGCGAGCTTTTAGTTAAAGAGATAGAGACACCTTAAAATACATGAAATAAAAATACTAACCCTTTTCTTTCAAGATACTGCATCTACCCAACGTCCTCTGCTTGCTTTGGTTATTCTAGGACCACATTATCCTAATGCATTTTCTTTCTTTCTACTTTGTGAGAAGAACTGAGACAAACATCCAAGAAACCATAATAACGAACCAAAGTGCTGTCATGTGTACAAAACAGAGAGAAGAGTTTTCTTCACTCTTCCAGATCCATCTACAAAGAGTATAAGAAAAGAAAGAAGAAATACAGCAAAAGGACAAGAACATGGAAAACATGGAAAGATCAGAAGGTCTCGAAGATGCTTGCCCTGCATCTGACTAAGTCCAAGTCAGTACAGAACCTGGTTGGTACTGGAAGTGGTGTGCATACGTATGCTGCAGGAAAAAGCATGTTCCCTTTCACACAGGGTGACCTGCAAGAGAGTAGAGAAACAAGAAAGCAATCAAAAAAGAATATAAAGTAAGGATAAGCATTAGGGGAGAAAAGGAGAAAGAGCAAAAATGCTGAGCAGGGAAGTCACAGTTTGCAATATGAATTCTGTGCACGATGACGTACTCAGTGATATTTTTCAGTGGCAATATTAACTTTAAGGCAAAAAACCCACACCACCCAGTACTGGAGAAAACAGCAATTTTCATCAGTCTCTTAATAAGAAAAAATGGAAATTTCCACCATCCATAGAATAAGAAAATGCCACATCAGATGAGCAGCTGAACACCTTAGTGCTGGAACAGAAACACTTCCTGCCACATGTTAGCTAAGAGCAAGGCAGGTATGGGCACATTTGTAGCAAAGTGTATCAGATACATGAAGAAACTTCAGGTCCTACTCAGACTAAAGTAAACACAAAATTTTTCTACAGCAGCAGTTCTAGGTGCAACAGCACCTAAAAGTCCTGATCAGCATGAGAAACATGCTTGTTCTCTTAGAGAAACACACAGCACGTAAGATTCTGATGTATATGATTCTGTTTTGCTTGGGCGTTTTTTTGTTGGTTTTTTTGTTTGTTTGTTTGTTTTTTAAACACGAGGCCAATGTGATGATGTCATGAGGTCTCTGACTTATCTACAAGTCCATCACCTCTTGGAAGGAGTCCCAGCTTCCATCCTGCTTTAACATGCATCCTTTCAGTGAGGGATCACAAGGTTACAAAGCACTAAGTCTCTTGTTACAAGGATCTGTTAGTTTTACAATGCTAGGTTACATATCTGGTGTGTTTAAAGATAAATGCTTATGCAACTTAAAAATATGCATTGAAAGCATATAGTTAAAGTGCACATAGTGTTCTTTGCCTTATCTTGGGCACTCCAGATGCTGGACTCAATTCCAGTGCAATTTTTGTGACTGATGTTGCATCAGTCATGGGGACACTGTTAGAAAAGACTAAGACATACATTATTACTGTGAGACACCTCAGTGCACTGACCAAGGTCTAAGAACATCCACTGTTGAGAACTGCTGCCTCATTTTTGGAACTGTTCCATTTCTGAAAGGGGTAATGAATAAAATAATCTTTCTGAAAGCCACCTTAAGGCTCTTACAATCCTTTGTAAAACATTACTAAGATATGGTAAAGACAGATCACCTGTTCTAACAGCAACGGCTTGTAAACACATCTATTTAGAGAAATGAGCATTATCATTGAGGTTTGTACACAGAAAGCTATGTACACAAGGAGAAAGGGAAAGATTTGCAAGCTTGATGCAGTAGCTGAAACAAAAGAACACCTAAGGAGGAATGGAGAGAGACAAGAGAGATGATACCCGGGCAAAGCAGGAGTCTAGGATGAGGAGAAAACAGAAGAGATGCTTATGGGGAAAAGCTTCTTATGTGGGAACAGAATGGACTTCTTGCTCCTGAGAGGGAAAAATAAAAACCAATGATTTACTGATGAGGCTGCCAGTGATGTTGGAGATGAAATTCAGTTAGCCATTTTGAGGACAGCAGCTTCGGTCAAGTGAAGATGACAGAAAACAGACCACCAGGAATTAAAAAGAACCAGAGAGCAGAGTGCTCACCCATCACTTGTAAAGGCAAAGAAGAGAGAGACAAGGCCTTGGCCAAATGAAGTGTCAATGGGGATTGAAGGGATGTGAGAAGCAACAGCAAGTGTGGCAAGAGATGCATATCATAAGCCTGCATAACCGAGAACAACAAAGAGGAAGCAAGATGGAGATCAGGCCAGGGATACGGAGGGAAATGAAAAAAGGAAACGAAATTTGTCATAGTAAGAGGTACGATGAAAGTACCAGTGCTTACAGCAAGATTTTGTATAAACCATGTCAATAAGCTGCAGTGGCACTGATGGCCCCTGCATGAACACACTGGCACTTTTATCTAGTGGTACTTCTGACTTCCCTCTATTCTCAGCATTGTGCAAGCATATATACATTTTTATGTTTCCTGGCCCTGCCCTTCTCACATCCTCTTTTCACTAAAATCTCCTTGCTCTTCTTCTATGCCTGTTCAACTATCAGTGCTGCAAGTCCTCTGGCAGTGAAGAATATATTGGTTTATCACAACAAGGTCTTACCAACTATAAAAGCTGTAGATATAGGGGCTGAAGGATCTTAAAGAATAGCTAAAAAACTTTACCACTTTTGGGTGAACTAGGGAATTCACTCCTCATTGAGCTGACTGCTCCAAGCAGACTGCGCAGGATGAAGCAGTAAAGGCAATATAAGGAGCAAATTAATTAACAACCGCCCTTTAAAGCAGCTGATTTAAGACCAAGCTAGAATATTTCTGAAAAGCTGAAAACTCAGTCAATACTACTTCTTCTGTAGTTTTGCTATTCTGACAAAAACTGTTCCTCTAAATTGCCTGTGAGAAAAAGCCCTATGCCACATACCTAGCTATCAGCAGCCAGTAGCTGGAATATCTTCAGGATTTTCACAGCACCTAGTAGCCAGCTCTGGCAGGACAATAGCAAAGCACACACACAAGCCTCAGTCCCAGCTCAGGGCTAGTGGAGTTCCTGTTGGCATAGCCATCTGTCCACAGTATTCAAAATGCAATTAGTCTTCGAGAGGTAGCTGTATGAAAGTAGTGCCCCATTTCACATGAAAATCTGTGCCCTTTGTGTCTCCAAGTCAGATTTGTTTCCTGAGAAAAGCTATTTTGCAGTGCTAGCCACCTCACTGCAGAGTCATTACAGCAAGAGGAGAACTGGAGTCTTTCCCACGCTTTTTCATTAATAACGGTAACCTAGTCAGGCCTGTCTAAACTCAACTTTTTGCTATCACCAGGAGACACAGAAAAGAAACTGATTTTCCACATCATATTGCATGTGTGCCGCAGCAGGCAGTCTTTTGACTATAACAAATGACTAAGAATGTATTTCCACACAGCAGCTCTCACTTTTAAAATAACTTCAACTATTTTACATAGTTCAAGAACAGTAAAAAATGTGTAGCCATTAGAAGCAAATGGGCACATATACTACACAAAAAGTCTGCATGTTTTGATGAGAAGTGATGCAATGTATTTCCCAGAGGTACTAAAAAATGGCCTTTTATTTTTATAGCAGAAATGGTGCATCAGTATGGCTTGCACAGAGTCCCTGTACTGAGTTAAAACACACTCATCATACCCCAGTTTACAATCTCTGTGTAACTATCACCATCGATGCTACATAAGTCAATAAATGCCTTGGGAGGCATACATTAACATCACACTAGTGTAAATCCATTACAACTCATGCTATTTTGCATTGCTCTGGGGTCACTGAGATCAGCATCTTCCAGTGATTTTCCCTCCCTCCTCCCCCCCTCTCTCCTTTGACTGTAGCATAAGCTTTTGTAGCCATCCCGAGTTGTTTGAAGAGCAACAGATATATAAGAACACAGAAGAAATTATTTCTGCCTCCACCTGGTACACTCACAAGCTTTTGTTTAAAAGGCACAGGCTTTTACAGAATTATTCATACCCCTCACAGGTTTTGCTGCTACATTTCCTAAACAGCTTACTTTTAAACAAACGGAGCTCTACATACAACGTTTAGATGAATTAACAAGTCCCTGTCAAAAAGATTTTATGTGGCTTCCTGCTAACTCCTTTCAGGAAAAAATTTAATAGATAAGGAACCACTACTAAGAAGCAAAGAAATTTTCTACTATTAGAGAAATCTTTGGGATATTTTTTTTTTAGAGATGGAGGAGGAAGGGAACAATTTACTGGTATATCTAAAAAATGTAACTGCTTTTCTACTATTATCTATTATTCTCACATTCAACCTGCAGTGAATTCTACAATTAAAGTTGCAATTGATGGAATCACATATTCACAGCTCTCCTAATTCTACCTCCCAAGCTTTGTTCTGGTCATTAACAGCAAACCTAATTAGCTACAGCCACTCCACCTGCCAAAGATCACCTCGCGGTCGTGCCCATCGATCCATCAAAAAAAGGGTCCTGAGCGGGGACTGCCTAAGTATTAAGGTGAGGCAAAGTTAACTGCTTGCCAGCAGCACGCTGGCGTGGAGGGAGACCGCCGCCGTGCCATGCCATGCCACGGGAGACCACCGCCATGCCACGCCACGCCATGCCCTGCCCTGCCCTCCCCACAGCCACAGGGCACCAACTCTGCCCAGGCAAACCCGCTCCCGCCTCCCTCTCAGCTTCTTTCGCGCTAAGGGAGCGAAGCACCGAGGCCCAAACGACTCCCGGGTGAGTCAGCGCACGGCTACGATCTTCAGTCAGGTTCAGGGCAAGCGAATGGCTTTCTTCTCCTGTTTTATCCGTCCGGCTCACGGGAAAGGCAAGGCGGGCGCGGGCTCCGCAGCAGGTACGCGATGCCCTCTTCCACCCGGCGCCACCCCCGGGCTGCCGGGCGCTCCCTCCCGCCTCCTCCGCCCCTCGGCACCCTTCCCCAACGGCCTTCAGGAAAATTACTTCACCGGCCAGCATCTGTAACAGTATTTATTCCTGGTAGCGCTGCTGTATTTTGCACGAAGGCGCCGTCTCCCTCGCCGGGGAGCTGCTGGGGCACTGCTGGCCCCGCTCCTCGCTCTCTGCCTGACGCCGCCTGCCACATGGAAGCCTCCTCCCCGGAGGCGGGAGGGGCCCCTGCTGAAGAAACACGGAAAAAGTCCCAAAACTTTCAATTCAGGAGCGCGAGAAGTTCACCAAGAGGCAGACGCCAGCGGGAGCCGCCGGGGAGCAGCCCTTCCCCTTCCACCTCGCAGCCTTTCAGGCGGCAACACAGAAACTCCGGTTTACAAGAAGCAGAAACTTTGATGTAGGCCCTCCGACCCTCTCCCAGCGCCAGCCGCTGACCTGCTGCTGCCCGACGCCTCTCTCCCCGCCTGTCCCGAGCCCCCCGCCCCTCACGACATGGCGGCCGCCAGCGGCGAGCGAGGCGGGCGGCGGCCCGGCGACCCTCCTCCGCTCCCGGCCCTTCCCCGGCACTCACCGCGGCGGCGAAGGGACGGAGACGAGGGGAGGAGCGGGGCGGCGGCCGGCCCACGGGTGCTTCCCCCCACGCCCGGCCCGCCGGGAAGGAGCTCCCGCCCCACGCACGGTCTGTCCTGCGCGGCGGGAAGCGGCGCCTCCCCACGCGGGCATGGCCGAAGGCCTCTTCTCCCTCACGATCACCGCTCTTCCCTCCCCACACCGGCGTGGCGGGAGGCCCGCTCCCCCGAGAGAGGTGCGGCGGAGGCCTTCCCCCGGCCCGCAGGAGCTCCCACCATTTTCCTCAACGGGAGGCTGTCAGGGTATTATTTTCTGTTTTCTTCTTGCAAGAGTAAAATGACCCATGTAAAAGTTCAAAAGCCCAAAGGAGCGTGGCAGTAAGGGTAAAGCAAAAGAAGTGGTGCTGATGTTCAGTGTGTTCATGCATAGTTCTTCCCCCCATCGTGAAATTACATCCATTATAAAACACAAATAGCCAATGGAAGTTCCAGTGACATTTCCACATCACCAGCTTTTGCTCACACAAGCAACACTGATGCTCTTGAAGCATGCATTGAACAGACAGGGGAAAGGTTTGGTAATCACAGTTCTATTTACTCCGTTTCAGACCAGACGGTGCTAATACAGAAAGTACCATGTTCTACTGTAGTCACCGTGCCCAGCTCTGGAAACAGGCATATGACATTAGGACAGCACCTATACATCCCTGGCAGAAGTTTACAGAAAAATTTTATGCACAGCAGACATGGTAAGTTTGTTACTTTGTCATTTGTTTATCTAAGCAGTCACAGAGTGACACACACCCCTCTGCATGTCAAGAGAAAAAAATACACTGTACAGAAGATAAGCCAAAGTTCAGTTGTTTGACACTTTCCAGGTTGTCAATTTTTCCTTGTCCCCCACAAACTAACTACAAGGGTTGCCAAGTACCATGAAGATACATACTCTAAACCTTACAAGAGCTTCCAGTTTTGCAGGAGATTGTCAAAGCTGTAGAAAAAAAGAGGCCACATCTGTTCATCTGGAGTTTGACAAACAAACAAAATCAATAAACAAATGCGCCAGGACTCACAGGAGAACTGCCTGATTTCACCGGACATGAGACCAAGGCCTAGATAAGCAACAAGCCAGTCAGAAAGGTAGTTTAAAAAACTTTGGAATTATCTAACTAAGATGAATTCCTTAAAATCTGTTGGTTATAGCCAACCAGTTCGCCTACTAGACATAGAAAGGATGAGGCCATTATGCTTTGAATGAGACCCTTTGCTGGATGTTGTCTTCACGCCTGGGTTGCCTTTTGGACTAACGCTTAAAAACACGGAGACAGTTAAAAAAATATTACTTTTCTTTCTTTGTTAACTATGTAAACAGAAACAGGAACTCCATAGCTTCAGAAGTTGGGCTTTAAGCCATTAAG
The DNA here is from genome assembly GCF_964188355.1 of Buteo buteo. Lineage (NCBI taxonomy): Eukaryota > Metazoa > Chordata > Aves > Accipitriformes > Accipitridae > Buteo > Buteo buteo. The sequence goes on along the minus strand of NC_134172.1, from coordinate 47,609,231 downwards.
AGAAGCAGTGGAGGAACAAGTTTAGTCTTGGTTTAGAGTTTTGAGTCTACTTTGCATCTAACAAATATTTGAAATTCTTGATAATTGTGTATACAACATTTAAGAACAAAGGGCCTAATCCTGCAGCCCTTACTCCTCAGAAGGCAACAGATGCCAATACTCAAGATGGCCTTTTTCTTTTAAAAAGGTCAGTAAACAGGATACAAAGCACAATTTGCATGCAGCACTGTATGACAATTACAGAAACATAATTTCTAAGTCTGCGAAAACTTCAGCATGTACTCAAGTTATACATACAAAGCAAAGAAGTTACCAATGTCAGTGTGTCTTCAGACTGCAAATTATGTCTAATGGCTTACTGTAGATGCACAGCAAACTCATCTTTTCTTGATAAATAAAGAAACTGCTGATCAGCACAGTGAGGAGAGGTATCTAAATCAAGGTGAATGGCCAAGGAAGTGCAGAGGTATTCTATGCAGAATTTATCTTCTTTGCTTTAATAGCAGCTTCAATCTCTTCCATGATTGGCACCGGCCCTGCATAGTTATTAGTTTCAATAGCTTCTAATTTCTTCTGATAGTCAGCTGGCAAGCCATTCTGTTTTGCACCCATGCAGATAACCTATAATCAAAAGGGAAAGGAAAAAAAAAAAAAAAAGCCTTCAATAATAGTGTTAGGAACGACAGACCCCTCCAAACATTCACTTGTACGGGAAGAACCGCTTAAGGTAACAAGAGAATTAATCCCAAATAAAGCTAGTTGTACCTAAAGTTAGCAAAAGGCATCTGGAAGACCACTGAAGACATTAATAGCATCAACAAAATTACTCTGAAAAGGCTTGTAACTACCAAGGCATACCCCCAAGACTGAGATGTTACTAATGTGCACAAGACTACAGTTAAGCTGCTATTCAGTTATTTCATTCTTTCTTCCAGCAAGGACAAGAACTACTTTTTATCTCTTTAGCCAGCCTTAGCATCACATCTGAGTGAGAAGCAGCATATATTATTGAAGTTATTTTTAAAACTAAGCTGTTCAAATCCAAAGCATAACAGTGAGTACCTAGACAGGTTATAGGAGTAACAGAAACAGATACTTAGCTTAGTGGAAAAAGCACAGATTCCTTAGAGTTTGTTACTGCAGCTTTCCTTCTACATACAAAATAAACTTAAGTATTGGTGCAAGAGAAAAGAAGTGACCGTGAGAGGAAAAGAGGAGGCTGTAGGAGCCAAGACTTGAAAGAGACACCAGCAAATTCCCATATAGAAATGAACAGATAAATACACAGATTTTAAAAGCTGACACTATTGTAAATACTCTTTCATGCATTCAACAGTCAGGAAATTCAAGGATGAGGCATCTAGAAAGGATGAACTTTGCCACAGAAAGTACACAACAGTAGATGGATGTAGATCACTGTGTGCCAATGGAGTCACCTGTACTAAATTTTTAGCCCTCCTGCCTGGTTAACTTAAATAAAAGTTGGGGGCAGGGGGGAAGAAGAGAACTAACAACTGACCCTGATAACAGCAAGAGGGAATGTTTAGCTAGATGAAGTTGCCAAAATTGGAGGTCTGCTCTTACAGCATACTAGCGAGAGCTGACAGACAGTAGCAGACTACGTATTAACTCCCCAAAAAGCCCTAAAGATCTGTCTTGACAGGAAGAGGGTTGACAGAGAGGAGGTTTGTGAAGTAGCAGAGCCTGCTTTCTAAGCAAGCTTTCTCTTCAGAAGTCCTGCAGCAGCCAGCCTTAGCTATGCTCCTGGAAGCTGATTCACAGCAGCGAGTTCCTCAGTTAAGAGAAGGCAGCACACTGGGGATTTAACAAGCTCAGGCCCTGTTTCTTTGCTTTCAGTAGAAAAAGCCAACACGTTACAGTCATGTCTATCTGCAATTGCTAAGAGCTGCACAATTCCAGACATGCAGTCATGCCACCCCAGGCTAGGCCTGCATCAGATCTCACAAGCTAAGCAGGTCAGGCCTGCTGCATGACTGGATCATGTGTCTCTATAGTCAGTGTGTTGCAGAACAGTGTTGAAACACTTCTGCCTCACCAGCCATCAAGTGGGAACCCTGCAGTGCTCTGCAATGTTGCTGGAAGTCCTGTGATGTACTGATGATGTATCTGGTAAAAGAAGGCAGGTGGACTCCTGTATTAAATGATAGCAAGATACTTCATAAGACAATAAGGATAATCCACGTCCTTGAGACTACAAACCAGGCGCTGTATTCTCCCCACAGAAGCTTCCCTCTGTCCTTTTAGTGGAGTACATTAATTTTTCAAACAGAGAATTGCTGCATATATGTAAACAACATCCTTCAGAAATCCTTGTGTCAGTCATAACTAATTCACGAGTTAAATAGAGGCTTCACGTAAAGCATAACTGAGCCAAAAAATAAAATTGGTTTAGTAGGCCTTTAAAAGCTAACAATCTTCTGTGAGCATCATTACAGTAGTACATTGCACAAGGATTAAGCTATACCTTTACGTTAGTTAGTCATGCCTTCCATCCACTGTAAATACAGTACTTATTAAACAGGACAGAAGTACTGATTATATATTTCTGTTCATTCTCTCCAAAATTACAGTGATGCAACACCTACCCTTTTATACTGAGGAGAAGGGGGACCACAGACATAGTCCTTCATCTGGTAGCTTCGACAGGTCAGTACCTTTCCTGCTTGAGTGTGGACATTAACTTCTATTGGGACATAAATGCCATCTTCAACTCCCTCTTGCCTGTAAAGGACATGTATTCCTTTCATGCCAAATAACTGATGCATCTTTCAAACAAACTGTGCAATTAAACATATGCATTTATTATAACAGAATTCAAGGCAGGACAGTGGTCTGTGCTGTTAACAGACTCAAAGAAAAACAAAGAAAGCAAAACATATTCCAGTACTTTGTACAAACTTGTTTCATATCCAAAAATAAGTTTCTAAAGAAGCAGCAGCATTCACTTTTATCATTTCAGCTCTGTAAGAAAGATGACTAGTGGTTAACTTGCAAGGTTAGAGAGAGAATATTCCTTGTGAATTGATTACTGTGCACGTCTGGTAATCTACAAGAGAAACACAACCAAGATTATCAGAATTAACGAGCCAGGCACACATCATTCATTACCTTCCACTCAGATAATGAAACAATTACAAAGTTTTATCTTGCCCATTGTGTTACACTTGAATAAGGGGAAACTCACACAACTCTTGCAATGCACATTCCAATGAATAATCCAAGAGACCCTTTGATTTGCGCAAGATGTGTACAGCAACAATGTGTTAGATCAGGGCAAAAAACGTTTTGGTTTTTTTTTATTAGCAAAGTCACGCTATGCTGTCTTAGGAAAACAAAACCAAACTCAAAACCAAGGCTACTTCTTGTCTTTAACCATTAGCATTTAGCCCCCAATAAGTCTGAAGAAATAGTAAGAAGTAAACGAGAAGCTTAAGCAATACGAGACAGACTTTATAGCACAATTAACTTTAGGTGTGCTTTAGATATGAGTGATAACATGAGTTTTAATGCTGCTCATCAAAATACCATTTTGACAACTTATCTTTCTTTCAAAGATATACTACCATTTCAAGTTATTTAACATACATAACACGAGCCATGTTAGGTGAGTAACTAGGTTAAGTGCAAGTGGAGACTGGAAGCTAACTGCAGATTCAAGACCAACAGACTGCAAAATAAGTCACATGGGTGTGTGAGAGCAAGAAGAATGTTACAGTTAAGTAATGTCCATAGCTAGGATATATGAGGAAAAGTCATTATTTAGTCTGTAACTTACAGATTTGTGAAGTACAGAGGACAAAAAAAAAAAAATCTGACCACGAGACAGCAACAAAATGCATTTGAAGCCAAAAAGTTCAGCCATCTAGGCAAAAGATTCCCCTCCCATATTTGTTTTCCATGTATTGCGTTGTTTCACTAGTATTTCAACCAACAACACGCAGCATCAGTTACACATTCCCTCCTCTGCTTCTGGATAACAAAGCACAGACTTCTTTATCCAGACTGGGGGGGGAAAAAGCAGGGGGGGAGCAGGGCAAATAGCGAAAAATTTTTTTTCCTTGATACATGGAAATTCCAGGAAATAACCTGGTTGAGAGCTTAGAAATATATCTGCTTGTACACAGCCAAAGAATCCCAAGATCTTCTGCAGGAACACACACAAGCTCTTTCAAGTTGTTTAGTAGCAATCCTTAGAAGCATACTATTGACTATTGTTATAAAAGCTAAGAACACATCCTGTTTCCTTCCATTTCCAGTCCACCTTCATGGCTTCAGTGAGGCAGCTGGGAAAAATCAATCTTTAATGCTAGTGTACATCCTGCAGGTTTTGGTGATGGTGTAGCACTCAACTCTCTAGCATCTTACCCAGCATTAAAGTTTGTCAAAGAAATGCCAGGGATGTGCAATTCTATAGTATGTAAACAACACTTCTAGAAGTTAAAATACAAAATGCTGTCCCCATAGGGGTAACACAGTGTTACTATCAAAGCAGATGCTGCCAGCCAGCATCTTTATACTTCTGAAGTTTACGCTTTAGGGAAGCATGGTAAATCAGGAGATTTCAGTAAAGGTCAGCAGAAAGGGGACCAGGAGATAAGTGCTAGTGTAAGCAACAGAGGGGAAACTGAGGAGATAATAAAGCAGGGACATGTGAAGCTCTCCCCAACCAGAAGCATACCAGCTAGATGCCCTCCTGCTTGGGACTAACACTCCCAACCAGGACTTGAGAGTGCTGAGAGTACCCTTTCCCATGATGTGCTAACAGAACTTGGGCAACAGTTTCTGTTGTGTTTCAGGTTCACTGTAGGCAATGAAAAGCAAGTTGGAACTTCCAAGTTTCATGGCCAAGGTTATAAGGACATGTCTGTGCAGCACAGTGCAGCCATAAGCAAAATTGCAACAGTACCAGAGGCAGGAGAACTGTGTTAATGTAATGCCTTTAGTGGGTTTAATATGCCCTTCTTCCTTAGCTTCACTAGCCCAGATTCCTACTGGAATTAATTGATAGTGATGAATTGCTTTAAACAAACGATCCTCCTGTACCAGAAGCGCCATGCTGTGCAGGCACATCCTGAAAGCTGCAATAAACACATGACACCAGCCAAAGTTTTGGAGATTAAGTTTAAGTCCTGCCTTAGACCCTGCAAGAAGCTATGCTACTCCTTGATTTGTTTAGCCAGGTGGTCCTCCAGACTTCAGCCTGGGAATGACTTGCTCAGGTTGCCTTAAACTTGTCTTAATTATCAGGCACAGGCAGAATATTCTCCACCATGCATTGGAATGGTGCAGGCAGCCTCTTCCATTCAAAGGGAAAAATAAAGCCACCCCAGCTCCCTGCTTGGATCTACCTGAAGTTCACAAAAGTTTGAATCCTCAGAAGACATGCAAAATAACTTCCTCAAAAGGTCCCTTTGCCTGTATTAAAGATTTCCTTTGCCTGTATTAAAGATTTCCTTCTCTTCTGCAATTCTTGTCCTCATCCCTTCCTTTTCCACTACAATCGGAGTCTACAGATGTATAGAGACAGAAACTGACGTCAGTCTCAAAGGAAACTCTCCCTAAAGCAATGGGAAATGTGTCACAGGACAAATACAGAGTTTAGGGTAATTTAAGGGACTGGACACTGTGAGGACAGGGATTAAAAAAAAAAAAAAAAAAAAAAGGAGCCTGACCAATATATCAGCTCCAAATCAAGGTCCACACCTTACTAAATACCCCTAAGTAACTTTAGCTTGAACACAAAGCCATTTTAATCACAAATGTGTTAGAAGTCAATACATGTACTGTGAAGTGAAATTCACATATTAAAATCCAAAGCATCTTCTTGATTCCAACACCAAAGCTTCCACACAGCTCTTTACCAAAAATTAACTACAACTTTTCAATTGGCCTCTAAAATAGGAGAAGACAGCAAAAGTTAAGTCACCTACTTATCCAGTGAACTTAAATTGCTAGTGTTCATTTTCCACACTATTCCCCACACTTCGTCTCCAGGGCTCTCAACAATGGTAGCTGTACCTCCATGCCAGACAGAACTTGTCCTGCCTTGATGATGGCCAAACTCGAGCTTAAAATCCTGCAAATGAAACCAATGCAGAGAATCAATTTCCGCTTCAGATAAGGGCTGTTGGCTATTCTTGACATGAGAGGGGCACCTAAAGGAAAGTCTACAAGTAATCAGCTAGAGCCACAGAAGGAAGAATGGACAGGCAGGATCTGATCCAGCTCCCATCTCATGAGGGGCTGAAGTCAGCCTTTTCCACCTCCCCATAAGAAATGGCAACCTTGGGACAAAGGGAAGAGAGTTCTGGCAGAGAGCACTACTGATAAAAGTCTTGGTCTGTGGAGACCTGGATCAACATCCAAACCTCTTAGTAGTTTGGCCTAAACATAAGCTAACAATTTCTAGCTGTTGAGAAGAAAGTGGAGGTAGCCCTATTTCAAAAGTAGCACACATACCCAATTCTACAGTAAACACAGTAGTGCTGAAGAAATGTCAGCTTGACTTTTGTCCAGGTTGGCAGTAACAGGATTGCTGATGTGCTTCCCGTTAGACAATCTGAAGGGCCCTCGGCTGACGTGTACCTTGAAGGAGGGAACTGACTACTACAGCCTTCTCGTTCCTCAAAAGACATGCCTACCAAACACCCATTCCTTTGCAGCTTTTGGTGCTGTTATAAGACTTAAATACTACCATGCAGGGTCCAGTAAGGGTAAAGCCTACAAGATGGTGAGCTTTGGGTCTTGTCCTCATGCACCAATGCAACTGCCCAATACCATCCTGTGTATTTTCCAGTGTTTTGTGCCATCTCATCACTCAGCTGAAACATTCTTGGGTAATTTTAAGCCAAGGTGTACACCTCCTTGAGTGAGCTTATTCAAGTTTTTGCAGGTTGAAATATTGTTTTAGAAATCAAGTATCTCTTTTTCTTACAAGTAATATCAAATATTACTACATAGGCAAAAGAGAATAACAGGTCCTTGCATCTTTCCAGTATAATTTCCCATCTGACTCCATACACTCAGTTTCCTCTCCTACTTGTTAGCCAATTTGTGGATCTTTCCTAGCAGTAGAGAAGGGAAAGAAAAAAAATACCACTACCAAACTTTAAGGAAGACTACCTGCTTAACCACAACAACGAAGTCCGGCAAAAGCAAAAAGGATTAAAAACAACAACAAAAATAAAACCCAAACCTGTACAACCCCACAACTTTGCTTATTTCTCATGATCACCCTCTTTAAGCTATAAGATAATTTTAATTTGAAATATAAGCGTGTGCATATGAATATTCACTTTTTGAGACTCATTACCTTCTTGTAACGTGTCCTAATAGATATGGGGAAAAGGCTGCAAAAGTTGAGCATTTGGAGGCTTACACACAGCACTGATCAGAACGCTAATTTTGTGTGTGTAAGTAATAATCAGCAGCCTGGCAAAGCCATACCGTTTACTCTGTCAATAGAGTCATCTTCTTTCCCCATAAAATGTTCCCCATTAAACTAATTTTACTAGAAAACAGTTTACTTAGACACACTAGTCATCAACCATTCAACAAGCTGCTGCAAAACGGCTTTGCAATATTCGGGTGACTGGATTACTGTGTGAGGAGGACTCAGGACTAGACCCTGCCAGACAGTCAAGTCTGAGTAATATGCACGGAAGTAAATAGTCCAAGGAAAAACTCCTGTCAAGTCAAGTATGCTCACAGCAGTCTACTTAAAAAAAACCAACCAACCAAACAAAAAACCCCACAAAACCCAAATGGACCAATTTTTATTTTATTCCTCCAGTTATATTTTCTTTGACCTGACCTGCACTGAATACCTGCAAGGAGGTGTATAAACAGTCAGATACCACCCAAGAAGGTAAACGGACACTGCACAGAAATAGCGCGGTTAGCTGCAGTTCTAGAAGCAGGAAACCCTACGTTACGCCATGCAGGCAACTGCAGTGGGCACTGCAGGGAAGAGGGAACAAACACACTAGATACTTTCTTGGGCCAAGAACTTGGTCTTTGGCCCTTCTAAGTACTAGTGTAATACCCCCTTCTGTGCTTGTCATACATCCCATTTCTTACAGCTTTTGGCTAAAGATTAACAAAGCTTTAAAAGTAAAAACAGAGGGAAGCGAATTTAATACTTCACTTTAGCATCCAAAGTACTCTGTTTACAGGCTGTTTTTCCTTTTTTTAAGGTGACTTAGTGGTACTACCATAGAGCAATTAACAGAAATCAGCTCCGACCTTTGTGCCCTTCCTCACTCCCAAGCATCAGTAACTTTCCAGCTCAAAGCAAGGGGAGCAAAGCCACCCGGTGTTAGCAGGGAGCGCAGCAATCGGGCAAAGGCCGGCTAGAAAAGCTAGCGCCTGACCGCCAGCTCTTGAACAGCTAACCTGCAGCGTGGCAAGAGGCGCTTACTGTGTAACCTGAAAATCTACCCGAAACCCCGAGGAAAAGCTGAAGCATAGGGCTTGCTTTTATTCAAAGACAAGCACACAAGACTACTGCTTTCCTGCTCTCCTCCAAGGTCTGATCCTACAAGGTGCTGGGCTCTCGGCATGTGCAGCTCCTCAGTGGCATCTGTAAGCGCCTTGCACTTTACAGGAGCAGGCCTCGGTTGCCAGGCTGATAGTCCCAAGAGACACCAAGTACCTGACTGTAGGGAGTTTATTAATGACAAGGTTTGGGGACTTCTTCATACACTCTAACGTAGATAATTTCCTGCCAGTTACCCCAAGAGAACCTTCAAGTCGTCCTTAAGTGGTATCAATTGATGCTCTGCTCCTCCAAGGATCCTTCCAGTTGTACGGATCTGTACTTCAACAGCTTCATGACCATGAGCTCCTAATTCCAAGTCTGCATTAAAGCTGAGCTGATAGACTAACGTGTAATAACCCCAGGTGGGGGGAGAACTGCCAGGGAGTAGGAAGGCATCAGCTGCAGGCATGCGGTGCCGGGTGAAAGCTTGCATCCCGCCCGGCACACAGCACGGGGGGGGCTCCTCACTCGTAACCAGCGTGGCAAAGGGGAAGGAGGAATTCTGATTTTTTAACAAAGCATCACCCTTTTAAAACTGCCAGAAACTTGTCCCATAAACCCAACCGAGCACCTGCTACTGGCATTCTCAGGTTCACAGCTTTCACTACTCTTCACGCGTGGGGTCTTGGCTGGCAGACTTGCGGACTTGGTTAGACCCAGTGCGACAAGCCCCGCAGAGGCGGGATAACGCAAACGCTCCTGCGGCCGAGGCCGGCAGCCCCACGCGTCACGACGCGCGCGCGCGCTGCGACGTTAAGGGCGACGGGACCCGCCCCCCCCCGAACCGCGCTACGGCCGCCCCCGTCACCGGTCGGAGGGCTCGGACGGCCTGCAGCAGCACCGGGCTCCGTGCAGCAGAGCCAGGCCCACGCGCGGCTCCACCAGGGTGACCGGACTTCCACCGGCCCCCGCTCCCCACCCGCGGCACCCCCACGCCGCCCCCCCGCACCTGCAGGCGTGCCAGGGCGCAGAGCGCCGCCGAGGGGTTGCTCAGCAGCAGCCGCTCCCGCAGCAGGTTGCTGCCGTACGCGTAGTACAGGAAGCAGCCGCCGCCAGCCGGCTCCATCGGCCCGCACCCGGCCCGGCCGGGCCCCGCCGCCGCTTTAACGCCCCCCCGTCCCGCCGGCGGCCGCCTGGGCGGGGCCTCCGAGCGGAGCCGCCCGCCATTGGCCGGCCGCCTGCGCGCCCGCGCCCCCACTTCGCTACTTCCGCCGCCAGGCGGCGGCGCTGTGGTGGTGGTGGGGGGTCGCGGGCGGCGCACGGCGTGCATGTCACGCGGGCTCGTGACGTGGGGCGTGCCTCCGGTCCGGGCGGCGGGAAGCGGGCTGCCGCGCGGCCTGGGCGGCGCGTGAGGCGCAGCAGGCGTGCTCAGGGCTGCGTCAGCCGTGGCGGGGAGCGGGAGCGACGCCCGTTCCCGCGCGCCAGCCGCCTCCTGTGGGGCGTCCGCCGTGGGGAGGAGCGCGCCCAGCGAGCAGAGCCCGCGGCCCCTCGTACCGGACCGGGGGGGCGGGGCACCCCCCTGCTCATCGTTCAGGGCCGTGCGTTTTGCTCGCGAGCAACCCGGCCGCCTCCGAGGGAAACGTAAACGGTGGCGAATTGTAAACGTATTCCGAACCTGTGCGGCTTTTCCCCGCGGGGAGCGGTCGGAGCAGAGTAAGCTGGGAACGTACGAGAGTAAAAGGCCAGGAGGTGCTGGCACGCAGGTGGGGGAACTGCAGACCCACGCACAGGGGCAGCTCCTCTCCTTCCCCACGCAGCGCTCGAATGAGACGGGAGGAGGCCTAGTCGCTAGCTGCCACTAAGCAAAAGCTGCTGAAGATATATATACATATACGTTATATATACGTATAATGCAGCAAAACAGCCACGGAAGGCTGTAACTGGCAATAGCGTAACAATGAATGGTGAGGCACCATTCATCAGTGCTGTTACGGCAGCCCTCGGCCCGTGTCGGCTTCCTGAGCAGAGGCAGCTCGTGCAGGATTCGGCGCGGGGACCCTGGCGGCGCAGTGCCCGGCCTCTCTGGGCGTACCCTAGCCCACGAAATACAGAGGGGAAAGCAGCGAGTGGGTGAAGCAGCTCCCTCCCTTAGTGACGTGTGTGGCGCGCCATTTGGATCCCTGCTTTAGTTTTCCCAATTCAGGTGTGGGCAAAGTCAGATTCATCATAAGACACATGAAGTGATAAACGTGGTTCTGATCCTTCCTGACTAGCAAGTTTTCCATTTTTAGGGATTTTTTTCTTATGTAGGAATAAATATTTTAGGGTGAGAGGGAACGACCATGTTCACCTGTTACACAGGTCATAGGATTATATAGTGAGACTTCGTCACTCCTTACAACAACTAGTAGCCGAACATATCTTTTGAAAATCTGCTTCTGGTATATGCCTTTAGTCCCCTTTCCCTAAAGGACTGTAAACTCCACGAGAAGTGTCTCTTCTTCCTCTTTCAGCAGCTTCTGGACCGTTGGCTAATTTCAACCAGAAAGCAAGAGGTTTCAAAGATAACTAAGTTTCTGCTGGTCTCATGAAAAGTGGCAGAGATGGCTGTGAGGTGGCGGGGATCCCACGGGAGAGGCTTCTGGAAGGGCCCCTAAAGTCCCAGGGAACAAGCCTCTGAGAGGGCAGGTTTTCCAGGCAGTGGTGTGTGCTGCGCTACCCATTCGGGTTTGCTGTGAGCTGTCTCTTGTGAGCCAAGGTGGACATTTCTTTCTAAACAGAAAAATGTTATGTAGGAATTATATTGAAGCATGTAGTAATTGTTACTTTTTAATATCAAAACAACCTTCTAAAAAAACCCCAACCAGCCTTTCATAACACTTTTTAAATTGTTGAAACTTCTGACGTTCTGCACAAAAATTGCCATTTTTTTCTCAACACTCAGAGTTTCAGCAACAATTGTGCTGATTTTTCATTCTAAAAGCATGTATATCTTGAACAAGGAGAAACAGTTTTCTCCTGAAACTTAGGTCTTTTGTCATGCTATTCAAATCACAACTTAAATGTTACAAAGTCAGATAATTGATAAATGAGGAGACCGAGTCCCTAATCTCATGGCTGGGTTTGTGCATGTGAAAACCTTCGTTAGCAAGGGCAGTTAGCAAAATTACAGTCAAATTCATGGAAGGACACTCAGGTTAAAACACTGCTACTTGCAGTTTTAGGTATTTAATCCCTCAAAAAGGCATTTTCAAATTAAAGTCTGTTGAGGTTTCCATTTTTTTATAGTCTATACTGAATACCAAGCCTATTCTGTGACCAAGGAGCAGTAGCCAGTATTTCCAGGAGCGTGGTTTCGGTGTGCATCGTATAAGTTGATCTTGCTTATTCTAGATATAGCATGATGCTAATTCAAATTCTGTTGAGGTAAAACCTAGATTTATGGTGTTTAGATTAATTTTTAATTGAACTGAGTCCATCAATTTGCACTTCTGAAGCCCATTTCTTCCCCAGAACGGCCCACGGCAATTTAGAAACAGCACATGGAGCCTCTCAACTATTCATGAGGGTGATAGACATGAGAGTTGAATTGGAAGGGCTGACACTGCCAGTGTGGGTCAGAGTCACAGTAAGCTTTGGCTTCAAACGATCTAGAAAATATAAACTTCTATTCACAACAGCTTTTATTAAGCCCCTTTTTATTAAAGCCTTTATTAAAACTATAACTGATAGAGCACCCAAATGTGCACTGTGTGCTCTGAGCCAGCGGGCAGTGAGATGGCCAATATCTACTGCAGAGCACCGAACAGCTCATAGAAATGAGGCCACCTGAGTCTACAGAGCACGCAAAGCATACTTTAAAGAGGGAATGTTAACTCTGAAGCCTGCTGTCAGAAAAAAAAAAAAGGCTTTCATTGCTAAAAAAATGCAAAGGCCCGTGTTCATGCTTATTAGGAATCAGCCTCTGAATTGTCTGTAGCTTCTTACCATAGCACTGTGGCTTCTTACCATGGCACAGTTTAGATTGCTCTTTATTTTCATACTCTCAGGCCTGAGATGGAAGAAGAATACTTCTGCCATGAGCCAGAAAAGGGACAGAAAGCCCTGGGTAGGTCTCCTGAGGCTTGCTGCAAGTATGACCCTTGGAGGGGCCCCAGCCTGAGTCTCCCTGGTGCCATCAGTGCAGCGTGGCCAGTCTAATGGTGAGGCAGCACAGGAGGGAAGTGAGTTTAGTTTGAAGGGAAAGCTTTGCAAGTCTTTCTGCTGACATACGTCCAAATCATGGCCAAATGGCTGTATGGGCATAGGAAAATACTTGGGCACTATGGGCAGATCTTGCTTTGAAACCAAGTTTCCAACTGAAAAAAGAGGGAGGAGGATGGGAGGACCTTTCCTGTAGCAATTTGAGTAGAAACCTGCTGGGCTTTGGTGGTGCTACTACCTTTCACGCTTCTGCTGGTTCATGACCTTTTCAGATGAAAATTAACTCTCCTGGAGAGGAGGGTGTTAAATGAAACCCTGTTTTTTTTTGAAGTTAAATTAGTTTGGGAGTCTATAGCTATCTCCAGAGCAGCTGACATGAGACCTGTGTTAACCTGTTTGAAGCCCCAAACAATTTGGAGGCATTGTTTCCCCTTGGATGTAACTACAAAACCTGCGCAGAGTAAGCAGTCAGGAGTATGCCTCCTGTTTGGGAGCTTCCCAAACATGGGGGAAAGCTCTGGATATCCACAGCTATTTGTGCATTGTCTATGGAGGAGATCAACAGGGTTATTTATGCAAAGAAAGCTGAAATTTATTTCCATCAGATTTTTGTCCCTAGATGCAATATATTCCTGAGCATATCCTACTTAGTTTTTTTTTTTTTGGGGGGGGGGGCAGGGAGGAAATTAGGAAAAAATAAGATATGGTGGGATAAGTTAAACCTGCTGGAATGTCTGCCAGTCACTCAGTGTGCCTCCCCATCATTCCCTCTCTGACCCATGGTTGTCACAGCATGAGCTTTAATTGATATTGAAGAAAAAAAAAAGAGCCTGGAGGAATAACAAGGGCAACTGATGCAAATGAACCATGTGTGCAGTCCTCCCCACAGCTTTTCTCTCCTCCTCGAGGAGCCTTAGTAGGCTGTGCTCTGCAATTAGTATTTCAATGAAATGATACCTTTTTTGCTGCAAGATGGTTACAGTTGGTGGTAGCTTCTTAATACAGTGTGCAAGGTCTGCGGGTCTGCAGAGATTTCATGTTCATGCAAATGAATGCAAATGATTTTACAAGGTGTCATGATGTTGCTGTGCTTGTTCCTTCCCTATAAAACAGGGACCGCGATGTCCTGCAGAAACCCAGCCTCCTTCCCTGCCCTGCCTGACAGAATAGCCACTGACCCACAGGGCTTGTAACCCCACTGACCAGGAGGAATATCCATCGTTCATTTTGCAATTCTGTTTTTACATGTTTCCACAAATAGTATGTGCCATCATTTAGGAGACATGAACTATTAAAGTGGCTGTGTCTGTGCATGTATCCACCTGGCTTTTTTTTTTTGTTCTGGCCAGTGCCAAAGTGAGTTTTGGGCCCTTCCTGAGGCAGCCCGGGGCTCTCCCTGGCTGCTGCACACTCAGTGTGGTCCTGAGATGTCACTGCATGGTCAGTGCCATTTGGGGTGGAGGAAGGGGCAAAGGGAGAGGGCAGCCATATGAATCCCCTCTCCAGATCAGATATGGGAAGGAGGAGGGTGTGTACCTATATCTTGCTTTTAGGGTGTGTATCAATGCTTTGCTTTTGCTTGTACCTCCTGGAGCCCAGGTCTGTAGAGACAGACTGTGACGAGCTTCTTACTGCCTGAGCTCCTTCTAACTCTTGGAGGGACAAAATGTATGGGATCTATTTAAAAAACAAATGCTAAAAATTTGATGTGCATGAAATCTGGACCCAAGAAAAGTGGGAGAGAGCTTTTGCAAACAGATTCTGGTGCACACAGTCCTGGCATGCAGCTGGCTCTAGTCGCTTTGGCTTGTGAGGGCGTCTGCTCTGCTCACAGACCTACAGGTACTTGCAGGTGTGACTTCAGCAACTGGTTTGAAACTCTTGCCAAATATTACATCAGTTTTCAAAGGAAGAATGCTGGGTTGTACTGCACAGGCTGTAGCTGGGCCCCATTTTTTTATCTTGTATATGAATGTACAGTGGGACCAACTTAATGTGGAATTTCTGCTCATCTTTGTGTAAGTGCATTCAAAATCTGGCTTCTTTCCTATGACCTAGAGTTTTACTTCCCTCATTGTAAAGCTCTTCTGAATGATAGCAATTCTCTAGTGATACAAAGCGAGCGGTTACAGGAGATTTTGTCATAGTAGTTTCCCTCATTACTGAAATCTCTTAGTTTGCTGTGTCAAGAGGATTTTGTCAGTGTGATGTTTCTGTGGCCTGTTGTCTCAGGGTGCATTAGCATCTACCACCACAGAAGTGATTGCTCCTTTCAGAGGATCAGTTTGTCTTACTGGCCGCCTCTGGCGGGGACTTGTGTCTCACCAGACACTAAGCAGGTTGTCTGTCAAGGCTGTTGAGTACTTGAGAATTTTTTTCCCCCATGAAAATTATGACTATTGAATGTAGACTGGCAGATGAAAGGTCTGTATCCTGCTGTCTTTAGGCAGCTCTGCTATTTAGTGTCCATTTTACAATTTATTTCTGATTTTTTATTATATTTAATATTTATTATTATTTACAGTTTAATGTTAATTTTCTATCTTCCCATCCTTTTACTTTCTGCAGGCTGGGTGCACTCTTGGTTTTTTCCTCCTTTTATTCTCTTTCAGCATGGGAAAACTATCAAATAAATTCAGTTCTGGATGGTATTTTCCAGTCCTGTATTAACCTTCTGGCTTCACATTTGAACCCTGCAGTGTATTTCGCACAAAGTACGTTGGTACTTCTTTTGCACTGCCGTGTCTGTAACCATTTCTGTGCTACTAACTTTCAGCCTGCAGAAGACATCATGTAGCTCCAGCCACCATGCAGGAACATGCCTCGTTCTTTCCCAGAAGCAGCATCATTGCCCTTCTTGAGCTCTGAAGGCAGCTATGGCCTGGGAGGTGTTGGGATGGAGAAAGGCAGTAGCATTTCCCTGTTTGCATGCGCAGTGCTAGAACTGTTGCAGAAGTGTGTGACATGGATGCCAAAACAGGCCCTGGTTGTACTGCTCCTCCTAGTTCTGAACAGACCTTGCAAAACATGGTACAAATCCACACTGAGTGATTCTGAGCAGAACTGCTGTAGTCATTACCGGCAAATTTAATTCAGTCTCTCCACGGGGCTGGTGGCCTGTGTGGATGTTTTTGTTGTGGAATAAAAGTGGCACTTTTTTTTTCACTTGTTTTAAACTCATTTTGGCATGACATAAACCAGAAAAATCCCTCAGCATTGCATTGGTGTAACAGCAGTTTGAGCTCATGCTGTGTTTACCATTGCTCTGCTCTTCTGTGTAAGCAGACCTTTGAACCGGTGGCAAGACGTGTTGCAGCTCAGCTGCATGGTACTTGGCTGTGGTTAGTGGATTGGCAGTGTTTTCCTTACTCCGGCCACATGATGCAAAACCAGGAGGGGAAGAGAGCAGGCTGAGGGCAAGCTCTGTATCTCCGGAGAAGATGGGGCAAGATTATTAATGCTCCTCTGCCACCTATGGGCACATCTCAAGGAGAAACAAGAAAGAGTAAATCCTTTGTCTCTCAAAGCTGTTTTTCTTTCCATCTTGCACTCCTATGTTGTTGTCTTTAAATGACCATATTCTTAGCACTTGTTCCCAGTGATGGAGGACTCTGCCTGCCATCCCTCCCCCCTCATTTAGCTCTTTCTTACACAGCCTCTGCCACTGCATCAGGGATACAACCCTTGGAGCAGGACAGGAGAAAAAACTTGCCGGTGGGAAGCGTGCTGGCACTTCTTTGCTTTCTTCAGCAGATAAACCTTCCAGGATACATCCGAGATGCATCATGTACTATCACATTTTTGTTACCTTAAGGGTGTCTCAAGCAAAAAAGCCGGAGAAGCCGTCCTCAGGCTATACCTGCAGATCCCACTCCTCATTGAAATTGATTGCACTGCTCACATAATGTCACCCTTTCTTTGGTTGCTGCCTGGGCTGGTGCAATGCCAAACAGGTGGATATCCCTTGCTGAGTGCAGTTACAGTGCTTGGGAAGGTAAGCCTGGCACATAGGAAAGCCAGCCCTGGTGGCTTTTGCTTTCTGGCAGTTGCTATATAATTGCTTCATCTTCGCTATCATAATTTCTTTGCAGAACAACAGCTATGGAGAGCTGCATTTTGTTTCATGCAGTCCCAGACTTTGTAGTCTGTTTTCCTAAGGAAGCACAGCTCATGCTATCACATGGTGTGCCTATGCCACTGTGTGTGCTTCCTTCACTGCCCATCCTAGTGACTGCTGAACATGCTGGGCAACTCCTACCAAACCTGCAGAGAGGTATGAATCTCTGAGACTGTATGTTCCTGTGGATTTTAGGAAAGGGGGCAGCTGGGTAAAAAATAAGTCTCAGATAGAAAAGGGCAGAAATTTGAGTACAGCTGCTCGTAGGCAGCAAAGACCCTGCCCAGGAGAGAGTCAGTGGCCCACCTGCAGAAAAAGTTCCAGTAGGAGTTCATGTTCGTCAGAAGTAAGGGGACAGACAACCCCTCAGTCTCTGATCTCTAATGAAGCACTCACGCTCCAGCCGTGCAAAAGTCACTCAGTGGCAAGATCTGAATTCAATGAAAACAGGCTGTCTCAGGTTCAGTACTTTGTGGGGGCTTGTTTTTCTGTTCATCTCTCAGAAAGAGCCCTTCTGCATGCACCAAAAATTCAGCTCTCCAGACAAGTCAGTGATGTGAGGAGCACCCCTGGCAGAAGTTCTGCCTCAGAGCACATCTATTATTCACAGGGTTTGCAGAGTACAAGGAGTTACAGAAGTCGTGTCCTGCCAAGGCACAGAATGTCTCAGAGACAGAAGGAGAATAACAACATTTTCTTCAAAGGCACATGTGGCCCTAAGCATCTCTAGGGATGCACATTTGGTAGCTGATTGGAAACAGGCTTATTTTATCTCTGCCTGCATAGGAAGCCCTGATTTATTTTGTTTTTTTTTTAATTTAAGCAGTCAGGAAAAAAATCATACATGTTTTCAGCAAGCTAGGACAGGTGCTCATTCCTTCCTTCCCACTCACAGGAGAGTAATGACTGGGTAGGGAGGCTTGTGCAGCGGGTGTGCTGCAATGACAGATTGTGAATTGGTGCTACTTGCATGACAAGGGGCATTGAAAAATAGTGAGTTACAGGAATAATTGCAGCCAGCAGTTGTCACTGATCTAGTTAATCAGGACTGCTTTATACAAAGTGCTCCCCCGTCATTTCCACTGTACCGAGCATTCAAAAAAAAAAAGTAATAAAAAATCAGTTTGAGGGGGATGTGTCCAGCAGATGCCACTCTCGCTCCACAGGGAATACGGGGCGACTGAAAGGCTGGGCATAGTTTGCAGCAAAAGCCAAAACGTACATAACTCATTTTGTCCATCTCTGGATTTTCCTACATGCTATAGCTGGGACAGCAGCCTCTCCCCACTCTCCAGTAAGGGGGATGCTGGAAAACCCCCGAACGCTGGAAAACCATGGGTACCACTCACCCTCTCTAAGTTTCAGCTTGCCAGAGGCATTTTTGTGGAGGGAGGAATATAGATGGAATGCTGCAGTTTGGGAAGTCTGTGGCCTCTTTCACCATATCCTTGTTCTGCTGTACATGGGAAAAGTAGGTTCTTCCTCCAGCCCATGTCTCCTCCAGGAGGGATGAACACCTTATGGTGTTATTTAGCCCTTAACAGGGATTTTGTAGTTGCTTTAAGTGCAATAATTACCCCTTCGGTTTTGGCCATGGAATTCAAGACTAAGGTTTCCACAACGTAGCCTCCCTGGTTTTGCTCATCTTCAGGGCACGGTTTTCTGTGTCGCAGGGAGCAGGGTCCTGTCATTTCCTGGCCCTCATGTTCACTTGTGAATGAAATCAATCCCTTTAGGAGCCACAGCCACTGCCAGACTCTCTGGGACCCCAAGTACACTTCAGTTTTCAAGGAGAGAAGCAGGCTTTCCTACCTGCTTGCCACCATGAGAGTTGCCCTGAAGGCTGACTGCCGTTACCAGTGGCTCCATGGGACAGCTTGTGATGGGATGCCATAATGGCTCTCATATTTCAAGACAAAGGGGGTGGGAAGGCACAATTTGCACTTCGGCTCTTGTTTTTCTGGTCTTGGTGATCTGGGCTGATGTTTGAGTGCAGCGGTGTTTGAGAAGCAAAGGGCTTCTAGACCTCTGAGGTTCAGGAGGGTACCATGTGTAGTTCTCACATGACCCTAAAGCACATCAATAAGCTCAATTTTTCCTCTGCTGGTGCTTGCCTTGCTTTCCCATTCCACAACCCTCCATTCTGTCCTGCCCTTAAATGACTCATCAGACTTGGCCTTTGTTGTAGCCTATAACATCTCGCTTAAGTTCTCTAATCAGATCTCTTTCTGTGTGAGTTCCCCATGGACTAAACAAACCTGACATTGCCAGCCTCTGCTTCAGTTGAAGGCCCTTCTTGTCTACTGGTTTATCCTTTATGCTGTTTACCTTTTCTTTTCCTAGATCATGAATAAAGATGTTAAATACAAGGTCACTGGGGGCTGCTGATTTCCAAACCCTGGAGCTAGTGATGTTTCAAGACCAATTCCATTATGTGATTATCTTTCACTTACTGCGTTTTCTCAGGAAAATAATTTGTCACAGAACAGCAGGCTCTAGCTTCCTGTAACCCTCTTAAATCAATCCCATCATATCACAGAAGCCTTATTTTAATATCTTCTGTTGTTACTGTTTAAATGTTTGCTTGAAGAAGCCTTCCTGATGTATTTAGTAGCAATCAGGTTTTTTCAACAGATTACCATTTTAAAACACAAGAGCTACCCCCCCCCCCCCCAACAACAAAGAAACCCCCAAACAAATCCAGATTTCCTGGAAAAATGATGAACTGAAAAATGTGTTGAAAAATGTCAGCCTTGCATTGATGCTGGCCAGCTCTTTGGGATTCTTCAAGTGGTGAGTGAGGTACCTCATATAGGACTGATAGGGATTTACGATGTTTGACAGGGTAGAGAGTGGGGAATGCAACACCCTTATTTGAATGTAAGGTGGCTAACCCCATGGAGACTTTGGCAAGGTTATTTTCATGCTCCTGTTCTGATGTGCTCCCTGGAGGAAAGTGGATCAGCTGATCTGCAGAACCAAATTTAATCAGCTGTCTTATGTTTTACATGTGTGTCCCACAGAACCTAGGCTTCTGTTAGGACAGGATGATGTGTTTGTTAAGTTCAAAGTGGTATTTCCTGGGCAAAAAGAAGCATAGTCTCAAGAAGTCCAAGTCACTGGCTTGGGATTCTGCTTCACACCTGATGTGAAGGATTCATGTCAGCTTGGGGGAGAAGCAAATATGTTGTGCCCTTGCAAACAATGTTGAACTGCAGCTGTTTGTACAAGGATGAGAAGTTCCTGCTATTTCTAAAATAGCTGTATTTTGTTGGGTTTGGAGGCAGCTGTTACCTGCACATCTGTGCCAGTGATAAGGACTTTATCCTAGCTCCGGCAGGTTTTGGTTAGCTAGAACATTTCGCTCTTCAGTAAACATTTTCTTTTTTCATATCTAGTGTCAAAATCCTTCCACAGGGCAGCCTAGTGGCATGTTTCAGTATGGAGAACAGTAATCTATAGATTTGTCTGCACCTGCAGACAGCCCTACCTGTTCTGCAGAAGAAGTTCTTCCTGCAGTGATAAACACATCAGGGAGTTTAAAATGCAAAGCTATTGCTAGAATAATCACAACAGCAGATCAAAATTTACACCTGGTTTTCCCCATTGCCCTCCTTTGTTGATAGAAGTGTGCTTGTGCAAACGAGAAAGAAAAGATGTCTTTTTGGTTTTTTGCACTTCTAGTCCAGGTTGCCTCCTTGGAAAGGCTCTTTGCCCATTTCTGAATCAGGAACCAGGTGATCTTCTATAGCATCAGCCTTGGATCTCCTGCTCCTTCATAGGCTTCTGATCTCATCTTCCAACCCTGCTCCATGCGCTAACAAGTTGGGTGAGCCAACCCTGGTATGTGCCATCAGCATGTTGGGTTTTCACACGGTGTGGTGAAAGAAAGGTAGTAATGGAGACAACTGCTAATGGCCTGGCTGTCTCAGGGCTGGGGGAAATGCAGTATGCCATCACTGCAAAGACACAACTGGGGTGTTCTTTCTAGTTCTTATGTTGTATGAAGGTAATACGTGGTTGTCAAAAGTATCTTTTTTGTCCAGGCAAAAATCCAGTGGGGATCACATCACGGGGAAAAAACCTGTGACTGTAACTCCAGAAAGGACCAACAAGCACTGTCTGCAAAAAAATAAAATAAAACCTGATACATTTAAATGACCAGCTGTGCATCCAATGATGCCTTGGTCTACCTAGTTGAATGTCTTTCCTAAAGCAGAGCTTTCCCTCAAACTATTCTGAATTAACCGCAGTCATTGTCCTTTGCTCTCTTGAGGGCTATACCTATTCCTAGAGCTAATTTAAATTAGCTGTCCCAACTAATTAAAGCATCTTAATTAATGGAAAAATACTGAGTCTTTATCAGGCACTCCTTGGCTAGTACACAGACTAAGATACCACAGCTGAGCAGGAGAGAGATATTTTCTCTTATGCTTTAAATAGCTTGCTAATATGTAAATGAGTTTATAACCTAACTCTCATCAGAATGAAGTTGTTTTCCCCCAGCTGTAACCCAAGTCTGGATTGTCACTCCATTTCCACTCAAACTCCCACTGAAGGCAGAGTGGTGTTACCTGAGGAAAGGCTGGTTTTGTGTGGGATGGCTTACGGAGGAAGCACAAGCCAGGGTATAAGCAGGGGAGAGTGTGAAAGCTGCACTACTCACTTCCCTATGAGAGGAGCGAGAGGGTGACTCATTGGAAGTGGCTGGCATCCTCCCCCTCTGCCCTCCCAGCCCTGCGGTCATCAGCTGGGTCAAGGATGGCAAGGAGGAGAACAGGGGCAAGCCATGGTCCTCCCCTGCTTGGATGCCTGCTCCAGGCACAGGGTGTGAACACCAGTGGTGCCACCCAAATAATCCCACGTGAGCCTGCAGTTGCATGGGCCAGGCAGTTGAAGCCACCAGCTGACTTTACACCAGGACTTGCCTACTTGCCTCCTCGTGGAGCCAATATTCTTGTCTTGCTGTTTCCTGATTCACCAGCTGAACAGGAGAATTATATCTGGTCACTGAGCTTCCTTCTCTTCAGGTTTCCTGGGGGTTTCTCTGTTCCTGAATGTCTGATGCTTGCTGCTTCTCTGCTGCCCAGGGACATCTGGCTCCCAACAGAAGTGGGCCTGAGCAGCGCTGGATACAAACATCGGAGCCCCCAGGAGCTGCCTCTGACCACTGAGAGCAAAAAAGAAAAGTATTTTGTAAGCACTCACCAGCCTGACAAGTACAATGGTACAGTTTTTAGAGGGCACATTAAAACAAGCAAAGTAATTACTCCAGTTTAATTAGCTCAGAATTTAATCACCCTTGCAAGTGAGGAAAAAGACCGGAGTCTGTCTGTTTCTAATTCAAGCAGTACAAAATTTCCCAGTGCCTGTCCTGGAACACCAAATAGGTGAATCTATGTACCTTTTATCTCTCAAACAAGTGACCCAACCATCCTTTTAATTCCCCATTCCATCACTGATTGTAGTGATCCAGTGGATCATTTAAAGCAATTAGTACTAAACAAGAGTGATCGTGAAGCCCCCTGAGTCCTAGCTTGTGCAATACTTTCTCCAGCACTCATTTTTTTCTGCTGCCACAGATAAAGTGTTCTTGACTGATCAGGACAGGAGAATCCCATTTTTGCTGCTGCAGTGTTTGCAGGAGAGTGCCCCGATCCATTCTGGTTTAGAGAGGTAGAGGGATGAGAAATGTTCCCCTTGTAAAGAACACTTTGCTGTGCAAACACCATTCCAGATCAATAATTTTTGGTCCATTAAATCAACAAAGCAGATAATTTTTTCCATTATTCTTCAGGTTGTTGTGAACTTCTTTATGCCTGACTCAGACCAGATCCCTCTCTTCCAGTTTGCCTTCCTTTTTCTTTCCTATATTGGCTTTTGCTAGGACTGGGAAATTATCTGATAGTCAGCAGGTGCCCCACTCAGGTGCATTAGGAAAGGAGAGTAAGGAATTTTCTGAATGGCTGAACACATTGTGTTTTGCAGTGTTAGACACAAGGCCGTGGAAGGTAGGAGCACAACTGCACTAAGGTTTTCTAGGTCCAGCTACTCTTACGTATAGCTAGGCAAGAGGAGTGCACTGAATGAAGTCCAGGGACATACAAATATAGGTAAGTTAGAATGCAGATCTGCAGAGTGTAATGGAGGTAGCTAGAGCTGCTCTGAATTTTAAAAAAACACCAGCTGATGAGGGTCATTAATGTAAAGGTCAGAAAGTTGTATGTAGAAGCAGAGTGGACTTCAGCAAAATGTTAAGAAAAACGAGTATAATGAAGAATGTAATCAAGTCAACGATGATTTAATCCAAGAAAGCTGTGTGTGATGTGCTGCTTGTTGGTATCGGCTTCTCAGTATTGGCCGTCATTCAAGATGTCTTGACTTACTGGTAAGTG
Organism: Buteo buteo; assembly: GCF_964188355.1. Taxonomy (NCBI): domain Eukaryota; kingdom Metazoa; phylum Chordata; class Aves; order Accipitriformes; family Accipitridae; genus Buteo; species Buteo buteo. The sequence goes on along the minus strand of NC_134172.1, from coordinate 47,586,016 downwards.
TGTGCCACTTCTGGAGCTTCATAAAGACTTATCCAAGACGGCACTCCACGCCATATGGGTCTTCTAGTGAGCTGATTTCTTTCTCTCGCAGAAAGCTTCATTGTGGTCATGTAGATGTTCATATTACATTATAAATGTCTACATATCCAAGCTCTACCTAATGATGCTTCTGACTCTTACCATTTGTCCTTTTCAAAGGAGTAGACATAAAGGAGGAAGAAAGCCATCAAGTAATACCACATTGCACGGATTGTACATGTCATTCATACTTATAGCTTATATCATAAGTTCAAGAGCTTACCTTGCCTTGGGAGGGCTACCTGGCAGGGAGATCAAAAGAAACTTTCCTCTGAATCACAGTAACTATGGGGTGGCCACTGCTAGCAGCAGGCCACAGGCTTTCTACTAACATTAGAGCTTGGGCCTCTGAGCCTGTCAGGAGTTTCGTGGGTGGTTATGAACCTGTGCAGCTGCAAATGCAAAACATCGCTCAAGATTCAGGAAAGCATCGGGCTGCCGTTGCACTGTCTTCTGCTATAGCTTAATGCTGATTCTGCAATGGCATGGTTTGGCCATTTGTGATAAAAGTCTAACAAAACTAAGTAGTTATTATAACTAACTTGTGGGCCAGTAAGGAAAGCGAAAAACAGAGAGCGTGTAAAAGTAACGCTAAGTGGACACCAAAGCAAGGAGGAACAGATGCCCCTGTCCACACACACATATTGAGCAGATACTTCCCAACAAAAAAACTTGGGACACTGGTGACTCACTTTAAACCTTCCCTCTTAAGACTGGCACCGTCGACCTTAGGACACAGGAGGGCATGGAAAGGGTAAGCATTAACAACAGAGTAAGGACTGAATACCAGAAAGTCTGTGCATAACAATTTTAACTAGAGAATTAATAGGAGTGAGCAATAATTGGATAGCTTGGATTGTATGTGTTAGTATTATTGTAACTGTATCAATAATATGTCTAGCCAGTATAGCGAAGATTCAAGCCTATGTGCCATGCATGGCATCTAGCAAGACACTGCCTTATGAGCCCTACTCCAGAAACACAGGTGAGGACACCTAATGTACAAGGGAATATATATATCTATATGAAGAATATACATATGTATAAAAACATGTGTGTGTATACATATGTATGTATGCATATATACTTATGAGATATATATGAGCTATTCTCTCATATTTCCAAGAACAGAGATTGCATGAAGGTCAAAGGGACTATGGAGAATAAAGGTAATGGAGCAATGAATTCCCTCATTCCTTCCACGCCAAACTGTGTAGCATTGACACACAGGGAGCATGCTCTCAAGAGTGGTTTGCTTTGCCTCCCTCCATGACACACAGGTGTTGAGAGTTGCCTTGTCTCAAGACCAAGTCAAATAAATAGAAACAGCCACCCAGACCTGGTCAATGTGGGTGAAGGAAGGAGGAATAAGCAATCTTCTCTTCTCTGGATGAATTGTTAGAAGCTCCTTTTACTATGCTGGATTATTTAAAACCTGTTCCATTTTGCAGTAGGTTCTCTGGGATTAATATTTTAAGTGCTCCTGTAATGAGCATAACAAAATTTGAGGGAGGTCATTGCTGCTTTGTTAGATATTGATTTCTGTCCAACGAGGAAGCATTTTAACTGGGTTACAAAGTGTTCTTCTCTAAGACGCTTAAAATAGGATTGAGGAACCATTATGATATAAACTAATCAGCTGGACATCAAATTCAGAGATGATCCTGAAATTGCTTAGACATCGATTCTTTGTTATCTTTTCCTGTGGAGCATATTGTTCAATTCTGTTACCATTGAACTGGTGTCAGATGGAAATTTCAGTGAGCAGCAGCAATACACAAAACTTAGTTGTTTTTTTTTTCTACAGAAGATTTTGGTCTTTTCAGTATTTTAACAGTAGGGGTGTGTCATCAAAGAAATTGCAGCTTTTGTGTATTTTTACTGCTTCTCAATGGAACAATGTTATTACTTACGATTACTAAGCCAGTCAGGCATGAGAGAATGGATGTTGCAAATGATACTACTCTCAAAATTGTAAAACAAGACATCAAATTAAAAGACAGCAAGCAGTTGATCTACACCCTGAAAGTCCCATTGAACCTGTCCATGCAAAAAGAGGGCAAAACTGGGGCCTTTCTTCCCCCTTTTAACTTCATTCCTATTTGTTTAGTACTTCCAAGAGCCTATATGAGAGGAATAATCCACAGCATGCACAGTGTGGGCCTTAGCCAAACCCTGTAGAAATTAATTGGAAAATATCTTTCTTGGGAGGTGGACTAAGCTTGGTATTAACCAGGAGCTGCCAAACCTTAAGTAGTTGGCTCTGTGCTAATGCAACATTGTCTCCCATCACAGCCCCTCTTCTGATTAAAATCTATTTTTTCTTCCTGAAAGGGGTGGGTTTGTTTTATATTTTAAAGTGCCACTGGCATGAGGTTAGCCAAGTCTCCCAAGAGCTTGTGGGAAAAAGTTCTGGGATGCTTTTTGTATCCGAATACAGTCTCATGCTAAGAGAAGGTCACAGCGCTGATATCAGCGCACAAATACAGTTGACACATTGCAAAAATGTACAGATGAGACATTGCAAGAATGTACAGATGAGACATTGCAAAAATAAACATAGGTAAAGAGGGCTGCTCCACTGCTCCACCATTCCTTCCTAGACCTGAACGTTGCTGCTGGGCTCTGACAGTTCAGCGGGCAGCAAGGGAGCTCTCCTGAGGTCCAAGGAGCACACACAAGGTTCTAGGTGGAACAACAACTGGTGCAAGGGAAAATTGCCTCTTTCCTGGAGGGGTGCAGGAATTCTCAAAATCCATCTATAATCCAGTTGGGGGCAGATCCTGTGCTGGTCTGAAGTAGCTGAGAGCTCTGTTTCTTAATATCAACTGAGAATTTTGCCTACAAGTCCGATGCAGAATTTATTTCCAGGAGGCATTGCTAGGAGCTCCATGATAGCTAAAGGCTGCAATTCTCTATTAAGCCCTATCATTGCAAGGGGAGTTATTTCTTTTTTTTTCTTCCTTCTGTCTTCTAGTTGTGTCTTCTAACTTTGCCCTCTGTAGCTTCCTTTGGCCTGCTTTTCCAGCAGATCTTAATTTAATTTAATTTAGATTTCAATTTTTGTTTTAAAAAGGATCTGTAATAGGATCAGTTCCTCTGTTGCACTAGTTGACTACTGCAAAGCAGGATCTGCTTCCTTTTTTGAGCTTTTGCATATATTATTCCCAGTCTTCTTACTACCTGCTGGCATATGTCATGGGCAGTGCTCCCTCAGTTTGTTTTCCTGACTGCAGTGAGAATGCAAGTTAAATCCCCATAAGTGAATTGGCACACTGGAGGACCCCCCTGCTGAGCACCAGGTAGGTGGATGTGGAGACAGAGATATGGTGACTGGGATCTAAAAAACACAGGGAGTGAGAACTAGAGTGGGGAAAAAAGCATGGGTGCTTGTCTTTTCCCATGTTCTGTAAGTAAGTGGGAAATCTAGAGAGATGCACATGAAGCAGGACTGGTCATATCCTCCCTTAAAATTCTGCTTAAAAGTCAGTGATGGTTTCCCTGTGTTTCTTGGCATTAGCGCACCTGAGAGCACATTTCACCAGGGGAATTAAAGTCCACCAGTGGTTCAGTGCAAGACACGTGGCAGATCTTTCATGTTGGGAGCATATCAAGGAAATATTTTTTTTTCAAATTTACCCCAACACCTAAGTCTAAATAACATTCTAAAACCAGCAAGGAAACTACTTGGAAATAAGCAAAATCTTTGTGTAAATCTTAGCTTGGCTTACCATCCCACCTGTGTTTGCTCTTCCTACCTCTTGCCTTGAATGCATTAACCTTTTTTCTCCCTTCATTTCAGTCCCTGGCCTGGCAAGTTGTCCTGGTTTCAGCTGGGATAATCTTCTTCCTAAGACCTGGTATAGTGTTATGTTTTGGATTCAGTATGAGAATAATGTTGAGAACACTGATGTTTTCAGTTGTTGCTAAGTAGTGTTTAGACTAAGTCAAGGATTTTTCAGCTTCTCGTGCCCAGCCAGTGAGAAGGCTGGAGGGGCACAAGGAGTTGGGAGGGGACACAGCCAGGACAGCTGACCCAAACTGGCCAAAGGAATATTCCATACCATGGGATGTCATGCCCAGTGTGTAAACTGGGGGAGTTGGCCAGAGTGGGGGTGGATCACTGGTCGGGGAGTAACTGGGCATCAGTCGGCGGGTGGTGAGCAATTGCACTGTGCATCACTTGTTTTGTATATTACAGTCCTTTTACTATTATTATTGTCATTTTGTTATTGTTATTATTATCATTATTATTTTCTTCCTTTCTGTCCTGTTAAATTGTTCCTATCTCAACCCACGAGTTTTACTTTTTTTTCTTTCCCAATTCGCTCCCCCATCTCACTGCGGGGTGGAGGGGAGCGAGCAAGCAGCTGCGTGGTGCTTAGTTGCTGGCTGGCGTTAAACCACAACAGCCCTTTTTGGCACCCAACATGGGGCTCAAAGGGCTGAGATAACAACAGATCTGACTGGAGAGTGTTAAAACTAATTTGTTACAAGCATTCATTATATTAGTTTAATAATCACTGGTCAAAATGTGGATTTATTGGCTCTTAGAGTTGTGGTGCTCGTTTTTAGAGTTTTGTTATGTATCACCTCACCTGCTGTATATAGTCCCTGTGCTGCTGCTTATCATCCATGGGAGGTGGTTTAAGGTTCTCGCTTTGATGTACTGTGTAACACTGGCTTATGGTATGATAAAATTATTGGTTGTGGAACTAATCTGGTATTTGTACTCAGCAATGTCATCACCTCTATACTTTGGGAGCTATCTGTGGGAAACTATTAATAATTGCACCCTTTACCTTTTCTCCCCGGAGAGCCAATCTATGGGCGAGACACCTTTCTTCACCTTCCTCTTCTACTTCAGGCTAATTACAATAGTGTTTGAGAATTTTGAAAATTTTGAGTACCCTTGGGATGTTGAAACCAGCATGGTCCTCTTGCTAGGAGCTAGCATGTTCCTGAATGTTGTTCAGGTCTTGTTTACAGTTAAACAACTGTTTAGGAATATCAGCCAGAGATCTGCCCCGAGGCTGGATAATTATGAGTGGCAGGGTGTGTGGGATAGTATGGGCAAGTACCTAGGACAGTGGCACCGCCAGTGTTTTGGAACTTTACCCCTGAACAAGTGCAGGACCCAGAAAAACTAGTAAAACATTTGGAAAAAGTATGCTGTCACCCTGGCAATTCCAGAGAGACACAAATCACTGCAACGTGCTGGGGCCTGGCCCACGCCTATCGAGCCCTGTTCGACACCACTCAGTACCCTCAAGGGGAGGAGAAGGTCTCTGGATCTAACAACAAAACAACAGGCACTGTGGCCACTCCAACCCAAGCGACAGGCTCTGCGGCCACTCCAACTCCTGCGACAGGCACTGTGGCCGCTCCAATGCCTGCAACAGGCTCTGCTGTCACTCCAGCCCAAGCAACAAGCACTGCAGCTGAACCAGAGGATCTGGCTGTAAAAGTACATCACGTAGATGTTCACGTACCCAAGAGTCGGGCCGCTGAAGAACATCAAAACAACCAACAGGTGGATCAGGCTGCCAAGATTGAAGTGGCTTAGGTGGATCTGGACTCGCAATGTAAGGGTGAGCTATTTATGGCTCGGTGGGCCCATGGCACCTCAGGCCATCAGGGAAGAGATGCAACATATAGATGGGCTCGAGATCGAGGGGTGGACCTGACCATGGATGCTATTGCGCAGGATATCCATGAATGTGAAACATGTGCTGCAATTAAGCAAGCCAAGCAGTTAAAGCCCCTGTGGTATGGAAGGCAATGGCTGAAATATATATATGGGGAGGCCTGGCAGATTGACTATATCACACTCCCACAAACCCGCCAAGGCAAGTGCCATGTGCTTACAATAGTGGAAGCAACCACCGGGTGGCTGGAGACATATCCCGTGCCCCATGCCACTGCCCAGAACACTATCCTGGGCCTTGAGAAGCAGGTCTTGTGGCGACATGGCACCCCAGAAAGAATTGAGTCGGACAACAAGACTCATTTCCAAAACAACCTCATAGACACCTGGGCCAAAGAACATGGCATTGAGTGGGTATATCGCATCCCCTATTATGCACCAGCCTCCAGGAAAATTGAACAATACAATGAACTGTTAAAGACTACATTGCGAGCAATGCGGGGTGGAACCTTCAAACGCTGGGATACGCATTTAGCAAAAGCCACCTGGTTAGTCAACACCAGAGGATCTGCCAGTGGGGGTGGCCCTGCCCAATCAGAACTTTTCCGTACTGTAGAAGGGGATGAAGTCCCTGCAGTGCACATAAAAAATATGTTAGGGAAGACAGTCTGGGTTATCCCTGCTTCAGGCAAAGGCAAACCCCTTTGTGGGATTGCTTTTGCTCAAGGACCTGGGTGCACTTGGTGGGTGATGCGAAAGGATGGGGAAGTCCGATGTGTGCCTCAAGGGGATTTGATTTTAGGTGAGAATAGCCAATGAATTAAGTTGTATGATGTTAATTGCTATATAACCCTGCCACTGTATGTTAATCATTACTATAATTGTTATATGCTACATCAATGGTATTACAGTAAGAATCACTTAGATTAAGCAAGAATGAACTTTGGTAAAACTAAGTGAAGCACAGTACTGATGAGACCAGAACTACCTTCAGCATGCAACAATCCAACAGTGCACACCATCTTCCTGCTGCACCCAATGTCACCTGCTCGCCACACCACACCGAAGCCCAGTCCTGCTCTGCCGACTGGGTGGACCTTGCACCATCCCTCCTGCCCAGAAAGACTGTTATGACAGATGGAGCCCAAAGTCATGGACTAAATTAACTCAACAGACATTAAATCAACTCAACATTGCAAAAGCAATCCCACTCAACGGTCTATGGGATGGCCCATAGACTCAGGGAATGATATCTGTGTGTATGTGTATGTATCAAAGGACAGGAAAGGTGACAGTGATTGATTAAGATGTATTGGAAAGTATGGGACCTGAGCATGATGTAAATGGTATAGAATAAGGGGTGGATACTGTGCTGGTTTTGGCTGGGATAGAGTTAATTTTCTTTCTAGTAGCTGGTGTAGTGCCATGTCTTGGATTCAGTATGAATGAGAAGAATGTTGATAACACACTGATGTTTTCAGTTGTTGCCAAGTAGTGTTAAGACTGTCAAGGATTTTTCAGCTTCTCATGCCCAGCCAGCAAAAAGGCTGGAGGGGCACAAGGAGTTGGGAGGGGACACAGCCAGGACAGCTGACCCAAAGTGGCCAAAGGGGTATTCCATACCATGTGATGTCATGCCCAATATATACACTGAGGGGAGTTGGCTGGGGGGGCGTGGTGGGGCACATCACTGCTCGGGAACTAACTTGACATCAGTTGGCGAGTGGTGAGCAATTGCACTGTGCATCACTTGTTTTGTATATTCCAATTATTTTATTATTGTCATTTTGTTATTATTATCATTATTATTTTCTTCCCTTCTGTCCTGTTAAATTGTTCTTATCTCAACCCATGAGTTTTACTTTTTTTTTTTCCCCGATTCTCTCCCCCATCCCACTGGGTGGGGGGGAAGTGAGTGAGCGGCTGCACGGTGCTTAGTTGCTGGCTGGGGTTAAACCATGACACAAGTCACAATATATGCAGTGGTGTGGATGGCTTGGCTGTATTTTAAGCACAGGAAAAGCTGGGTCTACCATTTTAAAACTCTTCCGCTTTCCGAAGACTATGAAATAACTAGTCTCCCAGGTGTTCACAGAGGCACAGCTCTGTCCTGGATGCATGTAGTTTTCTATTGAAGATCTAGGTATAAAACTAACGCATTCACAAAAAGCCTCTGGGAATTAATGCTTGTAAGGCAAGTACTTGTTAGGAGACAAAATCTTGTTCACTCATTTAAAAATAGGTGTTTTTTCCTCTTCGCTCAGACCATATTATCTTGCTTTTCAGGGTGGGACTAGCTGGCAAGACCAGTCTAACCCAAGAGCATAGACCATAAGACCTGGGAAGGAAATGAAGCTTTGCCATAGCTATTTGCTTACCACCTGTATCCAGAGAGAACATACTGTGGTCCCAACCTTTACTGTCTTTGCTTAGTTGCTGGTTAAGGGTATAAGTCCAGACCCAGCAGAGAATATAGATATCTGCCATACATTTCTCTCCTGGTGAAGTGTGCAGCCATCAGTTATTCCCTATGGCTGTCTAGATTGTGCATAGAGGCAGAGGAGTGCCACCAAATACAATTCATGATATCCTCCTCAGAAATGCCAGCCACAGATAATGGAGGAGAAAATACTGAGGAGCAAGTTTTAATTCCTGTTCGTCTCTGGGGCGGAAGAGCCTTACTTCGTGTCATGGAGAAGCACCTTGTTCCACTCAGGATGAGTGGCTTGTCCTTCTTTTCTGCAAGTGGGTGTCAGGGTCCTTTTTGGGAACTGGCAGAGGAAAATCACCCTTTGAAGCTGAGCAGGTGGCAGGTGTTTTATTCTTTTTGCCAATAACAAAGTCTGTTAAAACCTCTCTTCCATGACATAAGAGACCCAGATCCAGTTCTTGCCTCCTCCAGTGGGGATTCACATACACGCTTTCCATTTCCTACAACAATGTTGGGAACAACAGGCAATAAACTACTGTGAGTGGAGGGCTGAGGGAGTAATTTCTGTCTTTCCTGTTGAACTGAGCCCATTTTTGCATTTTCACCATTGTGTCTGTGGACTGATTTAATGTCATTTGGTGCTGAAATGGATATTTTTGTTTTGGAATGAAAATTTTGATCAAAAATACCCATTCTGTTGCCAAATTTTCATCTTCTAGCAGCAGACTGATTTTTAAAAACACTTTTAGGTGGGGAGGTTTTTTAAAGTCTCTGCGGAAAACAGATTCCTAGTCAATAACTGAATTTTCAAATTATGGAGAGTCCCAGTGTGGGATTTATGTTATGAGTGAAGTGAAGAATACATGAGATTCTACCTTTGTGTCTCATTTCCAGCCTTAGAAGGAGAGCATGTATCTTGAAGCAACCTTAACTGTCACTAAAGAAAACAGTTATATGAATTTGTTGCATGAACTAATCAGTTCATATTGTTAGCTTCAGTGTATGAAAAAATTCTGCAAAGAATGAGTGAATTTTAATTTTGTCTGTGAAGTTTAGATTTGTAAAATTTATGACTGCAGAATTCAATTAAAGTCAGTGGAGTTGAGCCAGTAGAGAATTTGACCTCAAAAGAGGTCTCATGGTCTCAATAGATCAGTTTGTTAGTGGGCTGTCAGTTCCTAGAAGTCAACTGCATTTGCACTGGAAAACAGGAATAACTGTAAACAACTCTAGCAGAAGCTTTAAAAAATATTTTCTTTCATGCCTGGGTTTTCTGTTTCATTGTGGGGCAAATGCACCCAGCTCTGAATTAGGCAAAATTGCCCTTCTGACTTGGAAAGTGTATTGGCATATCTCCAGGTAAAAGGGATGAGATGGGTATTACTTGGAAGAGGAGGGAAAAGGGATGAAATAACCGAGTGCAACAAATTTGCTGTGCATTTTCTGTCATTTTTATCTCAGATATACGAGGTGCTTAATGAAAGCTGCATCTCATAATACCACATTTCCACACCCTTGGCAGCACTACAGAGGTCATATGTTCACACAGAACAATTCTTCGGTGACCTCTCTGATGTGCTGAGCACAAGCACACTTTTCTTTGCCCTGGGCATGCTGTACTTCTATTCCCACTTGTTTCTTCAATAAACATACATATTGTGTCAGGTATAGAGAACTGCCAGTGGCCTCATTTCTGAAAGCTGCCTCTGTGTCTGTCTCAATATATCTCACTGAGGAGCCTGACAATTCAGGAGAGCACTTTTGATTTGAGTAGTCCCTTAATTTCCAGTCTATCACCTTTGGTGATCAGTGGCAGGAATGTGGACAACCCCTGCGGGCAGACATGAGAGCAGTAGGTGTAATGTTTGTTAATTTTTGACCCTTCCTAGGTGACAGCAGCAAGCCCCTTTCCTGAAAGAGACCAGAATGGAATCATTGTGGTTTTGCTTGAATGAACTTTCTCTATCTTTTTGGTTTGTAATTAGGATGAGGTGGCACTAACAGTTACTTCTCCCGCTGGATTTTTCTTATGACTGTATGCAGGAATGGATGCAATTTCCTCATAAGGCCAGGTTGTTCTAAAAGTCTGTGCAGAGTCATGCAGATGTATATAAATTAATGCAAAAGTGAATCTTATGTTTCTCAGAGTGTATAGCCTGGTCTTTAACTCTTGTTGGTTGTTAAATTCTGACCCTGAAAGCTTAATTCCCATCATTTTCTCAGGTGTTTGATCGTCCCAAAGGCTTGCAAAGTTATACCTAGTGCGTATTAAAGGTCTGCTAGAAGCATGAAGCAGTGGCCAGAGGGATGTGCAGGAGGTGGTCCGTGGGTCACAGATGGGGTCCAAGGCAAGTGTTGTCTGTCAGACTCCTAAAAAGACTTGGAGGTTCAAATTCACGTCTGGGTCGGAAAGCTCTGCCAAGGCCTGACTGTAAAAGTGATACATGTAAATAAGCTGATTAAGAGACAGTTTAGTAGTGATGAAATTCAACATGTGCAGGGAACCAGCAAAAAGCCTCTGTACCCCATCACGCTCCCATTAAGCTCTTCTTTTGACTGCTGCATGCACCCCGTGAAAAGACATTTCACCTACAGCAAAGACCATATATACACACCAAGATTTTTTTCTGTGATGCTGTCGGAGTCCGATATTCTCTGACCAGACTCCTTCAGATATTCCACAAGGAGGGTTTAATGTTTAATATCAAATGGACTTATTTGATACATTTTTACATATGATTTTGATTTAGAAGAGCGATAGTAGCAATGTACCGAAGGCATAACACAAGCATGGTATCACAATAGTAATATAGAGTGGAATCCCAACACAAACGTGATTCCCGGTCTCTGCATGCTCCACGGTCACCATGCTGGGTGTCCCCTGCCACCCAGCCTGTTTGGCGCTGTGCTTTGCTGCACCTACAGCCTGGCCTTCAGGCCCGTGTTGTGCTGCACAGATCCCTTGGCCACAAGATAAACTTTGCAGTTAATTGTAGTGGAGGAGCCTGCCGGCAGCTCCCTCTTGGCCTGGGTGATTAGGCCTCCCGCATGTCCTTGCCGTTATCTAGGTGTGTGGCAGCAAGTTCTCATGTGAACATCCTTTCAGTTTGGCAGTGGAAATGGTGAATAGAGTTGTTTCTTGTAAGAAAATCCTGCAGTAGCTCCAATGACTGACATGGGGGAATAAATCCTCTTCAGAAGGACACATGGGGGCCGAAGGCCCATTTGATGCTACACCACCTGTGGTTCCCACCAGCTAACGGGACGTAAGATCGTCTATACCATTCTCTCCTTATAGAGTTAGCTATAATAAATCGCATTTTAAATGATACCTTACAGAGTCCATGTGCCTTTTTTACTGTTATCATCATGGACCTGCACCTCCTGGTGCAACACAGGATGAAAGGCTGGGTGCCTGCAAATTTAATAATTGCTATTATTACCATAATTACTGCCCAGGCTTTTCTAGTCCTATTTGGGCTTACACATGCAGACTTAGGAATTTGAGGCAGCAACATTAGAGCATTTCATGTTTTCATTTTTCATCATTATACTAAAACTAATAACCTAATAGTAAGCAGTAGGCTAGCATAAACATACCCTAAAAAAACCCCAACAGTTATAACACTGGATAAATATACCTTCGTTTATAAAAGACTCAAGCATGTCCCAGAGAATTAAAAAAAAGACATTTTTTGACAAGGTTTCTCTGTGCAAGTCTGGAACTTACTGAGAAAGCCAAACCGATTAAACTAGACTGCTTCTGGCATTGGAGCCGCTGTTGAACTTTTAAGAAACAGACAGGCACCTTGTGGATTTGCTGGCTGCACATGCACGGGCTCAAAAAGCCATCAAATACATTCAGGGGCAGAGCGGTCCATCAGGGGCTATTAGAGTGGATATGACATCTGGCTCAAGAAGTCTCTAAGGCATGAGATGGCAGCAGCTGAGAGGTTTTTTCAGAGGAATTACCCATGCATGGTAGCCCAGTCCCGACAGCCTTCTCATAGACATCTGCTCCTAGCGATGTTTAGAGACAAGACACATCCACCTTCCATCTGATCCCGTATGTCTGTTAGTTCTTTTGATTTCTTTTGTCTTGGGAAAGCAGGGTTGTATTATTCAGGTGAAGGAAGAGAAGTGAAAAATACAGTATTAAAGTATGCATAGGCATATTCCCGAAATACAGTTAACCTTGCTCAGCAGATAGAAGTCAAAGTGAAAATGCCTGTCTGGCAGCCTCTCACATTTAAAACTTCGCATATACAGGTTTAGATAAAAAGCTATATATACACAGTACAATACACAGCTAATTTGTTCTTGGCAAATAAAACAGCTTTGAAACCATAGATAAGTGATTTGTTTGTGTGTGGGTGATAATCGTTTGCACTGATGTGAAGCGACCTCAGAGAGGTCAGCTTTTGTCCTCATGGATCTTAATCAAAGTCAGCTGGACCATGAGCATGTGCGGCTTCATGGAGCCCCGTTTCGGATTTGTGATGATTAATGTTTTTTGTCACAGTTCTGCGCTGTACCCTGCCAAATGAGGGCTCCACTGTTCTTGGCACCATGCCTGTTCAGCGATAACCCTTTCCTCAGAGAGCTCACAGGACAGACCATGACGGGGGGGAAGATCAGAGAACAGTGCCCTGTCTGTTGTCACAGGGTAGCTGACTAGGGTTTAGGCCCAGTGCATTGAATCCCTGTCCATTATCCGGTGTTTGTAGACCACTAATCACTGCTCCCATGACTATAATGAACCAATGACACTTAGGGCCTTGAGCTTTTGGTCATCTGGTACTGAGCAGTCATCCAAAAAACTTTTAAAAACAGGCATTCAGTGGAAATGTTAGGTTCATGGTACATTACTGGTTCCTTCTGCCTCTCCTTGACACTCCATATTCCCACATCTCTTATTTCCCCAGGAAATAAGTATTCTGCCATCTGTCTTCCCCCTCTTGATGTCTGCCTTACTCCAAAGAATTATCTCCCTCCCCCGCTGCCCTTTTTTTTTTTTTTTCTTCTTCAGAAACAGTCTGCCAGGCACTATCTGCTTAAAATCCAAGCAATTGTTCTAAACTTGTCTCTGGCTTTGAAGTCTGCTGCTGTTATTTCAGGCCAGAAGAAGGTCTGGAGGGCTCAAAGCTTGTCTACTTTTCCCAACTATCCCATCTTTATACAAGGTTTAGTACCAGATACTGCTTCCATCTACAGACTTGTCCTCTCCATGTACTTAGACCATCACAGCTGCAAGGGCACTTGTCTCTTCACGCTTACCCAGGATACAACAAAAAATATTTATCCTCACCATGCTGATGTACATGTCCCGTTTGTCTCTTTTCATATGGCCATAGTAGATTGGCACACATATGTTTTTTTAGGGGAAGGATTGTTTTGTCCTGAACTTGTTTAAAGGAATCTGCCACCACTGGTAGATGGAAACATTTTGGAGGGAGGCCTTCCTTATATGTGTGAGTCATTTGAGGAGGAAAACCATTTCACCAGAACAGTATGACCATTGGGAAGCGCTGAAGAAGACTGAGCAAGGAGTGAAGCAAGACAGGTGAGAAGGTGCAGGATGCCTGTCATGCTGAGGGGCCAAAATGTGCATTTGGCTTTGGAGGAGGAACAGTGGGACAGGATACCATTAGGATACCTGACTTGGGAGACAGAGGAAGAAACGAATACCTAGGTAGACTGACACCAGCTTTTGAAGTGTTCATATGAAATTACCACCCTTCTTATTTTGTGCTTATACTGCTGATATGGCCAAGCAAATAACTGCAGTGTTTGAGAGAGCACTCTTCAGTGTGGCTGGTCTATACATCAGCTGCCTTTAACATGTCTGCCTTTGCTGTGCATGTACAATGAATCCTATGGTTGACAGGACCTATTGCTTAGGACTGACAGAGCAGACTCAAGTTACAGACAGGATCTCTGTCACTTAGATTTTATATTGTCTCTGGCACTCATACTTACACCCAGGGCTGACTCAAGGCACAAAGCTGCCTGACATAAGCCAGAGGTGCTGCCTTGAGAGGGTTCATAAACCCATCAGCCAATGCTAAAACGGTGTGTCTGATGTGCCCTGATGTGCCCTGATGTGTCATAAATATTCAGGGCACCAAAATGGAGACAAAAGGAATGAACAAATGGAAAAATCACAGATATACCAAAACTGGATGCATTTTTCACATCCAGTGTATTATTTACCATTACTGTCATGAACTGGAGAGATCATACTGTACTTGTGACTGCAAAGGTGAATGAAGATAATGAAACACAGTGAAGATTGCAGGAACATCGCAATCAACGTGCACCTCACCCTCCAGCAGACCCAGCTTTGCACTCCAGTTAGCAAGGAGTTCTCTTCCCCCATACTGGATAAGAAAAAGCTTTTCAATCTCTTAGAATCAAACCTGTGATTTTAGTAAGTCTCTCTATATTTATTCAGTTGGTGAACAAACAAGCTATTTACTGTAGGCTGTTTTCAAGCAGGAACTACATAAGGGTGAGTCTGAAAATTAGAAATGGTTGTTATAATCACTGTTGCAGGGATCATTCTACTCCTTTGTGTGCTGGTTGTTTCCTCACATGGGTTTCTTGTTCTGTACAACTGAGTTTAATGGCTATAATTGCATTTCTGAGCCTATGAACAATCCTAAACAATTGCAGTTTAATGTTAGTGCATAGAAAGCCATGAAGAGAACTTGTTATATTGACTCAGAGTTAGTGAAGTAAAGCAACAGTGATAACAATGCTGGCAGGTGAACTTGGATAGAGTTGTAATAGAACTTTTTTCATCCACAGATCTTGCACTTGAGGAGATAACCTGACCTGCATGGAATTGCAATGGAAAGGGTTTTATTTAGGAATTGTAGAGTTCTCAATCAATTTGGTCCATTACTAGAAGAGCACAAAAAGGTGATAGAAATGTTGCTACAAGGACTACTTCATACTTTTTTTGAAAACATAGGGAATGAATCTCTTCTCCTGAACTAGCAATTTGTCAGCAATTACTTCTGAACCATGAAAAGTGAAACATTATTCATTTAGAGTTGTCAGCCTCACAGAAATATTCCCTGTTGAGCAGTTTTTCACAAAGCAATTTTTAAAGGATTAAGTCCAAAGGAGTAGTTTCTGGAATTTATCCCCATTCATTGGAGATTGTGCATTTCTTTGAGTACAACAGTGAATTTCTTCTAAAAGCATGGTATGTACTTATCAGATTCCTGTGGTCAGTTTTATGACAATGGAATATATATCTGTCAGGACATAACATATGTTTGTAGGCATGGCTAAAAAAAAAAATTGAACAAGTTTGCTGTAAAGCTCTGTGAGCTTGGCTTGCAGCTTGAGGGCAGGGAGCAAGAGGGATGGGAACAGTCACTGTTACTCCTGGAGAGCTCCTCCCCTTCCAGCAGCATAGCATGGCTGTCCCACGCCCTCTCCAGCTACAGCAGCTAGTTTGGCTTTCTAAAACTCAGGCATAGCAAAATAGACAAAGGGCTGTCTTTTTCTGCTGCCCCAGCAACCTGCTGCCCTAATTATGTGCTTATTTAGCCTGTGCCTACAACTTGTGCTGGCTCATAACCATGTGATCAAGGCTGTCCCTGGGGGATTTTAATTGATTAAAGCATCTCTTGATTCTTTGGACAAGAGATGCAAGGTATAAAGTTTTAAATCTCAGGAAGGGAAATAAATAGATTAGAAGTATTTTGGTTCAGCTTCAGAATTAAATTCTTATCTGTTTCAAGACTGCACGAGAAGAAGAGGTGGACCACAAAACTATTAGTAGCACAGGGTCATATATATGAGACAGAAGATTCAAAAGCTGAATCTAAGACACATCATTAGCTTTACTGCTGCCATAAAGGAATAAAAACATAAACCGGCAAGTAGCTGTCTAAGGTAGTTTGAAGAAGCCATCAGTGAAACTCCGAAAGAGAAGAGGCAATGTCTATATCCAGCCGTTATTCAAAACTCAAAAAAGAGGGACAAACTGAATTTCTCATGCCATAGGTGTGAATTTGCTTTACAGGTTTTTTTTTTGTCTGTGATGACAGAAAACTATAGGGCAGTAGATGCTTCCAAAGATTATTAAAAATTAGTTTTGCAACTGTGTAAAAGAAACAAAAAACTGCATTCTTGATCTCTGAGGAGAATCACATGTGACATTCTTCAAAAGGTAGATTTCAGCTGTGATTTGTGACTTCCTTGCTTGAAAACCTAGGGAGCTATCTTCCTAAATTTGACAATTAACAAGGTATGCTGCTATAATCATAGAATCATACAATCATCTAGGTTGGAAAAGACCTTTAAGATCATCAAGTCCAACCTAGCACCGCCAAGTCCACCACTAAACCATGTCCCTAAGCGCCACATCTACACATCTTTTAAATACCTCCAGGGATGGTGATTCAACCACTTTCCTGGGCAGCCTGTTGCCAGTGCTTGACAACTCTTTTGGTGAAGAAATATCTCCTAATATTCAATCTAAACCTCCCCTGGTGCAACTTGAGGCTGTTTCCTCTTGTTCTATCGCTTGTTACTTGGGAAAAGAGACCAACACCCACCTCGCTACAACCTCCTTTCAGGCGGCTGTAGAAAGCGATAAGGTCTCCCTTCAGCCTCCTTTTCTGCAGACTAAACAACCCCAGTTCCCTCAGCCGCTCCTCATAAGGCTTGTGCTCTAGACCCTTCACCAGCTTCGTTGCTCTTCTTTGGATGCATGATATGCAGAATGTTCATCTGAAACAAATAGAAAATGTGCTTTTTGACTTGGAATAAAATGTTGGACACAAAAATGGCCTAGAAACTCTATTTAATTTAAATGTCCTGACTCCTGCTGGCCCAGGGGGTGCCAAATTCTTTAGACAGCTCTGCCTGCATTGCTAGTTCTCACAGTTGATCATGAGGTAAAGAGGTGAACGTGAAGACAGGAGGTCTTTGGGAGCAGAAACTTAGTGAATGAAGGGTCTTTGTCAACACTGATGAAAAGTCCTGGGAAGAAAGTGTCCAGGAATATTGATGGAAATGATGAACTGAGCTAAAGGACTTCACACCCTTCTGCTGACATCAACACGAATGGTAAAAAAGGTAGTGAAAGCTTAGGAGAAAAGGGAGAAGCTGTTTGTTTACTGGACTTTGCAAAGAATGCACAGAAACAGGAGACAGACCTCGCTCCTGTGAGCTTGCAAAATACCACGCAAGAAACCAGACTCATCTTACTGCAGCTACCAGTATCTTCTTACCTCCATTTTTACATTAGCACTTCTCTCCATTTCACCCTACTGGTCTCTCTTCAGAGAATATTTTGAGGCCTCTTAATATTCCAGCATCAAATGCTGTATGAGCATTACACAAGGAGCAGGTGTAGTTCTGTGGTCTCTTGAGATGTATAATCATCCATCCCCTCTCCTGATGTTGCTGCTGTCACTCTATAGGGAAATGGAGCAGTATCCGCTGTGTATCCTGTGTAAATGTGATACCATAAATGCATTGCAGAAATGTGTCTGCAACAAACACTTTATTCATGTCCATAATATTTTCTAGTTTCTAGAGATTTGCTATTGATCATAGCAACTGGTATTAATCTATGAGTCTGCCAATATCAGTCATTGTCTTTTAACTCCACATATTCATGCTCAATGGCAGCAAAAGCAATAAATGTTTCCTTTGGGCTGTTGGCAATCCAGCTCATTTGTCATTTTTAAATGGACACCTGGGGCAGATTCTGTCCAAGCAAAACAAATCAATACAGTTAGTTACACTAAATGCATTCAAACAAGAATACTTGAAGGGGGAGAAGAAAAAGGTGCTGCAGCAAAGGAAATGATGGAGAGGTACACATGCTACAGGCTTGGCGAAGGCTAGGGAAAATGGCAGCAAGTTTAATCTATGCCTTCGCAGTGAGGAAGGGATTGAGGATCAGGTGAAGGAAACTATAAAAGGGAGGATAGGACTGAGGAGGAAACTGAAGAAAGGCCAAAGAGGTAGGCTTAGGAAAAAAAGAAGATAAAGTAGTGGATTTAAGATGGGCCCCCAGGGCTGAAGCAGAGGAACCGATGAAACCAGTTACCGTGCCACAGACACTGGGCAGGCCTGGAGAGGAATCTTGTTTCTAGTTCATTTGATTCAGGACCAGTGTTCTGGACTTTGAAGCACCTGGGGGATTTTATAGCCCATATCACTTATGCTGCTATCATGGCTTTAGTGTGGCAATAAAAGTCACAAGAAAAGCAGCTTGTGCAACAGCCCAGTGCTTGGAAATGGTGCAGAAAGAATCTCTTATGTCTGGTTTTATAGAAGTAGATAATATAGAAGGTAGGGTTTGTTTTCTTCGCAAGCATTAAATTTTAGTCACTGGTGGGGGTTAGTTGTAGGACTGGCTGAAGTGGGTGTTGATGATTGGTTTTTTTTTTATTTCAAACTGTTCATGTTGGATGGTAGCAAAAAGAATATGCTTTTCTGTGGGGTAAGCAATTGAGCTAGCTTGTCATTTTAAATGGACACCTGAGACAGATTCTGCTGCAGCAGAGAAGACCAATACAGTCAGTCGGACTACAAGCATTAAAACAAATACATTTTGATGGGAGAAGAAAAAGATGCCACAGGAACAAAAATGACACAGGAAAAAAGAAAGGAGTTACATGCAACAGCCATGGAATCAGGAGGGATGGGAGGCTTTGTGTTCACGTGCTAGAAATTTCTGAACTGATCCACCAAGATCATGATTAAACCAGCTTTAATAATGTGTTGTCATCAAAAAGAGGAAATTACCTCCACTCCCAAAATGAGTAGACTATGGAAGGCTGCTTATAGATGTCTCACAAGGCTGCAGCTGGTTCCTTGTTCTCCTTTCTTTATTCAAAGGCCAAAGATACTGTAATCCATCAAGATCATTATGAGAAAAGAAATCAAAGAGGTGCATTTAGTTTTTTAGATTATGTGAGTCTGAACCCTAGAACAATAAGCAAATGGTGGCAAAGTGGTTGAAGTGTCTCACTGTGATTCCAGAGCTCATGCCTCTGGCAAACCCATCCTGCATGCTGCAGGATGATCCTTGGCTGTAGCTGATCACACAGGTCGGACAGGTGATGGGAGCAGGAGGATCTCAGTGACGTTGCTTTTACGTATATGTTTCCGGGTGTGTGCTAGCTCCACTGAGCAGCCTAGGTTTGGCAAGAACTCCAGCAAGACTGCAAAACAGGTGGTGCCAGTACGCTTGAACTTGAATGGAAAGGTAGCCCTGAGACCGGGGGGCTTCTCATTTCGGAGGGCTGAGAAAAGGCCTCCTGAGAAAGCACCTGATCCTTTTCCAAGAGGCGGGGATATGCCATTCTTCCACCCAGAGTGTCACCTCTAGGCAAACCCCTCTTTCCGTCTTTGCTCTGGAAGGGAACTGAGGAGTACGATGTAGGGACAGCCAACATCATCCTGCTGTATCAGCTGCAGGCAAAGCCCGATCTGCGCTTCCGGAGAGCGGAGAGCCGCTGGCGAGGGGGAAAGGAGGCAGACGCGCCCGCGGTGCGGCACTTTCTGCCGGCGGATGGTCGGTCCCAGCGCGACCCCCCCCCCATCCCCCGCCTCCGCCGCCGGAGCCTGTCCCACGGCGGCCGTGCATGAGCCGGGCTGACGGGCAGGGACTGCACCCCGGTGTCCCCCCGTCCCCCCCGGGCCGTCCTCGCCGGCGGCGCACAGCCCCCCGCGCCAGGCACAGCCTCGCCCCGCGCCCCCCGGCTCCCCGCCTCATCTCGGGGGGCGGTAAGGCTTCGGGCGCGGCGGCCTTCTTCCGCCACCTGAATCAATTCATCCGGATTTTCTACCTGCAACTTGTTCGGTTGGGGCTGTTTGCGGGTTTTTGTCGGGTTTGCATTTTTGTTGTGGGTTTTTGGTTTTTTTTTAAAATCTATTTGGAAGTACGGGAGCGGAGGGCGAGCAAGCCCCGAGTGACTCGCCACAACCCCCCTGCGGGGCGAGGGACGCTGCCAGCCGCCACCTCCCCGCTCCCAGGGTGTCGTCCCGTCCCCCACCCCCCGCCCCGCTTTTCTCCCCAGCCCGGGACGCAGCGGGGAAGCCGCGGCTTACGGAGGTAGGTTGGGAGGCGGCGGGGGGCTGGCCGGCTGCGGGAGAAAGGCCGGCGGAGGGCCGGGGGAGGCCCAACGGCCGCCGCCCCGCTGAGGCGAGGGGCTCCCTGCCGCTCGTTTGTTTGGTTTTTTTTGGTTTGTTGTTTTTTTTTTGGGGGGGGGGGGGGGGTGGTGGAAACTCGGTGCTTTCTCGCAAATCGCGGTCGTTGTGTGAAGCTTTCTCAGCCGGCACGACGGTCCGCTGAGGGAAAGCTCCGCGGTTCAGCCGCTGGTTTTGGGGGGCCGTGCGCTTGTTTTTACTTCATTTCTCCTCCGAAGGAAGGCCCGTGGAAACCTCCCCGCAGGTTTTCATTGCGGGTTTTAAAATGCTGCGGGTGTTGGGGTTTGGGTGTTTTGTTTTTGGTTTTGGGTTTTTTTTCCCCAGCACTTGAAATCAACACTGGCGCACAGACCACTTCTAAAATAAATGCTAATGCGTTTGTATCTCTCCAGTTATAGTGTGAAGAAAGATATTTATGGTGCTTGCCTACCCACCCTATGAACAAACAGGTCAGTACCTAAAGTAAGTGGGTTTGATGCTTCAAGTAACTTGGGAAAATGAATTTCAACATGCAAGATGCACTGTCATTCATACATATATGTATTTAACCTAGTTAAACTCAAAACGTTGGTGGCATGCAGAAGTTTAGTCCATTTTCCTTTGCAGGCAGGAACTCCTTTTGCTTGACGTAAGGTTTAGAAAGTGATCCTTCTAATATGCTCCTGTGTGGCCCAGTGTACTTAATTGGGTGTGGAAAATACATATTTATGCTGTTTCTTGCTTCAGGATGATGTTGTTTTAATAATGGAATGCAGCTACTTTTTGATACATCATTAAAATCTTTTATTTGGCTTTTTGCCAACAAGTGGGCAATGTTAGCAAGAGTTACTTATGTTACAACTCTCTTTAAACTGTGGAGCATCAATGCCTCTGGTAATTTTCTCTTAAAACTGGCTGATGATTAAGATAATAAAGCTATTACCAAGCCAAGACAAGAAAGTATTGGAAGAGTAGATTGGTAGCAAACAAGGAGCCCATATAGATTTAGAAAAGGGGTTTAATGAGTGTAAAAAATGACATTCTGGAAGTGAGATGTGTCAGGCTGAAATGAAGAGTTTCCAAAAGCCAGTCTGAGTTAGATTTCACAACAGAAATCAGAAGACAAGGAAAGCGGCAGCAGTGGGCAAAGCTTAAGAGTGTAGCTAGTTCCAGAACAAAACAAGTAACTTGCTTCTTTTTGGAATGTTAACATCGATATTGGACCATGGGTACACAGGCTGAAGAACCCATGGGGTTTAGAATATGGAAACTTTGTGAAGAAGCATTTGTTCTGCCTTCTCCCTCACCCCTCCAGCTCTGGTTGGAGCTAAGGAGCAGACCGTGTGTTGCAGGTACAACAGGGCTGACCCAGTGTGCTGTGGCTGTGGACTGCAGAACAACTTTTAGCTCCTGCCCTCAGCACAGATTGGCATTGGCAGTTGCTGAAACAGCAGGGCAGCCCTGAACAGCCACTGGTATATTCCATGGTCAGTATGGAAGAATTAGGAGATGGGAGTTAGGATAGATCATGCCAGGCTAACTTGATATTTCTGTGCAAAAACAACTGGTTTCTGAAAATGAGAATGACAGGAAAGTTCTCATTTTTGTGTTCCTCTGACACTTCTAAGCTTGCTGTCTCCCACCAGCCACCTTTTTTCTCCTCGACCCGTGTGGAGCATAAGAATTTTTGATACGGGGATTGTCAGTACTCAGAGGTACTGAAAGGCCCTTTGGGGTGAAAAGCTGCCTGGCCAGAGGCATGCAAAAATAAAGGATGAACAGAAATTACAGGAGATGTAAACCATATTTGAATTCTAGGAAACCTTTCTAGAGGATATGAACGTATAAACAGCCTTATCGTCAGTATGCACGTTTCATGTCACCTTTGGGTTTGCCTAACATAACTACATGTTAGATTTGCTTAGATTTAGTAACTATTCATCACAAGATCTGTGAGTTAACTGTATATTTTATATTTTATGTGTTGAGTGATAATAATAGGCTCCGCATTAATATGCACACACACGCACACAAACATACTTCCTGAATACATCAGCAGTTAGAAGAAAAATGCCTACTTTAATGTTCTTAAAACCTCCTTTATTTCTTGCTGAAGCAGCCTATGTCTATTATAGACACTGACCTTGCATCTCTGGCAGAAACATCCACCTGTACTCAGCAGCCGCCAGCATTGTGTCTATGGCTGTGATTGTGTCTATGTTGTAGGTGTGCATGAGATCCTTGAGTGTGCACTAGCCCCAGCCTGCCCATTGCTCTCATTTCCTGAGGGAATGGGAGATGGTGAGCATGCATCTACATGTAGGCACTGTGGGAAATGAGCAGACTGGCACCTGAGGGTGGAATCTGGCATCACTAGCATGACAATGTAGACACCCCCCTTCTAATAAAAAGTTAGTGGTGGCAAAACACCAGGCAGTTCTTGAGGAAAACACAGAATTTTCATGTAGTGTAATCTAGTTGACGAAATGAGATTTTTTGAGGAGTCTCAACTGATTCAGGGCTTCAGGCTTTAAGACAGAATCACTGAATCCTTTCACATTCCTTAAGCATTTCCCATTTTGTTGTTTCAGAATGCTCACCAGAACCCCAAGCGTTGTTGCCCAAGTCTTCCTTCTTCTAAGCATAGTTCTTGTCATTGTTATTGCAGTGATTCAGTTAAATCAGCAACAGATCCTCTCCCCAGGGCTTAAGGTAAGTTTTAGAATACCCAAGGAAGGAGAACAATGTTTTGAACTGATATTTAATGATGTTCCTTTCTAAACTAATTGTTGTGGGGTAATTCAAATAAGCTGTTGTTTAATCACATCTTTATCATGGGAAAACTGAAGCTGAGAGAAAAAGAGAATTGGTCAAGATCACAGAGTCAGAGGAAAAGCATTCCTTGATTCCCTTTCTGTAATGCCCACCACACAATGTCTTCTCCAGGACTGAAAGGCCAAGCAAGGAGAAAATGCCACTGCTTTTTTATTTTTTGCCGGAGATTGGAAGTAATTTTAAAATAATTTTGAAGTGGGAAATACCTGGAGTTTAAATTCTGCCCCCAAGCACAGCTAGGAATTTCATGCTGAAATCTTTGCAAACTGCTCCTGTGGATCAAAAGCATTTGGGCTGTAAGTGTGCACTTTATGATTTACCACATGTTGGGACTTGCTGGATATTAACAGAAGCAACGTAGATTCATGAGGAGGGGCAGAACAAACTGGAAAAGACAAACTGAAATACTCTGGAATTTGGGCTTTACCTTGAGCTGCTGGAGTATGTGTGCACTTATTCTTCAGTGAGATGTACACAATTGAGGACAAAGCTGTAGAAATTAGCCTTCTAGAGAGGCTGTGCAGTCTGGCATTTTGAGTTCTTTGGTTTTTCTCACGATAGCTACAAGCATATAAACCTTGTCAGATCCATTTTTGAAGTCCTTTCTACCTTTCCCTCTGCGTATGTATTTAACTGGATAGTTCACATACTGATGGTGATAGGCTAATGTCTCATTACACTTCATGGGATTACAAACACCTTTGGCTTTGTCTGAATCATTTGGTGGTGTATGAGTCAGACAATGGGATAAAACTGTATTCTGATACCAGTTTTATGTGTTTGTGTGGTGTGGCAGGGTGTGTGTGCTGGGATCTTGCATGGGGACACAATGCCTCAAGCTTACTCCCTGTTATGCCCCAAACTGCTTGCAGCTTGCAGCAGCCTTACATCCTGCCAATTTTCATGCAAGGCAAGGCTGGACTGACACGTAGGCTGAAGCCACTATCTAAAAGACAGCCTACACATCACTTGTGTTTGTCATTAGTTCAGTTACACATTCAGAATAAAATTGTCTACCTTACTCTTTGAGCAAACCATCTGGAGCTGGTTGAGGTCAGGAGGTCTGCTTCCTGAATCACAACAGCTTCATGGCTGGTCCTGGAGGAAGACTGGTGGTTTCTCTGCTAGGTGCCTTGGCTTTAAATTCCTTTTTGGGCTGTAAGCCTGCCAATGCAGAAAATCCCAGCTGATATGGAGGACCCTGTGTTTGGTTCCTGAGACTCTGCGTAGTCCTCAGTGAGTGATTAACACTTGCAGGAAGTAATTCTTCAGGAGCAGAGGGAGGACTTTCGTATGCCAGTGTGAAATCCTCCAGTACTTAGTTGATATGATGGAGCCTGGAAAAGGCAGTGTCCTGAAGTTAGTGATTGATTAAAATTAAATATGGCAGTAACATGATTAAAACAGACTTACTCTTTGTAAATGGCCTTGTTCTTCTTCTGGCTCTTCTCCATGAAACCAAAGCAGCAACTGAAGGATAACTGGAGTTTGTGTTATCTGCTTCATAATAGCTCTTTCCCAGAATGCGCATTTAGAGCATCCAGGTTCGTTCCTTTGTGGCACAAGAGATAAATTATCTGCTACGCCACTGATGTTTTAAAGTGTTGTTGCAGAATTAAATATTTTCGTTCCTTGGTGGTTGGGTATCTGAAGATTCAGCCAGTGATTTGTGAAGGAAGGACCTGTCCATGTGCATGAGGCTGAGGCACTGAAAGAACTTATGACTCATTGGCACACAATGTGAAGTCAGAAGACTGATGAAGAGAGCACAAACATCCTTAGTGACATAGTTTGTGAAGTCCAGAATTGTAAATGATGCTAGCTCTGAATGTAATGAGCTTTTGTTATAGTGGTTTGATAGTAGTATCCATGGAGCCTTTCACCTTTTAGTTGATCAGGGGAAGTATCACCTGGATAAATATAAATTTTCATTATCTAACAGTCCTCTAGGAAACAGACTAGACTGGTATTGCTGGTAGTTCTCTGGAGGCCAGGAGTTTGTAGGATTACAGTGGAAGCTGGGAACTAATGAGGTGTGGAAGCTGAATGGTTTGCCACCTGAAGCAGTGATCTTTCTCAGTCAGACCTGAGGCTCCCCAGGGAGGCAGTGGGATGAAATTTATTGGCCTGCTGCAGGGGCTTTTACTGCTTTGCAGCTAGATGGAGGCTTTCATTTTTCAGTATTGTCAGGCTCCTGGGCATCTGTCTTTTTTTAAAGAAAAAAGTTGACAGAAAAATGAACCCTACACTGTGATTCCTACCAATTAGATGACTTTGGAAGAGGGGGCCAGCTAAACGTCCTTTCAGTGGTCATAAAGAGGTGTTGTGGTTTAACCCCAGCCAGCAACTAAGCACCATGCAGCTGCTCACTCACTTCCCCCCCACCCAGTGGAATGGGGGGGGAAATCGGGAAAAGAAGTAAAACTCATCGGTTGAGATAAGAACAGGTTCATAGAACAGAAAGGAAGAAACTAATAATGATAATAATAACAATAATAAAATGACAATAATAATAATAATAATAATAAAAATAAAAGAATTGGAATATTCAAAACAAGTGATGCACAACGCAATTGCTTACCACTCGCCGACCAATGCCCAGTTACTCCCCAAGCAGCGTTCCCTACCCAGGCTAACTACCCCCAGTTTATATACTGGGCATGACATCCCATGGTATGGAATACCTCTTTGGCCACTTTGGGTCAGCTGCCCTGGCTGTGTCCCCTCACGACTTCTTGTGCCCCTCCGGCCTTCTTGCTGGCTGGGCATGAGAACCTGAAAAATCCTTGACTTAGTCTAAACACTACTTAGCAACAGCTAAAAACATCAGTGTGTTCTCAATATTATTCTTGTACTAGATCCAAAACATAACACTATACCAGCTACTAGAAAGAAAATTAACTCTATCCCAGCCAAAACCAGGACAAGAGGATAAGCAAAACTGTGGTTTTCTTCCCTTCGTGCAGTTTGCCTTCCTAGTTGCTACAGTTTTCTGCTGCCATAAAAGATGGGAAAGGGGAAAAACTGGTCTGGTGAGCAGTAGAATGGGATGGAGAAACCTGTCCTTCAATCCCACAGAGAGTCCAGGTGACCTGGGACAAGTCACTTAAATATTTCTCATTTATTTCATAAATAAACATGGGGTAATGTTGATTGTCTTTCCCTCTTTGTTGTCTCACACTCTGGCACAACCTGTTGTCAGTGGCAAACTCTCAGGTGGACTGCCCAAACCACTCAAAGGGAGAGGTTTATGGGGCAATTAGAAAAGAACCAGAATGTTACATCATTCTCACTGTGGACTATTATGTACTTTACCTCTTTGCTTGTAGCTTCATGGATCCCTTGTGCATCCTTGAATCTAAAGCCTGTGCTTAAGTATCAAACCCTTCAGTGTGTAGCCAGCGTAGCTGGGATAATGGGAAATGAACTTGCTGCAAAATCAGGTCATAACACAGTGTTATCTATGTGTCGGTGTGGATTCTGAACCTGATGCTGAAAGGAAATGAGCATTCTCCATCCCCACTGAATTCATTATTGAAGATATGTAGTATGTTCTTTGTTTTGCAGCCAGATTCATTCTGTGCTTGGCTGTTGGATTCATGCCTAAGCGCCTAACGCTAGAATTAATCTCTCTTGTAAATATACTGTGCATACATTTTCTAAAGTGTTTGATGGTGCAAAGAAGTACAGCTGCATATGGGCCTTTAAGCTGTCACTGTTTGTTTCTTGATCTAATGGCGTTGGTTTTTTTTCTCCCCAGTACGGAATAGTCGTTGATGCTGGATCCTCTCGGACTACAGTCTATGTCTATGAATGGCCAGCAGAAAAAGAAAATGACACAGGAGTAGTAAGCCAAACCTTCAAGTGCAATGTGAAAGGTGAGCTCAAATGGAAGTTCCTTATTTCTTTCTAGCCTCCAAGAAGAGGTTAACTGGAAGCTTATATAGTTTTTTTCTGCTGTGTTCCCTTTTCAGTGCTGGGAAGCAAGAACTGTTGAGACTGTGTCTATATCTGTCAGCATCAGTCCTTCTCCTACTGATACAGCAGGGTGCTCTAATCTGCAATGGAGAGAGGAAATTTCAGCTAAACTGGATTTACTCCATTGCAGTGCATGATTGGCGCAGACAGAATTCTATCTACAGGGAATCAGGCCCTGTAAATGTTTAGTCCTTGTGCCCTGAAATAATTTATTTTAAAAGGAAAGTATAAAATATATTTAAAAATAGCTTGGAATAAAAAATCTTTGAGAAGAATGGGGATCTAGCCCTTGTTAGATGTTAGCCATTAATTTTGATGGAGGCAAAAATGGGTGTCACCTATGCTATAGGTGTTTGACAAATTAGTTTTTATTTTCCGGAAGCCTTAGTGATGTTTAAAAAAAAATAACCTTTGCTGTTTGAGTAAGGTTTCCTAGAGAAACAAGGCTTATGCAGTTCATCTGTAATTGTTCTGTAATTAGTTGGAAAGAGGCAACCAAGGGGAAATTATGAAAGGCGTGCGGAAGGTGAACAGGAAGAGCTTCTCCTTACTACAGAACTAGGGAGCATCTAATAAAATTATCAAGTAAAATAGCTAAATTGCAGAACTGTTTCTGACAGGATGTCATAGTTGTATCAAATATGCAGGTCTGGCCTTTGGCTCAGGAAGATCTATAGTTGTGCACTGCTAGAAGGTGTCCATGACAAGTACCACTGGCTACCTGCCTTGTCTTTTATATGAGGTTTTGCACTGATTCCTCTCAGAGGGAGGATGCTGGACTAGACTGACTTTTGCTCACACTCTGATATGATTAAGTATATGTTCTAATAGCTTGTTCTGGATTCCTTCATAATAGCTTTTGAATCTCTTAGTCAACTTCAGTGACATTTGACTAAGCTTTCAAAGATACCAAAGGTCCATACATTTTGTAGAGACAGGTGGCCAGGCAGGGGAAATAAATCCACATTATTAAACAGTAGCTAGACCACAAGGGATTTCTACAGGAAGCCAGACTTCATAAATTCTGCTTGTCTGAGTAATTAACTTTAGCTTGTCCTCTAAAATACTGACTTCAGCAGTACTGCTTTGTTTAGTGTACTGGTTTGGGTTTGCAAGTTAGGTAAGAGGAGAAGGTAGGGCAACTCAGGAAGTCTCAGTGCAGATTTTGTTATCTCTGATAATAACTTGATAATAACTGTGGCATTCAAAGATAATTTTTCCCTTTCCTTCTCTCTTAGTCATGATCATGCAAAATCCTGCATCCCTCTTTGTGTCTGGAAGTAGATGCTGGAGATGTAGCCATAGAAGTCCATGAGTAACTAGGAAATGAGTAGAAGGCAATGGTTTCTTAACAGCACCAACATTTCTGTTTTCAGCGTTAAATACATGTGTGGACATTCTTAGCAATTTTAGAACAAGGAAGGGAAAGCAAGTATAACATGCACAGAAATAATGCACTGTCATGTGCCTGGTGGTGGGTCCTTACAGACTGCAGGAATGGTGGCCAGCCTGCTGAAGTGGGGGCTGCACTCTGCTAGCTCATGTCTTGACTCATTAGGAATGTTGCCTTTAGGAATTCTGGCGTGAGAAAAATGCACAGAGAAACTGCATTGTTCTTCCCCGCAAAAAATGACAGAGGAGTACTTTGTGAATTTGTTTTAATTGGTTTAGATTTTGTTTTGCCTCTGGGGAATACAGAAAATTGTGAAATGAAGGAGTCCAAATTGCTGTGAACTGTTCAGGTCCAAAGGGGCCTTAACTGTAGTCAACCAAAGTACTCCTCATCCTCCAGTGTACAAAATCACCAGGGTTCACTGCTCCAGTCTTGGATGACTCTGCACTGGAGGAGACAGAGGGCTTATGGCTGGAGGCACTGGTGAATACATCTGTCAGTGTTTCTTTAGTGACCCTCTAACTATAGCCTTAAGCACTTACATTGGAGGATGGTTCTGGGCATACTGAGAGGCAGAGATTCACAGACCTGCTGAACTTGAAAGTCAAATGATCAACTACTCTTTAAGTTCCATGGTGGTTTTATGATTTCATTTCTGCCTTTATTAGGTACCTCTGCCCCTGTGTGTAGGAGCCAGCCCCAGATCAAAACCCTTTCTATATAGTGCAGTTAATCTGCCCTGGTCAGGCTCTAAGCATCAGCAAAGCAGGCAGTTGTCCTGAACAAAATGGTCACTGCCTTGTGACCTGCTCTGTTTGAACACTGGGAGATGGAGGTTGCTGCCACCAAGGGAGTGTGAGGCAACAGCAACTGCCGAGGATGTAAAACAGCAGTTGCTGCTCTGTTTTCCTCTGATAACAGCTTTCCTTCCAGCTTTAGGCCTGCCTGTGCTAGGCTTAAGACTTTTAGAAAGTCTTACTCCAAACCAGGGCTGTTAACTTCTAATGATGACATGGTAATGTTCATGGTAATGGAGTGTGGAGTCTGTAAAGTCTTACCTATTTTTTCTTCTGTTTTTATCAATGCAGTGTGGCCAAACTTAAATGGTTTCTCATTTTAATTCCGTAAGAGCCAGCTTTTCTTAGCTTGGTATCAGGTTGTGAGAGAGATGCCTGTTACAGGAGAACTAGATGGAATTCTGGCACAGTTGTTCTCTGTGGGGCAATGGCTTCATGGGAATGCCTGGATTTCTCCCTCTGCTACTTCCTCAGCTAGGAAATTTTAGTAAGGAATGTTTTTATTCACACCCAAGTTGAGCCTTAACAAGTTGAGGTCCTGCTGGTCCTTGGAGTGTTGAGCAAGGGAGGAAAGATTTTGATGTTAATTGTTCAAATAGTTATGCCTTGTGCAGCATGGTGAACTCTCATTCCTGCTACTTGAAGGCTTTGGAAACTTCAAAGCTGTGATATACTTAGTAGTTCATGCACCAGCCTAGAGTTGGACCTCTATGGCTTCAAGAGCCATTTGTGTGCATCTTGAAATTTCACCAGCAATTCCTTGCAGAAGCTTCTTTATTTTAGTTTCAGTTGAGAGCAGTGAGCTGTAGAGGTGCCATGGTGTCCACGACAGTTGCAGCAAACCCCATTAGAAAATCTTTGTCTTAGGTTATGGAAGGAGGGATTTTCTATACTTTAGCTGATCAGAGAAATTTTGCATCCATTAGACATGCTGTTTTCTACAGCATCTGCCATGAGTAAACCTATTTTCCTCATGAATATAGCACTGCTGTCATTGTGTTGTTACATGGTTGTACTGTATATCTTACTCTAGGTATGGTACTATAGGTGTATATGTATACACACAGAAATACAGGCAAGCAGTTTGCCAGTATCTTCTCTGTCTCACACAGCTGAGGCAGTCACTACATTGTTTATTCCTTAAGCACTCGTAGTTTTCCACCATCCTATCCTTGTTTGCAATTACAGGAGGGAGGGGGGAAATCTCTTTCTCTTAACACGTTTGCTAATTGGGCTAATTTGTAATTGGCAAAGCAGAATGAAATCAATCTACTTGTTCTCTTTTAGGCCCTGGTATATCCAGCTATGAGAGTAACCCTGGAGCTCTTGCCAAACCCTTTGATGACTGTCTGAATAAAGTCAAGGAGAGAATACCTGTTCATCTGCATAAAAGCACTTCTGTTTATCTGGGGGCTACAGCTGGCATGAGATTACTGAGGTATGGCAGAAATTTGCACTCCTCTGTATGCATACTAGCATAGCAGTCTGTGAAAACAGAATGTGAAAAATGTACTGGATGCATTTTTATCCATTGGAAATTGGCCATCTCAAAAGGAAATGGAGCCCAGCCAATTTAATTTAATTAACTTTTTTGATAGGGAAAGCGGGGCTGTATAAAAATCCTCTGTTATGCCATATTGAAAAGGAATGCTTGCTTTATTCTGGAGAAGGCAAGAGTTGAATTTTCTCTTCCATATCAGACTTAAAATTCAGTGTTATGTAAACAGATAATGTTTGTGCATATCCGTAAGCATCAAAGGTAGATTAAAGCTAGACACTGCAGAGTTTTCTGAGTGTGAATGTGGAGTAATGTGGCTTTTGGGGTCTGTCTGTGGCTTTAGGCCTGGCACAAACTGGCTTTTAATGTTTGTTCTGTGGCTAAACAGAGTGGGAAGAAAGACTCCAGGACTGTTTTAACCAGTAGCTGTCATATAAGCGCTTGGTTCACTAAAAAGAAAAGTACATATAAGAAACAAAACACCCATGAACTTGTATGATAAAGGGTGACGGTTGTACATAGTGGGGGAGTTACTTGCTGAAATGATGCTGGATACTTGGCTGTTCCCTATCATAAGCTTCACTTTTAGGGAAACAATGTCTGTTTTTTATTAGGTGATTGTAGGAGTTTTCTTGAGTTGCTAGTCAGTGAACAGTAAACATGAAATTGCCTTTCCAGATGCTCAGTGTCTCATGTTTTGTGAATTGCTTAGGTTGCAAAATGAAACGGCAGCCAATGAAGTCCTTGCAAGCATTCAAAACTACTTCAGAGCACAACCTTTTGAATTTAGGGGTGCAGAAATCATAACTGGGCCAGAGGAAGGGGTGTATGGATGGATAACAGCCAACTATTTAATGGGCAATTTCTTAGAGGTGTGTGGAAAAAACTGCATGCTTTTCTTTTCACTGTTTCTCTCTTACAAATGAGAAGTTTGAGAGGACATGCCTGTTAAAACATCATAGCATCATAGCCATAACTTCCATTTTGCACTGAAATACATAACAGGGTCTTTTTGTGGCAGCAATAGAACAAAGCAAACATAAATCAAAGAATGTGATGTTACAGGAATTTGGTATGGCAAAGGTAAAATTGTTGATCCACAAAACAGGACTCTTCCCTAAATGCCATCGGATGCCTTACCTAGAAACAGAAGCTGCATTGCTCTTAGATGCATTGGTATGTTAAGTGTGACAGGTGTTGATTGTCTTGACAGTGGTGCCAACTAAACATGTTTTCTTCTGCTTTTCTGTGACTTCCTCAGGTAGTTGCTGTCCCTGCAGCTCTACTGGTAAAGGACCTGCACAGCTTAGGGGTCTCCAAATTGTTTGGCAGTGTTGGCTCGCTTGTCTTAAGCAGAAAAGACTGAAGCAGTGAAGGTGGTTAAGTTGGTGTGGCCAAATGTGCCTCAGCTGAGCCAGAAATCACTCATACACAGTTCATTCCAATACTGCTGGCAAGCTGCAGGCTATGAGCAGTGGGCTGTGATACCAATATAAAGATACTTATGCCATCCTTGAACTCAGAATAGGGTTAGGCAGGAGACTCATAGCAGAGAGGGAGTCAAATGTGTTGGAAGATCCCTTTTTATATATAGATTTTCAGTATAATTTCATTCTCAGTAGAAGCTGTACCAAGATGATCAACAACTGCTCATCTGCATTCATGGCAGCAGTGTGCTGCCCTTAGCATTAACTGCACTTCTTCCAGATAGTCTTGCTAGGTTGAAAGAAATTTCAACCAAACCCCTGAGTATTGTTAGTTGTCCTGGTTGAATGGATCCTGTTAGATCATGGCAATTAATAAGCAGGAATTAGTTGTTGGTGATCTGAGTGATAGCTCATGGTGAATGTGTTGTTGACTCTTGCAAAGTTAAGAAAAATGGTATTGGAATCACACATTCTGGAACAGTTTTTTCTCATTGTGTGCGTTTCATGCAACAAAAATGATGTCATGAGGCTTCAGGGTGGTGTCAGTCTTCTACCACATGAATTTTAATAATCCAAATATCAAATTCCATATGGCAGATTCATAAGGACTACTGAAGGGACTGGAAGACACTGTGAAGCCAGTTTAGTATAGGGAATTGCATGAAGATCTATGTGTGGAATATCACTAGTAGGAGAGAGAAATTTTTACCATTCTTGTGACAGTAGGCTAAGAGTCAAATCCTGCTAGGGGCTGTTAATGGCAATCTTTTACTGTAGAATTTTCTTGTGAGTGTATTTGCTAGCCCATAAAGTTTCTTTTCCCTTCTTGTGCATACATTCATATCATTATGCTCAGTAAATAATATTACAGTAAATACTGAGATAGATAATCATAAAAAAATCTGTATTCTGCACTGTGACTGTGTAGATCAAGTACAGAATTTGGGGTATGTTTTGAGTAATAGGAAAAATGCCAGCTGAATGGATCAGATTTATTGCTACGACAGTTTCAGTGAAGGAAATGTGCAGATTATGGGTCCTTGTTCTTTCAACTTTGGAGCTTTCATTTGGCTTTTCTGTGGTTTTTTCACCCTATTTTCACTCTCTTTTTCTGTGTGATATCTTAATATTCTTTTCCTTTTATAATTCTTCCTGCCTTGAAATAAGTAAATCTTCATACTAATTCCATCCAGATTTGTGGGTATCTGGACTTCAATTCCCTGCATTCTAGTAGAGATATTGATCTGGCTAGTCCTGTGCTTTAATCATTGTGCTGTCCCCTGAGTTGAAAGCTACACTGCATTCCTTTTTCCGTCTTTCAAGATCATTTCACTCTGTGAAAGTACCTCCCTCTTATGTAAAAAAAATCTGCATTTTTCCTCATAGCTAAGATTTTTTTGAAAGGGTGCAGGACAAAGAGGGGGGGAAATCTCAAAAAGTTAAGAGTAGAAAAGCCTGAAGGGCGAACAAGCAGGTGATATTTCTAATTCGCCTTGGTTTTATTTTTACATGTAGAGAAACCTTTGGAGGACATGGGTCCGCCCTTACAGAAAAGAGACTATGGGGGCACTGGATCTTGGAGGAGCTTCCACTCAAATTTCATTTATCCCAGAGGACTCTCAGGAGAACTTCAATAGCACCTTGCCAGTGAAGTTGTATGGTTACAACTACAATGTCTACACTCACAGCTTCCAGTGCTATGGGAGAGATGAAGCTGAGAAAAGGCTTTTAGCATTGCTGCTCCAGGTCTGTTTAAGACCCTTTGCTATGTTGGTCTTGCAGGTGTTCAGTAATTGTCTGAGCAGGTTCTTAGCCTTGTGTTCGCTTCCCTTTGGTGGAGTTTGGAGACCCCAATAAGAGCTCTTATGTGCTTAGTTGTGAACAAATGCACTTAGGTTTCATACAAAGACCTTCATATTTGTTAAAAATTGGTGAGAGTTTTGCACCATTTGGCAAAAAGGCCCAACTAGTCCTGTAAGTGTTCTGCTGATCTTGCCAACGATTTTTTGAGAAAGGAGTATCTATGACTTAAAATGGTCAGCAATGTTGTACTGATTGGCCATGACAGAGAAGAAAACAAAAATACGTGCATATGTGGTTTAAAAAGATTCCCATAGTTATTGTCAAATTAGGTCTTTCTTGCTTTTGAGTAGCCTTTATTGTTTGGGGTTTTTTGTTTTTGTTTTTTTTCCAGAAATCAAACACCGGTTCCAATGTGGATAATCCATGTTACCCTCAGAATTATAATACTGTATTAATGATCAAGTACTTCTCTGGCAGCCTTTGTACACAGTCTCTGAGACCAGCAAATTACTACCCAAACCAGCTTGTGAACTTCCATGGAACAGGAGACCCAGGTCTGTGCCAGGAGATGGTTTCTCTATTGTTTAACTTCACTGCTTGCAGAGACAGAGAAGACTGTCCATTTAATGGAATACATCAGCCAAAAGCTAAAGGGAATTTTGTGGTAGGTTTGCAAACACAGCATTTCTTTTTGAGTTTGCTTGCTTTTGATTTCCGTAGTTCTGAAAGTAACAGACCTGTCATCTACTCCTTTTCTATAGGCTTTCTCAGGATTCTACTATACAATTAATGCTTTGAATTTATCTGGGCACTTTTCCCTAGCTGAATTCAATTCAAGTATGTGGTTTTTCTGTTCACAGAGCTGGGCACAGGTAAGTAGGTTGGTTTTTTTGTTTGTTTGTTTGTGGGGTTTTTGTTTTGTTTTGTTTTTTTCTTTTGTATCTGTAAAAGGGAAATATAAAAAGAATATGGACTGGACAAGTATTCAGAACTTTTCAGAAGGTCTCTATCAACCTCAGTGTTTGTTTTCCCACTACGCTTCAAACCATGTAGTATTTTTAGCATGGTTAAAACTTGGACTGGGTTTCAAAATTTCATTTCACAGTTTTAACCATGCTGTAAAGATGACATGGAAAATTTAGGAAACATAACATCCTTAATATTTTATGTGTGGTTTTATGTTTATTTTCATTTTTTACTGCATAAGCTGGATTACTGTCAGAGTCTTTCTAAATCTCCCTGTCTAGTTGTCCACAACTTTACTTGGTGTTTCTGAAAAATGCTAATCAATTCTAATTAGAATCCAAAGTATTCTCTAGGTATAAAAACCAAAAGCATTTGTCTTTCATAATTTACATGTTTTTAAAAAACCTTTTGCTTTCAGCTCCAGTTTATGCTGCCTAAATTTGAAGAAATATATGCTAGATCCTACTGTTTTTCAGCCAATTTCATTTATTACTTGCTTGTATATGGTTACAACTTCAATGCAGAAACTTGGCCACAGATACATTTTCAAAAGGAGGTGAGTAATAATCATTTCCTCTTACTGCTACTTTAATCCAAGGAAGTTTAGAAGGAGACAGAAAACACAGCAGCCTACAAAGATATAATGGTTGTAAACAGCTTTTGTAAATGATTGTCAAATGTCTGGCATATGCCAAAGCCACTTTTCAAGCCTCAGTAGCAATTTCAGCCTGGTTCCAGGGGTTGCAGCTTTACTTGAAGATGCTGCCTAGATTCTTTTAAAGAGCTTTAAGAAAGTATCAAATCATTGTGTTTTAGACTTTGCCCCAGTTTGTTGAAGTAGTGGCTTGCTCTAGGCAGTGATCTGCCTGAAACACCTCGTTGGTCAAGGTCAGTTTGAGCTAACCTTGCTGAGCTGGACAGGAGAACTCCCACTTTTCTGTCTGCTAGCAGAGCCTTGGGGGAACCAGCAGAGCCGGTTTGTAGTCAGTGAGTGGTGATGAAGCAACTAGGGCAGTTTTCATCCTCAGCTGACACATCCATCTGTGCCGTAATCTGGTTTTCTGGAATAAGAATGTATATCGATGGAGTATTGGCTTTTACTTGGTAGAGGCAGAAAGCTTACAACATTTCTGTAATAGCTGCATTTCTCTCTTCCCTGACGTCAGTTTTTCTCCTAAAAACCAGAGTACTTGGAACGAACTTGTATACGTCCATTCTAAAGCTACTGCTAAGAAATCTTTGCTTCCAAATCAGAAGGCATGGCCACTATCTAAGCTTGGCTGTTACATCAAGAAATGTGGACCCCACAGTGCTCTGTGACTCCATCCTTTCCTGTCTGCTACTGTACAGAGCCTTATTCTAAAACCTTGTCCCGGACTATCTCTTAATCTCCATACAGTTTGGAAATGCTTCAGCACTTGCATGCAAAACCAACAGAAGAATAGGTTGTAGATTTTCATGGAGTATTCTTAAATGCAGGGTATGCTGGCAGGCTGTGAATGAGACATCATAAGCAATGTTTTCTGAACAGTCATATCTATTACTGGTGCATTAAGGAATCAAGTAGGATTTTCTTGCCTTATTTTGTCTTCTGGTGGACAACCATTAGCAACTCTGGAGGAGTGTCCTAAGTTTAGGCCTTCTACCAGGAATCAGCATAAAGCTTACTTTGGGATCTTAATCTGGACTTCATGGGGGGTGGATTTGTCTCAAT
Source organism: Buteo buteo (assembly GCF_964188355.1). Classification (NCBI taxonomy): domain Eukaryota; kingdom Metazoa; phylum Chordata; class Aves; order Accipitriformes; family Accipitridae; genus Buteo; species Buteo buteo. The sequence goes on along the minus strand of NC_134172.1, from coordinate 47,549,281 downwards.
ATTTAAATATATCCTGTATTGTCCCCAGCAGGTAGGAGCAGCCAAACAGAGCAACATTTTTCTGTATTTAGCCAAGACTATAAAAATACTGAGCAAAATAAAACCCCAAAAGGCTTACTTGAAATTAACACCTCTGTTACCTAGATGTTGCACTAGGGTAATCATGAAACTCCAAAAGGAAAACCTAGATTCTCTTAATTAGATCTGCCCCTACTAAAATAATAAGATCTAATGTTAACTGATCAGCTAAGCTACCCCAGAGATAGCAGCACAGTTTCTCCAAGAGTGGAGGGTGGGTTTTTTTGCCTATGCGAGGAGTATATTTCCTTTTAATTAGTGAACACAACCAGTGAAAAGAACCTGTTGCTGTAGCTTTCTTTTTATCAGTTAAACAAAAGGTATTAGGATATACACAACTACAAAAAGGACCAAATACTTTAGGCCCTTATGATCTCCTACAACCAGTAGCTGACTGCTTAAAACTGTTCATTAAAGACATTAAATCATTTATTAAAGTTCATCCCTCAACTTCATCATGATGCTTTTTTATACAAGAACAACAAAAGAGGTTTGGTTTCTCAAATTTGCTTTCCCAAATTTAAGTAAACTACTTATGGGCAGCCATTCAGGCAAACTCATCTCTGTAGGTGCAAAGTGGGATGACTTGTAATAAAGATGGAAAGTCAAATGAGTTTGGGAGAGCTGGTTGGTTGTAGAAGAACACAACTTCAGCTTTGTCCATCAGTAGTATACCCTAGAACTACCTGGAGTGATGGTGGTGCAGGCCCACTGAAGAAGAAAGTAACCTGTGGTAGAGCGTAAACCAAATACATTATCTTGTAGCTGGCCCTCTGTGCTAGTCCTTGTTTAATGAGTTCAACTGATTTCCTTTGAAATGCCCCCCATCCCCTTATTTTTTCACTCTGTTTAACAATACTTTGTTTGTTTTGTTTTGTTTTGTTTTTCCAAGTTGTGGTTTGATTTGCAGGAGGCAGTCATGTGTCCTTATATTTTATATAAATAGGCAAACCATTATTGGAGCCTGGGCATGTGGGAGGAGGACAAGGGACACTCTATCTTCACCCTTTGATCCTGTGCTTTTCAAGTGGCAGGATGATGATTTAATGAAAAAGGCAGTGGAAAATTCATAAACTCTGATGCTCAAATTGGAAGTGGGGAAACACAGAAAAGCAGGAGGACCATGGAGCAAATACAAACATACCCCCTTTGCTTTTGTTTCACCTGTTCCTACATAATTTTCCACTTACGTTTATTTTTTAAATGGAAGAGCCTAGTGCTGGCTTGTTTGCAAGCACAAAACCAACTGTGGAACAAAAGATGATATGTAGAGTTCCTGCTTTGGGGACTTTACTCTGGCGTCCTCTTTGTCCATGTTGGTGGGACTCTTTGTGGGGTTTTTTGTTTGCTTAAACTAAATAACTTCCTAGGATTTGGCTAAGATGAGGGGCTAATTCTAGGAATTAGCACAGTAGTGCTGATGGTTTTTTTGTTTGTTTTTGTAAAGTGTGTTTCTTGCACAGAGGATCCCATAACTGGCTGCCTGCATATATACCACACATCCTTGTACCCATCCATCTAATACATGTGTCCCACTTCTTTAGCCCAGTGACCAATTTTATTAGCTTCCTCTGGAACTACAAAAAAAAAGGTACTTTGAGATGGTTCTGTATCTTCTCTGTATACTCCACTAAAGTTTTCTCCTTGCTAACTTAAAGGGCAGTTGCCAGCATCAGCAGTTGAACTTCTGGAACCTCTTTTCTCTGACTGAAATGTGTATGGGAATACAGGACTTTTCTGTCTTTATTTCAGGTTGGTAACAGCAGTATAGCATGGTCACTTGGTTACATGTTAAGCCTCACAAACATGATTCCAGCAGAAGGCAAGCTGATCCAATTACCTCTGAAACCTTCTTTATTTGCTGGGCTCCTCGTCTTCCTCACAGCTATGGCATTGTTGTGTCTTCTCTTCCTTGTTTACTTGTGCATTGTATCACATAATCGGAAGAACATCAGTCATGTTGAACATGTATTTATTCCAGAATGAATGAACTTCATGAAAGACAAAAATTTTATAGTGCTATTAGTTGGACTTTATTTTTGAAAAAATGGAGGGCAAAATAAAGACAGGCAAAAAGACCTTGCGACCAGAAGCATAAATAGAGAAGAGACACAAAGGAATCTGTGATATGGTGAACTGGAGGGCTTTTGAAATATTTTGGCAATTGTTTCTATAAAACCAGATTGTTTGGTGTGCAGCAGAGAAAACATGGGTAGATAGGTCACCTTGCTTGACAAGGGATTAATAGCCTTTTCCTGCCAGGTATGTATTTTTTTGTTCATTAGCTCTGCGCTAACTGGTAAACTCAAGTGATGATGGATTTGATCATGGCGGTGGTTGTTTAAGATAAAATCAAACAAGTCGGTAGGAATTGTGGGAGGCGGGAACATGGCAGCTGTTCTTGTGTGCAGTGTTGACACTAAAAGCCCCCAGATAATCTAAATTCTGAAACTGGAACAAGCACATGGTAATGACAGGAACTGAAAGGAACAGCTGGGATAGAATTGTTTTTATTGCTGTTCCAAACAGATTGATCCCCACCACATAAAGGTGTAGTAAACTGCCAGTGCTTCTCAGGACTTTCAAGCCTGTCTTAAAACTGAGCTATATCTTTCAGTACCATGGAGATCTCAGAATGCCTCTGCTATGGTACATAAGATTTGCTTTGAAGGTGGAACAAAATGCTTTCATGCTTTAGTAACTGTACCTAAATTTAAATGTCTTGTAGTTACCTCCAGAAGCCACTAGGGTTTTCAGTGTCATTTTCTCAGAAATAATTTCACAGAAATACTTTTTGTAGGTTCTCCTACTGAAACACTGACCTGTATTCCTCACATATTGTTGATCTCAGACAGTCGCAGTCAGTACTGACTTGTCATGTACATATTATTTCAACTGCCTGGATAGAGTCTCAGACCTGGGACCTTCTGAAGCATTAACATGTTCAAAGCCAAGAGGAAATAGAAGCCAGTCTGCAAGCCAGCAGAACACCCTTTCTCTAGTGGGTTCGGGAACACATTGTTAGAACTGCAGTCATGACTGTAGTGCCTTGATCAGCCTTTCCACTGTCCTGGCCTCAGTGTTCCTTCAGCAGTGCTGGGATCTACCTAGCAGATGCTTCTGTCAAACACATTAACTCCAGAGCTTTCCTGGAAGTACTGCTGCCTTCATGCTCCAAAGAGCTGACTTCCTTGAAAGCCCAGGTACTCTTCACCAAACCTCTCATTCCCTTAAATCATAAGACTACAATTTTACCCACTGCTCGAGGAGTTCTTCACAGTCAGTGCCCCTTTTACCTGCCTGTCTTATATATAGCTTTGGTCTTCTTCAGCTGGCTTCTGAAATAACCCTTGAAAAACCCTCCTGCCCCATAATCTGCCATCTCTTCCCTTTTAATTCCTCTTAATATTGCTCTAACATGATCTGTGAAGCTGCAAGGGGAATACATCTGAAGGGCCTTAGAGTTAGCAGAAAGAAGGGATTGTTGTACTCTTCAGAACCTGCAAGAAGAGAAAAGAGCATCTCTGCTTCTCTTCCCTCCTCCCCTTCTATCATGTCCTTTCACCCAGATTCAGTACCTACATGGAGCTCTGTATTTCCCCAAATGTCTACAGATAGCTGCTGCCACTCACTTTAATACATTCCTCCTTTTCCGTCTTCTTGGGATCGCTTCCCTCTGTGTGTAGTTTCCCTTGCTTGCATCTTACCTCTCTGAAGGGGTGGTTATTCATTTTATGCATAGAGCTTTTCAGTGTGAGAAAGTAAAAACTAAAAGGGAAGTTACCACATTCAACATCTATTGCTAACAAGCTAAAGCCTGTGGGACTGCCTGAGTAGTGTTTCCACACAGGTGTGTTGCATGTAAGAGATCTACCTGTTGATGCATACACTCAAAAGTCAAGTTAACATTGGATTATGAATCCCAATGGCACATAATGTGATTGCTATCCCAACTTCATCTATTGCCTGTATTGATTAGTTTGTGAGATAGGAGAACAATGGCTAGTATTTTTACTCTTGAATAATATTTTCAATTTCTGTCTTTTTTTCTATATCACCTTCTTACTTTCAGGTTTGGTTTTGGGGATGGGGTTTTGTTTTCTTTTGTTTTTCACAGGCTAATAAGTGATTTGAAAGGAACTAAATATCTTTTCAAATGGGAAAAAAAAAAAAGGAAGAAAAAAGTTCGTGATTTTTCAAGAGGATCAGCAGTGAGGGCTTTGTCCCTTCTCTGTTGGTATACTACTCCATCCTGTCAGTCTTACTGGAGTAGCAGTACTTAAAATAAGGCAGAAGATATTACAAGATGATGAAATGTTCTGTGGCACCCAAGTTACATGTGATAGAACATAAAATTTAACTTCAGAATGCATGGACATTACAGAGGATGGCATGAGATAAAAGCCTTATCTTATTTTGTGTGATTGATCTGGAACTGCAGATAAGGGTAAAAAAAGACAGTCGGATGACACCATTAAAATGTTTTCTTCAGCTGCTAAATTTCTGCTGAAAACTATATTCTAGGATATTTACTTGCCCTACAAAACCTTTGCTTGTGAAGGGCAGGGCTATTCAGACATGGTTTTGCACAAACGGAACATGCTTGGAAGTTATTCTCCTTAGAGTTGGCAGCTAAAGAACAAGTAAATTTGTTCAAAAATCATTTGGACTTCCAGATGTATTTGGATAGAGCCAGTATCTGTTCAAAGAATGCCTTCCCTCCATGAATCGCCTTCTGTTCTCCTTTTCCAGTAGTTCCCTCTTCTCCCTATGTATATAATCTCTCTCCTGTATCACCAGGATACCCACCTGCTCAGTGTTATCTCTCCTGTTAGTTTCAGCTGGGAAAGCTGTAACTACTGCGAACTTCCAGCCAGGCAGTTGCACCACCATAGCTTATAGCTTCTTCCAAGCCAGCACCATGGCTGCAGTTCAGCATTACAGTAAAACAACACGGCTCGGACACACAGCCAGCTTTGTTACCCTTGGCTGTAGTGGGTTGCTTCTGGAGGGGAAGTGAGGCAAGGGGGATGGTAATGGCTTCAGTAACTATGGCTAAATCCTCCCCCAACTGTGAATCAGAACCAGATCAACGGGTGTAACATTGTCCTGTCATCTAGAGCTGAACAGATCCCTGGGAGAGCCAGTGTAGTGAACAGCATTTGGGAATGTGTACAAACTATAGGTCATTTATCTTTTTATACTCTTTACTGCCTGCTTAATAAAATTAAGTTGTGAAAAGCTAAGCCAAGTGTACTTTTTTATTTGCCCAATACCAATATTTTCATCCCGGTAGACAAGTAATAAGTAATTCTTATTAGAGGGACAGGAAATCTCTGAAATGCTTTTCTCAGGGATGGAAATTTGCAAGCTGCAAAACTGATCCTGCAAGATTCTGGAGTGGACAGTGCTCCTTATCTCCAGAATCCATATTCTCAGCAAGGAAACCCTGGTGGTTAAAACCAAGCCACTTTTCTGTTTTTTTTTTTGTTGTTGTTTTGTTTTGGTTTTTTATATATATATTTACACAACACTTATAAACACATATAAACAACTTCTACTTTTAAACACTGTTAATGTTTCACTCAGGGACACTGACACTTTATAGGGCTTCTTTCAGGTTCACTGCCATAATGTCAACCTGAAAGCTTATGTGCCAAAGAGAAGCAGCAATTCCCAGTTATCACAGGCAGTTGATTGAGATACAGATTCGTTAGAAAAAGAACTGTTGGGCATTAGGAATAGGGACAGGATTATGTAATATGAAAATCCTCATCTATGGAGAAGCAGCAAGAAATTAATCCACCAGAAGAAAGAGATGAGAAATGGAATGCATATGGACGTTTCTCAAGGGGGGGGTGGAGTGACAAACTTCTCCTAAAGCAATATGCAAACTTGGCAGAAGAAAACAGTAACTTGTACTGCATGGCATGATTCAGCATTGATAAGATCAGTTTAGAGGACAGAAAAGTTAACAACGCTGAGTATGGTAGTCTACCATACCCAAATTTGGGGAGTTTTTATTCAATTTTTAAATTCAATTATTTCAGGAACAATGTGTGTTCACTTGGATGGCAGTGAAGTCTGTGTATCACAAAAAGTGCTCACCTGTACATAATTTGAGTGTTTTTCTGTGTAGTAAGAGGAAGACAGTATCTAGTTATTTGCTCAGCAACTGTCGTGGTTTAACCCCAGCCAGCAAAGCACCACACAGCCGCTCACTCCCCACCCAGTGGGATTTGGGAGAAAATTAGGAAAAGAAGTAAAACCCATGGGTTGAGATAAGAACGGTTTAATAGAACAGAAAAGAAGAAACTAATAATGATAATGATAACACTAATAAAATGACAACAGCAATAGTAATAGGATTGGAACATACAAATGATGCGCAGGGCAATTGCTCACCACCCACCGACCGACACCCAGCTATTCCCCGAGGGGCGATTCCCCACTCCCCCTTCCTAGTTCCTAAACTAGATGGGACATCCCATGGTATGGAATACACCATTGGCCAGTTTGGGTCAGGTGCCCTGGCTGTGTCCTGTGCCAACTTCTTGTGCCCCTCCAGCTTTCTCACTGGCTGGGGATGAGAAGCTGAAAAATCCTTGACTATAGTCTAAACACTACTGAGCAACAACTGAAAACATCAGTGTGTTATCAACATTCTTCCCATACTGAACTCAAAACATAGCTCTGTACCAGCTACTAGGAAGACAGTTAACTCTATCCCAGCTGAAACCAGGACAGCAACATTTGTGCAGGCCTAGTGTATGTTTTAATTTAAAAGTGTATTCATGGGAAAAAATGTTTTTAAGTCCTGAATTGTTTTCAGTGTTTGATGCTAAGGCACAGCGCAAGTTTCATGTTTTTTATGATGCCTCATCCAGTTGTTTATGATCTTAACAGATGCAGAAATGCATGCATGCAAGTTATGTAGAACAGATGCAACCCTCACATACTCAGTAAGTCATCAGTGCAGTCACTAGTGACATTTGAGTATCTCTGCCATAAAACATGCAAAGGTCATTAAAAAGACCAAGATTTTAGGTAACCTCCCTTCCTTCCTCTTAAGTAGTACTGGAGAGTAATGTTAGATCAAATGAAGAAAATGAAAAATACTGCTTTTCCAAATCACTGCAAAATGAAAGAATCCAAAAGCCATCACCTTTTACTGACTCAACCTAGAACATGTTTAAATATGACTGGTTTAATACATGTATTAATATATTACTGTTGTAAAGCACAGTAAAATAATATTGCTATAATGGTATTCTGGATGGTACTTTCAAAAATACCTGATGGAGTTAAGTGCTCATTAACATTTTAATGATCCATTCCCTGGGCACTTGCATAAAGTATCTACACCATTTAAAACTGCTTAAGTGCATTTTTTTACTTGCTCTCTTTTATTGTAAAACTGTACAAACTATGCTTTAGACTGCTAAATTGGGATGTTTCATTCCATTTTTGACAGAAGAGCCGGAAGAATGAAGGTCAGATCTATTTTCCAGCAGTGCTCTGCAGTACGTTTTGCTACTCTTAAAGCTTTTCTTCTCATAGCAAATGTTTTGGCTGACGTTTAGGTGAGCGAAAATCCTGCAAAACGTGATCCACGTGCATGTCATTATCTTGTTGTGTGTCCATCAAAGCCAGCCCAGTGAACTGACGCTCACCCACGGAGCTTTTCTGCCATGCCCTGATGGTCTGAAGGGCACCCAACACCCTGCCTTCCCTTGGCAGCAGTGCCGCTTGGCAGAGTGGCATGTTCTTGCGTGAGGGCTACGGGGAGCTCAGGGTAAAACACCAGGCTGGGCTCCTGCAGCGTTGCGAGGGTGCTCTTTGGCTGGGCGTGCGGTGGAACGTCTCTCCGCCCGGCACACTGTCTCTGCAGCTCTGCTTGAGGTTGGAAAGGTCTGTCCCGTATGCACTGCGAAGTGCTCGCACTGTGTCTTTGCTCTCTAGGAAATGTCATTCACGTGGCAATAGGTACCAGGGAATTAAAAATAAGAGCAGTCCCCATGCTTGTCTCTGGAGCTCGGAGATAACACGGTCCAAGAACGAACAAACACGTTCTTCTGGCAGCGCACGTGTGCATCTGTGACACCAGCGCTAGTGTGACGCCTTCTGCCAGCGCTGTAGGAGGTCACTCGCCCACCATTAAGAGCACAGGCCAGACGCTCGACTTCTGCATACAGAGTGCTACCTGTCCCTCCGTACTGCGGTGCATATAATGCTGAGCCAATTAAATGTTCCTTTTGTTTGCTTTCGAACTACAAACTTTTCACCATCAGGTGGCATCACCTACTAAGCTGAATTATAATGCTGGTTTTACCCTCCCTAGGAGTTTTGTTCTGAAAGTGTACTCCTCCCTCCTCCTTCCCAAGCCCTTTTTGCCTTCGTTGTGTCGTATCCAGAGCACTGCCTTGCGTACTGCCAAGCTGCTCTTTCGAATCAGGGGCCAGTTCTGCACTGCGATACGAAAACCCGCGCGCAGTCTCGGTGTGTTTTTTACTCCTCCCCTCATTACAACGTTCTGCCTTTCGAAGAGGAGGGTGATTTTGAGAAGCTGCCTCGGAGCGCGTTGGCTGTGCCCTGCCCACTTTCTCCCGAGCTCCAAGGCAAGCCCGCCAGCTTTGCCACAGCGCGGACACGGCCCCTGGAGGTGCTGTCCTCTCCAGCAGCCTTCTCCCACCGGGCCGCTCTCTCTCCGGGGCTGGAACCAAAGCCGCGCTCCGCAGCACGGGGCCAGCGGCCGGCTCGGAGCACCGAGGCCGTCCTCACCCCCCGCCCCGAGCTCGGGAGGAACCGCAGCTCGCCGATATGAGACAGCGGGACCGGCTTCGGGCAGCGCCCGCACCCACGGGCGGGCTCCCACGCCCCGCCCCGCGCACGCGCGGTGGAGAGGGCGCCCGCCCCGCCCCGCCCTCCCGGCACGCACGCGCGCAGAGAGGCACACCCGCCGGCTCCACGCGGCTCCCTCTGGCGCGCATGCGTACTGGCAGGCCGCCGGCCCCGAGGCGCCCGGCGCACGCGCACTCCGCCCAGGCGCCCCGCCGGCCCCGCCTCCGCGCATGCGCAGTCGCCGGCTCAGGGGCGGTTTCCGGCCGCCCCCGGGACGGGCCCTCCCTTTCTGCTCGGCGGCGGCCATCATGGTACGTGCGGGCGGGCGGCCGGCGCCTCCGCGGCCCGGCGCTACGGGGGTCTCCCCGCGTCCTGCCTCCCTGCTTGTGTCGCGCCGCCTGTGTCTCCCTGTGCCTAGCCGGGCGCCGGGGTGGGGAAAGCCGCGGCCGCCTCACCTGTGCTGGGTCGGCCCGCGTCCGCGTCCCGGCCCCGGCCCCGCGTGCGGCCGTCGGGCGGGCGCGGCCGGGCGTCGGGCAGGGCCCTGTTCGGAGGCCAGCGCCTGGCTCTTTGCGGCCCGCGGGGCTCTCTGCTTCTGCCCGGCGCTGCTTCCTCCGCCTGCCCGCGGCCTCCGCGCGGGGCCGGGGCCCGCAAGAAGCAGTTGAGGGTGTTAGCGTGGGCCCTTCCCTCAGGCGAAGGGATTTTGTGCAGTTCGAAAGCATGGGGGCTTGCTTCAAAGGCTGTGAGAGCCTTGAATCTAGCAGTGGCCTTAGGTGTGGTTTCGTCTAATTCCTGTCAATTCTTACTGCTCCCAGGTGTTCAAACGCTTCGTCGAGATCGGCAGAGTTGCCTTCATTTCCTTTGGGCCGCATGCCGGCAAGCTGGTGGCCATTGTGGATGTTATTGACCAAAATAGGGTAAGCTAAGGGCACTGTACCTTTGTTTTCTTTCCATCTTAGCAGAAGCTTGTGCAGTAAGACTGAGTGTATCGATTTTAAAGGAAATTTTCTGTGAATAGATTTTTCGAGGACATAAGCAATTGGTAAAAAGTTGGGATTTTTAGCAGCTGTTGTTGTATTTGAAGCTTTCAGTAGCAAGGTTTCTTTGCTGGTAAGTGATATATTCTCCTCTCTGCTGTGTTTCCTTGGAGTAGAAGTGGACGAGTGATGTCAGCTGGAGTCTAAAACTTAGGAATGGAATGACACTAATGTATGTTTAAAGAAAATGTTTGGGCTAGGGGACTCTTTTCACTTAATGTTCCTGAAAAAGCTCAAAAAAAAAAAAAAAAAGAAAGGTCATAGAATCACAGAATGGTTTGGGTTGGAAGGGACCTTAAAGATCATCTAGTTCCGACCCCCCTGCCATGGACAGGAACACCTTCTGCAAGAAAAAAATGAAGTATGTCATCTTAGTTCTCTGTGCTTTTTTTTAAAGTTAGGTTTGTTTTTTTCCAAAGGCAGGCCTTCAAAACTCTTTCTGTCAAGTTTGGGTTGTGTACACAAGACTTAACAATCTCGGGTTTTGTCTGCATAACATTCATTTCAATCTTGGAGCATTGTTGTCAAGATACTGTTCATACATTATTAAGAAGCTGCTGTCTAAATCAAGTATGATGGGAAAACTGCTAACCCCCCCCCCCCATTTGTTTTCCTTTTTCAGGCACTAGTTGATGGCCCCTGCAGTGGTGTCAGAAGGCAGGCTATGCCCTTCAAGTGCATGCAGCTGACTGATTTTGTACTCAAGTTCCCACACAGGTGAGTTGTTGGCATTTTTTTGACCTGTGTAAAAAATGTGCTGTCACTTGATGACTGAATTATGTGATCTGATGCTTCCTAAATCTAGAAAGTTCATACAACATTAAGTCAATGGATTAACATGTGTGCACAGTAAAAAATTTGGCCGATGGTGTTACTGTCATTGAATACGTTTATGTTTTCGTTACCGATATTGGCTGATAACTGCTGTTTAGGAGCAAAAGAAATAGCACACTGGCCTAGGCAACTTGCAGATAGTTGTGGGGTGAATGGTGTGGGGGGAAGCAGTTGGAGTAAATACTGTGCAGCTTTGCTTTTGCGGCTGCTTAGATCACCTTCAGACATTAAATATGTTCCCTGCCTACAGAATTACACTGAAATTGCAGGAGGCTGAACTCACTCTGTTCTCTTTAGCTTAGTTACTATATGATATTCTGTAATTTAGGAATAAAATTTGCTGTCTTTCTGATTCTGAAGCAGTTCTAGCAATAGTGCATGAGTATGCCTCTTGGAGTCGCTCATCTGTCATCCTAGCAAAGCATTTACACAACAAAGTGTTAATTAGGCCACAGAGATGTATGTGGCATCGACTTAAAGTAAGTGAAGTAATGTAGAAGGGTGATCTTCCCTTGTGGGCCAGCATCAGAGAGAACCTTTTACTATAAAGATTGTGAATATAATTTCATGACTATTCTAATGCAGTGCTCGTCAGAAGTGTGTGCGACTTGCCTGGGAAAAGGAAAATATAAATGAAAAATGGGCAGCGACAAGATGGGCAAAGAAGATTGAAGCCCGAGAAAAGGTACAGTTTTTCACTAGATGAGTAATAAACATTGTACTGCTTCTGCTTATTAAAACTAGGTGTAGGCTGACCATGTGTTTTCAATTGCAGGCTAAGATTAAAGATAGACAAGGCATAGATTTTTAAAAGTTGCTACCTATCAGCTTCAACTTCTTGTATTTTGACAGTAAATGGGGTTTTGTTCAGTCATTTCTATAACCACCTTTTTTCCTGCACCATCACTTCCCAGCAAAGGCCTTAAATAGGGAACTGGTTCTAGATGTGCAGCTAAACCTAATTTGGAGATGATCAGTTACTAGTGGAATGCTTTGTAACACTGAGTTTTACTACTTGGATATGTATCAGAGCCTCATAACTGCTTCTTTTCAAACAGAAAGCCAAAATGACTGACTTTGATCGCTACAAGGTTATGAAAGCAAAGAAAATGGTGAGTGTTTGATTGTCACTTCTTTACAGGATTGATGCTTGTAGCTTTCACTTTAGAGTCACATACAGATGTTAGTAGCTTTTTATAGATGGCTTGGGTTATGGAGCAACACAAAGTATGTGAATGCCTTGAATTTTTCGTGCTGCTTTGGCCACGGCTTCAGTATTTGATCAAACTTGAACCCACATGATCTGTGTGTCAGTCCTCAAAGTTACAGCTGAGGAAGGAATTACCTGCTGATGAAATCAGATACTCTTGATGGGCTGCTGTTAGTATTTCATTCTATAATGAAAGTCATTACGCATGAAGTATTGGGGTGCCCAAGTTACCTGCCAGAAAGATGTTGTCCACTTGGTAGATCAGAACAGTTTTAGATGGAATTTGGCATTTTAAATGTAATATGTGGTAAATCTTTTGACTATATGATATAAATATAATTGGTTAGCAAAGGGTGGTTATCAAAAAGGGCAGAATCTGAAAGCTTAGAATTTAAATTAAGGCACAGTATTTGAGCTGTTGCTATTTTCATTCTGAGGAATAGTAAATATTTTCCTCTTTTACAGAGAAACAGGATTATCAAGCACGAAATGAAGAAGCTCCAGAAGATGTCTTCTAAAAAGGGCAAGAAACCAGAGAAGTCAGAGAAGGTGCCGAAGTCAGAAAAGGCACCAAAGTCCGAGAAGGCGCCGAAGGCACAGAAGGCGCAGAAATAAAATGAACTTCTAGTTATGTATGACTTTGTGTCCTTGTTCTGATTCTTGAAAATTAACAAATGGTTAAACATTTGATTTGAATTGTAATCTTAAGTTCACTTTTGCTTCTGACCAAGAATTGTTGTCCGTCCCATTTATTAATGTCCAAGTATTGGGTTTTAGTGTTTCCCAGGAACACACAGAAACGTTTTTATCACATTCTGTGAAGTTGACCATACAGACTATGCTCAGTACTCTATACACAATACCAATCTAAAAAAACTTCCACCATTCTTTAAGTAGTGACCTGGAATACTTACATATTTCAGATGTCTAACACCACCGTTGTCCTGTAAAGCGCAGTTACAATGATTTGTGATGTGTTAACAAGATGGAAATTGGTGACTTGTGTTTAAGTTGCTTGCTTTTCAGAATGTTTAAAGTTAAGAGTTCATGTCATAGACCTGAGCCTAATTACAGTTCCTTAAACGGTGCAGTGTATAATTCCTGCTGTTTAATCAAAACTATTAAGTAAAAGGGGGCATGACCTAAAAATTAGTCAATCCATCTGAAACACTGAAGTGCTTAATTTAGTCTTTGCACTATACAATAATGTTTTCATATCTCAGTGTCAGCATCCATCTTCTCCTGTGTTTTCCCCTGTGTAGTTTGTTAGCAGGGGATACATTTTCTTCATATTGAATGAAGAAATTGTGAAAGTCTGACATCTCTGGTAATTGAAAAGCAAATTATTTTTACAGTCAAATATACAATGAGGGAGAATATATATTTTAAAAAATGAAGGTTGTAAGACCTTTAAATATATTGTCAAATATATATTGTCAAATATACTGATAAGCATGTGCTTTTACAAATGTGTGTTTTTAAGTAGTTAGGTGGGTAGTGTTGCTTATTTCAGCCAGAATCGGGCATCTGTACGTTCAAACACTTAAAACTACACGATGTTGTCTTGAGCTATTTATATGCCCTTGGAAATTGAGTTCAAGCACATGGTTGATAGAAATGGATGTAACAGCTAAGTTAAAAACCCAGAAATTATGCAAATGGGGATTAAAACCCCTGTTCAAACATCTGGAGATCTTGATTTTAAATTGGATTTTGAAGTGATTAAATCCACCTACTCTGAGACTAACTTGAATGTAACTCGAAAGGTATATCAACCTGGAGGTCCTTTAAGGTGAAAGAGTTGTTCTTTAGGGTTGTTTGGGTTTTTTTAGGTGCTACTATTAAGCTCAGTTATATAAGACACGGGAAAAATTGGTAAAAGTGCCTGTAGAGAAGATAGATGTGCCTTCAATCATAATGAGCTCACAAATGCTTTTTCTACATTATTTGCTCGTTTTCAAAGGTACTTGCTTCCAGAGAATAACTTTGGCTATGACTCCAGCAATTTATCCAGTGGTTTTGTTGCTGCCAGTAGCACTCAACAGCTACTGAGTGTGCTGTAACCTGCCAAGCTGCCTAGCAGCTGTCATCTTCCTGAACAGGAACCATGTAACGGTGCAAAACATGCCTAGAGGGAGGGATGCTTCTCTGGGCTGCTTGTGTCTGCCCTAGCACTGCACCATGGAAAGGGATGTGCAGGGGAAGGAGGGCATCAAAGATTAAGGCGCTATTTGGGAGAGAGAGCATTACGTGCCTTAAGAAGAAAACTTGGTTCTGTAATGCCATGTCTGCCATCAAGTGCTTCTGTGAACGTACCATTTTTTTACAGTTTGGAGGAAAGGGGAGAAGAAAGTACCCGTCTTTGGTAGCTGCACTGTGTCTTTCTGACAGCATGTTCCATGTGAGCAGCATCTGGTGCTCTTGTTACAAATCACAAAACTTCTCGGAAACCTTCTGCACCTCTGTATCGTTGGTAGTCCACCTTTCAATCCATGAGTGTTGTGCCATCTGTGCTGGTGTGTCCTTTTTTTAAAGCTATGGGGACACAGAAAACTACAGAAGTACAGTTTTGTTTCTGAAGGTTACCACACGATGGCAACGTTAGCTCTTTGCAAGGTTGTTCCTACGGCTTACCCAAACCCGGCAACTGTGCTGCCTTTCCATGCAAGGAACAGTGCCAAAGGGGTTGGCACAAACATTTGAGAGCAATGGACATGCTTATCCAATTCTTTATTTTGCCTTTATAGTTGACTAAGATGTACTTTCCTGGACTAAAGATATACTTCTTTAATATACTTTGTGGAGCTGAGTGTAAAAAAATAGGATCTGTTGTTTAGAAAAAGCTTAAAGTGAAGTCCCAGTGTTTATTTTCTCATCTTATTTCATGCAGAGCATGCGGGGGCTTGCTGGGGGCAGAGGGGGGAATGTATCCTATCCCAGTTTACTCCTGAGAACAGCAGATAATTGCTGTACTTCCTAAATTGATACCAGTAGTTGGCAAACCCAGTCCTAATCTCTGTGCTGCAAAGTCTGGGAGACGTGAGCAATTCTAGGAGTAAGATCGGACCCTTTAGCATAATCTGTAGTTAAAAGGTGTAAAATCTGCTGTTAGTGTGAACCAGCTGCAGTTCTGGGCTGAGTGATTTGCTGGCGATGTGTATTTCTTCTTCAAAAAAAGCTGTATTTAAGTGCTTTTGGTTCTTGACTAAACATGTGTGTTGCTGTGTTTGGCATCTGAATGTGTTTCAATTTTTTTTTTTTTTTTTGAGATGTAATAGACCTGAAAGAGGAATCTCTAGATTTACTGACCTTCCTGGTTTTCACATACTAGTATTCAGACTGTCCTTCAGTCGAGCTTTGCTTGGTGACCATGACATTTTCAACTCATTTGGTCTTGTAGTTACCTACATGTTAATAGTAGATAATACTGTCTGTTCTGAACTACTTCTGTGCCACTGATGCTGACCATGGACTTGTGGCAAATCTGGTCTGGTTTACAGCTGGATTCCCTCTATTTATTTTGTCTTACTTCACTTGTAGTGCCCCTTAAAAGTTTCCAGCCCGTATGTTTCTCTTTTCCCCCTGCCCATGTTGATAAGGTGTCTCTGAAAACTCCATGTGCCTGCCTTTCATCGAGATGAAAAGGTGCTGATTTCTATTCACAGCATTATTGGTATATGAGTAAGTACAGCTTACAAGCAAGAAGTGGTAAGTGCAGCAAATTACAGGGATGACTGTGTGGTTTGGGCTCTACTAATTTCAGGTCTTCAGGTTTTGATTCTTCCTTTGTGTAATTTCTGGGTTTTTTTTTGTTTTGTTTTTGGTTTGTTGTTTGGGTTTTTTTTAATTTGGAAATAGTTTTTAATGTTGTTTTGAGCTTGAAGTTGCATATACTATTGTCGCACTCGGGTACTTTTGAGTTTATACTGGGATTTGCTTCTCTGAAGCAGAAAGATCTGCTTTTACCTGTTTAGGCACTATATCCCTAGTTGTACTGAAGTACTGCAGTACTTGTCCCTGTCTTGACACAGGCAGTGGCCCTGTGGATGCTGGTGATGTACCTACACCCTCTCTTTTTCCCTGAACTCGTAACAGGCTTCATTCTTGGATGCAGTGCAACCTCCAGTTCATGGTGTCCTTAAGTGGGAATTTGGCCAGCCTTCACTTTGTGCAGCTGACCCCTGTGTCATACTCTTGTTTTAAATAAATGAAGAGTTGGTCATTTTTTCCTCACCTCACTTTCAGCGATCCTAAGCCAGTCTGAGCGGTCTCCAGGTCAGTCTTTGTAGCAAACTCTCCCTCCTCCCCACAAAGCTTTCAGACCACTACGTGCATCTAAATTGGAGAAGCCTTCCACCTGCCGTCAGCTCTTTGTGCTGGTCACCCACCTAAAAATTATGCCATTGCCATCAGCACAGAGCCACTTCCTCCTTCGTAAGATGCATTGACCTAGTTCTTATTACAGAGTAAGTACTTTTAACGTTTCCCCAGTGGTCTCCTGGTATGAGGGTATTTTGGGGGATATTTTGTTCTGTAACTGTTTGGGAGCATCGCTCCTTGCATATTGTGAGGAGAGGCCCTGACCTGCTCATCATGGCCCTCAGCAGAGCTGAGCTCTTCCCTCGCGTCCGCTTTGGGCTGCTTGTGGAGCGTGGGCAGTGTTTTGGGGCACTGTGCTGCTGCTGAAGGTTTATATGGCAGGATCTCATCAGGAAGCTCTGCTTTGATGAGAATGATAGATGCTTTGAAAAAGTAATAGTGTTCATATTTAAATAGCATGAAAGAATATTATCTTTGAGATCAGCTGGAGCTTTACCTAAGGAGACACAGTGGGAGGGCACAACATCTGAATATTTTTCATGATAACTCAGCAGCCAAGACTTTTTAGAGCCACTGTTTGAACTTCACATTTACAAAAGCCATCAAACAAAAGAAGGGCCCATTGCTAGCTGTGTTATTGCAGTCAGGTGCTATATAGAGGTGATCTAAAGAAAGAATGGGAAATAGGCTCATGGGCTTTTGCCTTCTTCCTTCTCTTCTTCCCTGGAGCCCCTGAATAACTTTAAAGGGTTTGGTTGGTTTTTTTCTGGTTGTTTATCGTTTATTTTTACTGCTTGTCTTATTCATATTGCACATGTGAGTCTTAGCTCATCCTGGAAGTCTCTGTGGATAATGGAAAAAAATCAGTGCGTTTATAGCATAATGAAGTAAATTGAGTCTGACTAGCTGTAAGAGGCATTGTTTTTGCTCTGGTTGCTTGAAGCATTTTTCAAGGTCCAGGGGGAGGCTGGCAAGCTGCTCCTGTTGGCGACACATGCAGGTCCTCATCCCAGATGTGAGCAGGCTTCCTCAACTCCCAGCCACCTGAACGTGACCTTGGAAGGAAAGGCGTTCATGCAGTGGGTATATGCCTGGCCTTTGCTAGCAGTGCCACAGTTCTGCTTGAGTGGGAGGCAGCTGTCAGGGCACAAGGGATAGAAACCGGGAGATGTGAGGGTTGATGCGCTTCTCCAACCTGTAGCTTCACAAGAAGTGGGGCACGGTCCCTGCCATGGCACAGCGGTGTGGTCCTCACGCTCCCTTCACTCTCCCGGTCCTCCCTGCTCACTGGGCAGTTTTGGGTTGCTCTTCAGAAGGCAAAGGCATGCATGAATTGGTTGATAGGTAGGAATGACCACTTGGTTGTGGCTGCACTAACCTTTCTCACTGGCACTGAACTGCACTAGGCTTTGCCGGCAGCCCCATTGGGAGCATAAGCCGTGCTCTGCTGGGTCAGACCAGTGGTCCGTCTAACCCCAGCCTGGGTCTCTGACACTGCTGATGGGAGATGCTGTGTAGGGACAGGATGTGAGTTTAGTCCCTCCTCTTGCCTTTCCCCAGCATCTATAACAGCAGGATTAGGGGTGCTAGAGGATACACCCCTGCCTATTCCTCTTGGTATCTCTTTTAGATCTACTGTCCGTGAACTTGTTTAATCTTTTGAGTCTGCTTACACTACCTCCCTTCACTGCTGCTGTGTAGAAAACTGCTCTATTTAATGTTTTAAACCAGTCTCCTACTATGAGGACTACCCAGTGCTTAAGACAGGAGCTACTATTCAGCCCCATGACACTGTGTGACATCCTTATCAGCTGCAAGCTTGGAGGTGAAGGGAGAAACTTATTTCACAGAGGAGTCCATGGAAAGGAGGTGAGTTACGATGAGTCCTCATTCAGAGTGCCATGACTTGGTATTTGAAGGACCACCAGAGTCGCAATTAAATGTCAGCGTAGGCAATTGTGTCATACGACAATTATTCCAGTAGGAGACTTAAAAGCATCTACATGCTGCATGGTGCAAAACGCTTTCTAGGATCCTATAGCAAATTTGAGATTGTGGGCAGAAGGAATTCCCAATGCCATGCCACAGGATGAGAGTGCCCAGGGTCACAGGCACTGCCAACAGCCCTGGGTCGCTGCTCAGGCAGGAAATCTGGTGTCCTTATGGTCCTTGGAAGGGTACCTGCAGCTTGGAGCAAGGTAGCCCCTGACAATCTGACCTTTCTTTCTGACCATTCTACTCAAAGCCTGTGAAGAGCTTGGCTCCAGGGCTATTGCTTTGTATCATGAGGAGATGATACAAAGCAATCCCTAGGGGCATGGACAGGACAAATGCTCCAAGCCTTCAAGATTCTCCCTCCTCTTCTCCACTGTTCCACAGGGCTGTGACAGAGGTTCCCAGAACTTAATTCCTCTGATTATTAGAAACTTTCTAATTGTCAATCTAAATTTATTCATGACCAATTTATAACCAGGAGGCTCCACTTCTTGCTTCTGTCACTGCAGGGCTGTCAGGAAAGATTCATGAGTCCCCATGTTGGTCAGGCCCTATTTTCAGCAGCCACAATTCAAAGCTTTCAGATTAAATACTGCCCGATTAATATATGTGTTAATACATACGTTTTCTCCCATCCTACTGTCATGGTGACAGAGGACTTTCCCCAATGCAAAGGTATATAAACAGTCAATACAGTGTCTTTGTGGACCCAACTCAAGCATATGCCAATAACTCCTTTCAGGAAACGAAACAGATTGCTTCTGTCTTGTTTTCTCTCTTTTTTGGGGGGAAAATGTTCTGTGCATCAGCTTGTGTTCATTTTTTCCTTGTTTCTGTCTAGTCCCACAGATTAAAGCTGAAGGTTTGCTGAGATGCTCAGAGGGAAATGAAGTCGTATTCAAGCTCGATGCCCCCGAGGCTCGGGACACCAGTGGATCCACAGTGAATCTGGGAGAGCAGGCTCTGTCTGCAGCGACCGGCCTGTTCCCATGCAGAGGTAGAAAGCGAGTTTTCTGTCTCTGGAAAGGTCTTGGAGAGAGCCGCGGTAACGCTCTGCGGGGATCCAGGGCACACAGCACCCATGCAAACCACACCAGCCGCGTGCTATGTGAGTCACGGGCAGCACCACTCTGCGCTCCCGCCTGGCACCATCCGCGCTCCCTTTCAGCCTCCCGAAAAGTCGCCTGAGCGCAGTTGTTTTAAGCCACACACAGAGCTGTGGATGGTGCAGGAAAACCCGTGTTCACCCTGGCCCTGCCTGCGAGGTGCGAGAGCAGGCAGGGAGGAGCTGGGCTGTCTAAGCTGGCTGCAGAGCCCCACTGCGGCCCCTCGCCTCTCCCAAAGCACCTCCCGAGTAAGATGAGCTCGGACAACTCCCGCTCAAGAGGCCAAGGGAGGGAGCCAGCTAGCTCCCTGAACCACCAACGCTAGTTCTTAGCCCCTCTAAGCCCAAATAATTTGAGCAATAATTTTGCAGCTGTTCAGGATTTTTTTTTCTGTGATGCTATGCACAGTTCCCAGTGGAGTTTTCCCAGGCTTGCCTGTGGCTTTTCCTAGCCACCTTCTATGAATGTGGTAGCATGGCTGGATGGTTAAACAAAGTCTTTGTCAAGAAGGAGCAAGGAGCAAAGAGTGTAACGATCACCAGCTAATATGGTTTCATGGTCAGACAAACCCGTTACCTTCCTGAGACCACGGCATCTGTGCTGGCAGGGCACATCTGGGTGTCTCCAAGGTAACGGGGGCAGCACCATATGCCATTTTGATTTTGAAAAGTGTATCATTTAGAGGGACTGCTTTACACATTAGATGAGAAACTGTCTCAACAACAGATCTCAAAATGAGACATCAGTGCTAAAGCTTTTTTATGCTGGGGGGTGGGATTGTTCTTCATCCAACATCCAGTATTTTTAACCAATGATCAAGTTAAGGATACACAGACACACACACGCATTTATTTGCTTGTAAAGTTTGCAGATGGTGCAGGATTAGGGGGATAGTAATTAATAAAGAGAGATCTGAATCCCTTGATTTACACAGTCATGGTCCAAGAAAAGGGTGTTTCTGATTCATCCGAGTGCTGGGGTTTGTATCTAGAAGGGAGAAAGAGTGGAAGAAAAAATTGGACTTTTATTGAGAGAGTGGGGTCTCTGCCTCAGGAAGGATGGACTCTGAAAAGGACAGAGGTGTTTAGGATGAGATACAGGTAGAAACTCAGTGTTGAAGTTCAAGCTGCTATAGCAGCTGCTGGGAGTGAGGGAACCCAGGGGGATGGGTGTCCTATGGGGCACCCAGGCTGTGCCGCCCCAGGGGGGTTCACCCTCTCCTGTGGGCTTGGGTTGTCACGACATGGGTGGGCTCTCAGCGACTGTCCGCTCTCACACAAGACTGAAGTTCAGTTATTTCCAAAAGCTGGTGGAGGAGGGAGGCCAACAGACCCTCTGCGGTGTGGAGCGATCATAAAAGCTGCCTTTTCTTGGGGGAGCAGGCTAGGGAATGGTTGCTTGTCTAATAACCCAGTAAATCTCTTGGATACAGGACATGGGTGGTAAGAACTATTTCTGGCTGAAGATGGGAGAGCTTTAAAAATAGCCCTGAGAAATTAAAAAATTAAAAGAAAACCCTAACTCATTTGAATCATCACAGTTCATGTCCTGCAAAAACAATGCTCCAGTCTGACAAGCAATCCAGAGTTTCCAGCGCTTATCTAAAATGTAAACCGGAGGAATGAGTAATCACCTCTGAAGGACTTAATAACTCTTTGTCCCTTCCTCCATATACTCGCATTTGAGTCATCATAGCAAGGAGGATACAGTAGGTATTTGTGGGAGGCATAAAGCCCGCACGCTCAGGGAATGTATGGTTCCTCTGTAGATGTTACTGTTTTCTCTGGCATCTTAAACACTGCTTATAAAGAATTTCTCTCCCTTTGGGCTGTGACCCCCAGCTTTTTGTCTTGAGTCAGACAAATGGAGACAAAAGCATCCTGGCAGCATTAATTTACTCTAATTATTGGATTGGGGGTGTGCAACTTCTTCAGCATATTTATGAAAATTCAGTGTGTTCCGTAAGTGACCTGGGTGGGCTTATTTCCATGTGAACAATGAAGAAAACCTGGGAGAGAAAAGTCTGTTCCCACACACAACGCATTGAACGAAATCACCCACATCCAGCATTTTGTCTACCTTAGGGACTTGGGGCTTGTCCCTCTTTAGGGACAGTGGCTGGGGAAGCAGGGCATGGGAATTCATCATGCTCTGAAACCAGATGCAAAACTCAATTTTGCAGCTCATCTGCTTCTTAATATCTTCTGGGTCCCAGCACCAGACTCAGAGCCACAGTGCTGAGTGGGAGCCCAGCTCTCTCCCCGTTCGGCTTGATCCTTATAGCCTTAATTTCCCATCTTTTTCAAAGCTGCTGCAAAGGAAGGCTGAAGTATCAGGGTCTCCTCTATAGCCTATTCCTTAGTAAAGCATTGAGGCCCATTACCAACAGATACAAGAGATAGTGGGGAAAAGAAGAGAAATTTGAAGGCTTTCTGAGCGGTTTGTTTGTAATCAGTGGTGGATAGGCAGTGATTTCTCTGGGTAGGGTTTGGTCTCAGAAATCCATTCAAGCTTATAATTATCTTGGTATATGTGGAAAGTCATATTTGTAGTCCCTGAAACCCATTAAAGCCTCACACTTTTCTAAAAGGGAGAAAAAACCCCTTCAACTTTACTTTCTCAGAGGTGGAATAGCTTTCTGTTCCTTGTCAGCTCTTGAAATCTGTCTCCTCTCCGCTGCCTGTCTTTAGCTGCCAAGGGAGAAAGAATGCAGGTCCACTGGGACAGAAAGGGAAAGAAAAAAATATTTCTGGGGAAAAAAAATAATGAGTCAACCTATTTCCATCCTTTTGCAACAGATATTTCTCTGTGAGGACATGCAAGGGGAAAGGTGAGTCAATCTGTGAAACGGAGGCAGGATTATAGCAGAAGCTTTTGCTAATGTCTATAGTGGTGACATTTTGGGAAGCACAGAGGTCCCTGTGCTGCTGCAGGTATATCAGAGCCCGTGGCCTTCTTTGGTCTCCATTGGTTTCCTTGGGCTCTGCCCCGCTACTAGTTTTCCCTCAGGGAAAGGTCTCTGCTCTTCTACTTCAAAGCACTTGCTCATGGCTAAGCTGGATCTGCCCGGTGATACCAGCAAATTGAGAAAATGTCTGTACGGTCCAGCGTGAGCCTCAGGGGAGCCCCTCTTGCTGCTGCTCTGTGCCTTGCAACCGGGACTAAACAGCTTTTCCTCTTGCCTAAGCGCAAGGCAAGAGGGAGCAGGCTCAGGAGGTCTTTGATATTAGAAATCGTGGGTCATATGGCCTGAGACCCTAATATGAGACCTGACTCTTTTGGAGGCCTGTATTTTGCCTGTAAGCTGGGGGCAGTCCCACCTCCCTGCTCTCCTCTGTATCCTTTTGCTGCCTACACCATATGGGATTTTCTTGGAGCAGGGACCATCCGTCGTCCTGTAGAGGTGGCATCAGTCTGAGCGAAGGACTGGCCTCAGCTAAAATCAGGGAAACCTCAGGGAAATCTGCGTGTGAATGAGCGACGGAGCTCTGTTTTGAGCTGTCAGCATGGCTGTGGGAACGTAGGCAAGGGTGGTTAGGGGCTAGAAAAGAAAAAAAGAGAGAGAAGAAAAGCAGTTTCCACTATTCAGGTAATTACTGATTTTCCAGAATGAAGTAGAAGGGATGCTACCGATGGGGGCCGGGGCTGTGCTGACGGGCTCAGGACTACCCAGCTGAGGTACAACATAGGAATGGCCCTGTGGATTTGGGGGGGACATCCTGGGCCTCCTCAGCAAATGGGTCCATAGCACACTTGGTTCTCAGGTCTCGCTGCATTTTTAATCTGATTTTTGCACTGTGAACATCATTAAAAAACTTCTGGAGGGGAAGGAGGGGAGCAGAAATCAAATCAAAATTTCAAAATGATGAGATTGGAGCATATGTTTTGAGGCTCAGTGGATTTAACATACTGGTTTGGCCACTGATCCCTTAAGTCTGCCTCCCACAGCAGCCATCCATGCCTGTTTCTGATGGCAAATTCTTCAAATGTCAGGCATGCATTTTAAATAGTTACTTGTACGGAGAGGCAATCCAGAGAGACCAGCCGGAGCACTTGGCCTGTCAGTCAAGGCTCGCAATGCCACTGCACCGACAAGAATCATTTTGACAGAAAATTGCATATAAATTGAATAATTTCAAAATTACGAAAGGGAGATGAAAGCAAATGCTTCCGAAATGAAGTGCCACCGGTGAGTCGTGATGTGCAGGGTTCAGCCTCAGGAGCCCTGCAGATCCCTCCTCCGGCACTCGGCTGCTGCCTGCCTGACAGCCACAGGCTCAGTCCATCTTTGTGCTGAGGCTGATACTAGGTTATTGCTAATTACCTAATAATGCTAATTATATTAGAAATATTAGGTTATTAGCTGCCCCGGGGGACTGACCTAAAGAAAAATGTTCTAATGTGTCCAACGCTGCAGTGCCCAGGACAGCCGGGGGGTCAGTGAGCTCAGCGGCAGCAGTGGGGGGGCCCAGGACTTAGTTTCCATACCACTTTCTCCCACCCAAGGGTGCCATAAAGGGGGGTGTGCTGAAGCCAAAATCAGACTCACTGCTTTTGTGTGTAACCTTCAATCCACTTCTTTTCCTAGCTATAGATTTGAGTAGCAATGAAAGGTGCTGGGAGACGTACCATATTAAAAATAAAATGCTCTCGATGAACCAAGGGGGTGTGAAGGAGCTGGGGTGCTGGGACTAGCAGAAACCTGTGCTGGGCAGAGCGTTGTGTTGCAGTCGTTGCTTGCGCTGATCCCATGAAACGTCACTGTAGGACCGTGCGTGGTCGGTGAGCTAGAGCTGGGCTCGGGGACACAGGAGCCTCCTCCCGGGCTCTGCCGCTGCCCTCCCGTGCTACCTTGGTCAAGTCACTTGGCCAACTTTCCCTAAGCTGCCTCCTCTTGTCTTTTTAGACTATCGTGTCTTCAGCGTCCTTCACAATAGTTTGTACTGCACCTTTGTGGGACTTTAAAAAATGCAAATATCATTAAAGAATAATGCTGATCAGCCCTGTTTGATTTACAGTTTCCTGGCTGAGGTAGTTGCCCAGGTTGGAGAGCTGGAAACCCCCCACGCCTGAGACGCAGTGCTTCCTCCTGTCCCCAAGCCGGGTTGTCAGGGGCTGGAGCTGGGACAAGGCTGGGGCAAGTGACGGCATCTCCTGGCTCAGTGGGGGACTGATGGATTTTGCTTGGCCATAGCCCAGGGCTGCAAGGGGGAAGTTATATGAAGGCAAAAAACAGCTTTGCAGACTGACAGCTGCCTGTATGCCCTGCTTGGCCATGGAGGGCTGGCGAAATGTGCTGCTTTCCAAAGCGATGCCTCCACCTCCTCTTCTCCCAGAGGCCTGAGGAAATGGCGTTTAGGATGCACCCTACACCCGCCTGCTGAAGGGGAGCTGCGTTGGCTGGGCACTGCGGGGCTCACTGTGCTGCAGACCTGCCACGCGGTGCTGGTGGGTGCGAGGGTCTCCTTCCCCAGGTCACCCCTCTCCTGGCTGCCTGTGGGTACTGTGTGCCCTGGAAAAGCAGGCGCCTGAACACCTTAAAAATGGTTTTAATGCGTTAATGCCTTTTAAGTGGGTAAGAAAACTTCTCCCAGGGCCGCATCTGCTCCAGGCACTGAAGTGGTACAGCTCTTTGCTGGGCTGTTACTGAAGGGCGAAGCAAAGTTAATAAAAACCTGCACAGGGCATTTTCTCGGGCGCCTGTGAGCAGATCTGTAGTTCGCCTTCCTGGCTCTGGGGCCAACATGGTCCCTGGGGCTCTGCCTGTCCCTCTGCTTGTCTGGCACTGTGGTCACTGGGCGCTTGGGAGGAGCACATGTCCTCAGCCTCCTTTACCTGTGCCTCTTGGCTCAAATCGGTCCTCGGTATTAAAAAAAAAAAAAAAAAAGAAAGAAAAAAGCAGCAAGAAGGGCTTTTATTGTGAAAAAGAGACTCTTCAAATGCCTGTTCCCCCCTTCCCAGCCTCTCCACTCCCCTCCCCACAGGGAGGTGGGTCTGGGATGAGGCAGAGTTTGAAAACTCGCAGCTGAAGTTTGAAGGGTGTCCTCCTGCCGGGGGCGGGGGGAACCGGAGGCACCCACCGGTGTGTTGTGGCAGGGACCCAGCAGCCCCCGGCAATGCGGAGTCGGGCAGCAGGGGTTGCGGAGAGTCTGGAGGGGCACCCCTGGGTGACAGCCTACGACTGTGGTGGAGAGGAGGCAGGCTGATTAGTTGCTGGAGGATTATTTTTTTTTTAATCATTGCTTTTTTTTTGTTTGTTTGTTTTATTTTGTGTGGGTTCCTGGTGTTGCATGGAAGCGGTGTAGGCGGCCGGTGCCCAGCTCAGGAGGTGACCGTGTGCCACGGGCGGTGAAGCACACGAGGAGGAGCACATCAGCCGGTGCTGCGAGACATGGTAGGATTTAGGGGTTTCCTTGCTGAGCTGGTGGCGGGAAGCGATGCTGGGTCTGCTCGGGGACACCAACCCCATGGGACGAGGTACAAGGCCGTGTCCCAGCTGTCTCCGTCCTGGGTGCAAGTCCAGCGGGACCCCTCAGAGGGTAAGGGCATGGTGAGGCAAGCAAGGCACGGACCTGCTCCAACATGTGTCTGTCCTTAATGGTGGACAAAGCGGATTGTAAGGATGCCTGTATAGGCAGTGCCTGTGGCTGCTGTAGCTAAATGCACTGCTGTTGGCAAAATCCATCTTTTTTAAGAGCCTGGGTCACAACGCTTCAGGCAGGTGACGAGCAAATAGGCAAAGGCAGTGAGGTGCAGATAGGCTCGGAGAGCACGAAAAGCCCCTCCATGCTTTCCGTTTGGCCCTCAGAAAGCACAGTGCTTTCATCAACAAGTCACAAAACCAGCCAGTTTGGCAAGTGAAAATGCACCCCCCTCCCCCCCCCCCGAAACAGCATGTTTCCCCGGCATTAGCAGATTCCCCTGCATCTGCGGCACGTTCCAAACCTCAGGGCGGTTTTTCATGTCATCTAGTTTTAGCACTCAAGTCTGAGACATCCCTTGGCAACTGGTTTCCAGACCCATCCGAGCAAGCACGAGTCAGCTGAGCTGGGACGGGGCCCCCACCACTCGCCGTCACCACCGTCCCACCGGGGGACAGCCGGGGCGTCACGCAGGGGGGATTGCACCGGGGCAGGGGGCTCCATCTCTGCTCCGCCACCTCAGCCCTTGCAAAGCTCGCGTTAGGCAGGGTTTGCAAATGTGTGTGGTGGATGAGCCAAGGAGGCGCCTGGTGCTGCTGCCAGAAACTAGTGCTTTGGTGTCACTTGTGTCGCTGAAATGTTTTTCTGTCCTCGAGAGTATGGTGATGACTCAGAGCATCTCTGGGAGCAATGAGGCTGTGCCAGCCTTCACCAGAGAGTGTGTGTGTGTGTGTGTGTGTGTGTGTATGGGGGACACTGATGGTGTGCTTTATACTTTCCATCCTACGGTTTGCATAGTCTGTTTTGAGTTTCTTAATTAATGAACTTCAGCAGCAGGAAAAGTAGACAAGACTGAGGCTTGTGTCACCCATTTTGGGGTTGGAGATTATTCCTCCCTGCCAAAGAAAAAAGCAAGACAGCTCTCCCCGCACCAGCCTTTCATCTACAGTAACGCTTTCCTGTACGAGTCTTCACTGTGAAGCCTTTCAAGAGTATATAGCTTGTGCTAGGTACCTGGTGTGGTCTCCCCTGTGAGTGCGGGGTATTCAGTTTTTGCCAGGATTTTCATTTTGCCTTGGCAAGGGAAGGTCTGCTTCTGCAGTCCTTTCCCTTTGGTGAGCTCCCATATTGATTGCTTTGATTTCACCCATAATCTGGGTTTGCTTTAGGCACCTGTAGGCAGGGCAGTGACGGTCATAAGGAATAAATTCACTGGCCACATACAGAAAGGCAGAGAGATCCCATCTGCGAGCTTCACTATTAGTACAGAGTGCGTGCTTGCAGCTGGCTGCTTGTCGGATGCGACCGCTGTGTGTGCCCGACCTGCCGGAGCAGTGAGTGCTGGGGGATGACTGCATTACAGAAACATCTTCTTTATTCTGGTTTCAAAATCTGCCAGTGAGTACGTTCCAACTGCTCTGTCGTTTGCCTAGTATGAGGCAGTCTAAGTAAGAGGGACTGATTAAACTTTATTAATCCTCTGGCATAGATGCCAAATGCCATAATTACCCCATCTGTTTCAAATGCTCAATAACTCCAGCCTGCCTGCAGCTATTCACCTTGCCCTGAAGGAAGAGCCCTCTTTTGGGAGCTGGGCCGCAGTGGTGGTTGTACCATGTTTGCTCTGCTTGCTCACCCTGTGGGGTTCATTGGGAGAAGGAGAAGCGGGCTGGAGGGTGGCTGCCGGCAGGCTTTGCCCAGGACAGGGTCTGCGGGACAGAGGTGGCACTCAGAGCCAAGCAGCAAGCAGCTTTCTTCCCCTTTTTTTCTCTTTAAGAAGTAATGGCTTAAACGGAGGAAAATGGGGTTACCTTTCTGCAACTGAGGCCAGGGCTTTTATGAACAATTCTGTTTTGAAGAAAGCCCGCAGGGCTGAAAGGCCCTGCTGTCCTCCTCCTCCCTCCCCTTTGGAATCCCACGAATGCGCTTTCCTGCTCTCCAGGAACGGAAAAAACCTGACAGCCAGCTCGGGGAAACTCAACCGGCTGACTTGGGCAACGTCCGCTGAAAAGCTGACGAGGGAATCCGGCACTGCCCCTCGCCAGCACCCTGAAGTGGGTTTTGCAAGCCCCTGCCAGGCACTGAGCAAGCACTCCTGTTCCTTGGTGCTGGTCCACCAGTTAGAAACAAAACCTGAAAATAAGTAGATCAAAATCCCCCCCTCCCCAAAATATAGAAAAAAACGTGACCCCAGTAAAATAAATAAAACGGGACTGAGTGCCAAAATCTGTAAGAGAGTTTTAGTAGCTTTTCAGGCACTCATCAGCAGGATTGGTAAATACATCAAGAGTGAGAAGGAAATAAAATTTGATTTTATTTTAGTGTATTCCTCCCCATATTAAATGCAGCCCAGAACATGTTGCAAAAAAGATGTGGCTTTCGAGCACTTCTGCTCTTTGCTGCTGTTACGCATAGAGGAGCCAAAGCAGTGCAGCCCCGCTGGGGATGCCAAGGCAAAGCTGGAGAGTGGCCCAGAGGTACAGCGAGAGAAGCTACTGGCTTGAGGGGGGTTGTGAGGAAGGGGATCTGTGGTGGCTCCCAGGTTCCGGCTCTTACTTCCCCGGGTTTGGGAATCCCACAGGCATCGTCAATGTGAGCCGCTGGCTGCAGCTGGAACTGAAGCGCTGAGGAGAAGGACTGTCAATTCCCGAATGCCATGGGGAAAAAAGCATATTGCTTTTCACCAGAAGAAACCCAGGCGTTTTGAGGCAGTTTGCGTGTGGAACTCGAAGGGAAGGAGTCCAGCCCGAGGGCCACAGGCTGCTGCCCTCCTCCAAAGCATCCCCAGCACAACCGCTCACAAACAAAGGCAAGCCTGTTCAAAATGAACGGGGGCACAAGGCACAGATGTTGCACAAAGGCGAGCCACATCTGTTTCTCCAGGGAAGGGGGCCCCTTCTTGCTGTTTCAGCAGGCAGATGGGAAAGCCGCTCTGAAAACCTCTGGAGCTGAGTGCAGCAGGCTGGCCGGGAAACTGGGACGAGGGGAGGGGGAAGAGGGAAACCTGGCAAGATCCTCCTGCAGAGCAGTGGGGGGAGCGAGGGACCAGCGGCCGCCCAAAACCACTGCTCTCCCTCCTTGACGTCCCTGCCAGGATTTCTAGGTTGTGCTGCTCTCATGTAGGTGTGAGGGTTAGAGGAACAAGCAGACAGAGAGGAGGGAAGATGAGGAGGACCTCCCTTGTCCCGTGATGCTAGCAGGACAGTTGTGCATTCAGGGCTGCTCAGATCCTCGCTGTCTCCTGTGAATTTGAGGTGCTGTTCCAGGTCTGCAGTGACCTGGATGGTTTGGGTGCAGGTTGGTATCACTTAACTTAAGGCTTTCAGTGGTGAAAAGTAATGGAGATATTTGCACATGTAAAATACAGCAGACCTGTGTGTCTCGGTGACATGTCCTGAAAGGCAACCAGCAATCTCTTAGGAGATGTGTCTCCAAGAAATAGAAGATCCAGCTAAGTGCAAGAGTCTGCAGTAAAAGCCCTGACTCTGAACTTAAGCAGGGGAAGGATGAGGCATCTGAAAGGTTTTAGTTTGCTTACTTTAAGCAAAAGAAGTATGGCATCCTGGAGACTGTTTATTTTTGTGGTGCTTTGTGTTGACTTCTGGGATTAAACTGGAGGGGTCTTGAGCTGTGCTGTACATAGCGTCGGGATGAAAAGCGCCCTGTCCATCCCTCACAGAGCTGAATATTAACTTCCTGCAAACCAAAAGATTTACACAGCGGGAGTGAGGAGAGCTATGAATCTTTCCTTTTTCTCAGTGGAAACCACACAATTTAGGGGTAAAGACAGTGTCGTCACAGGACGAGCAAGTCCCCGCTGGTACCCTGCAGGGCTTTAGTCCATCCCAGGCGCAGGACGCGGCGTGTGTCCTCTCCGGGTCCCCCCAGGTGGCAGCCCTGCCCTTGACTGCATCAGCTGCACCCTGTAGTGCGGTGTCCTCCACCCAGGTGATGGCCATCCATCTTCTCCATGGTGTCCTCCATCTCCTGCCCCAGGATGTCCGTAAAGATGCTGAACTGCACTTGCAGGCTGCTCCCGGGGGTTTTACGAGCCTGTGTTTCATCTGTACTTGTTTGGTGTGTAACTCAACTGGGACCAGCCAGTGCAATGGGAATGGCACTGTTACATACTGGTTAAGTGCTGGGATTTTTCTCGTTACACAGAGCAGTTTCCAGCACTGACTGAAGATTTTGTTCAAACGGTCTTTTGGATGACAGGGTGTGTGAGAAGAGCCAGGGCAGAGAAGCACTTCCAGCATGAGAGGCCTCCCAAAACCAGAAACAGTGGGTCTGGGTGGGGGGGATTGAGCAAGAAATGGGATGTCTTGTTCCTGAGAAGCAAAAACTCCAGGGGCTGATGCAGGGCCTGGAGTCAAAGACACACCAGGTTATTACTAGAGAGAGGATGTGGAGCTTGAGGGTTTCAAGCTTTTTATAGTTTGCTGTCCCAAGGCTGTAGCAATAACTGGGAAGAACTATGAAGGCAAAATTATTTTAGAAGTTAAAGGAAGCATGTTGGCACCATCCCTTTAAAGTCAGTGCTCAGAGTGGACAGTATCAACACCTTTCATCCCTTTATGCTGCTGCTGGAGAATTGTCCTATGCTAGTGGAAAGCACGCTTGTCTCGCAGTTGGACTATAAATTATCCCCTTGAGGCAGAAGCTTTGCAGACTGTCCAAGATTTAGCAAAATACACCATGTTTAAAGTTTTGTCCTGGGCAATTTAACTTGGTCATTTTCTGGTTTGGTTTTGGACACGCTGGTGAGAAGGTTTGTGTGCCAGCTATGAGGGCTTCGCTGACTCTGCAGGGAAGGCCCCAGCACCATGCGGCGATGTATCTCGTTTCCATCTCCCGGGCTTCAGCCGACCCAGCATTTGCTGTGACTCCCTTGCATACGGTTTGTGGGAGCACAGTCCCCCTTCCCACCTCCGCAGCGCCTGGCTCGAGCTTCCCAAGCCACTTGTGAGGAGCAATGCACGGAAGCAGGTCTGCAGGGGCACCTTGAGCAGGCAGGCAATGCCTGCCTGCCGCATCCCTGCCCTGGCACGGAGCAGGGTGGCCTTCAGGGTGTCCACAGGGTGCCAAAATGCAGTGGGGTTGTGGTCCTCCCACCTTCAAAGGCATTTTGGCAGAAAAAACCTGCAACCCTGGCAGAAACAACCCCAAACACAAAGACGGTGCAGGTCTGCTAGGAATTGCGGCCACTTTGATGGATCATGGGGCTGCATGAAGGAACGTCCTTTCTTCGTGCCCCGTGGCAGCACAGGTACAGGTGGGTGGTGGTGGGACCTGGTGCCGTAGCCGTGTGTGGGGGGAGCACAGTGGACCTGCCTCCCCGGGCAGCTGCTCTGAGCCAGGGCTGCCTTCAAGGCTGGCAGTCCACACTTAATAGCTGTCTTTAGTAAATTCCCACTCTGCGAGCCGTCTATCTTCCCTGAGCAGGATGATATAGGAAAGTATTTAAGCACCTGAATGATGGGTGACAGACGCTGCCCAGGATTTCCTTTTGCTCAGGCTTGCCCAGAGTTACTCTCAGGGTGGAGGGGTTTCGTCTCCTTCCACATCCTCGGCATGGTTATGGGTCCCCAGCAGCAAGCTTAGCCCACGTGCCATGCCCTTAAGAAGCCAAAAAACTCGTGGACAATGCCAAAAGGAAGAGGCTGTTGCCCTCCCAGATCTGGTTGATGTACCTGCTCTCAGCATCTCTCCCCGATGCACTGGGAGCTACCCCAAGCACCATGTGTTGGGCGCAAGGCTCTGCAGACGTTCCTGGGGGTGGGGGCCAGCCAGAGGAGGTTTCTCAGTCGCTTTTTAAGCAGTCTTTGTTAAAAGTGGTCACAGCAGGCTGCATCTCCTACTGCCCAGGCAGTTTTGTGGTTCATCAGGCGGGCAGCAAGCACAGTGCTGGGAGGGTAAGTACTGCCCTGTGTGTCGCACCCACCCACTGCAAAATATAGCCCACATGGTGTGCATCCAGATAAATGCACATACCTGCTTTTAACCTGCTCACCTCCAGCCTTTGGCAAAGTCCTCTGAGCTCAGGAGGCTAGAGCAGGCAGGTGGCCAAGAGGGACATGGCCATGGCCGAGCCGTCCTGGGTCCCTTGGGCACCTCTTTGGGATCGTGGGATTTACTGCTGGAGGGGTCTGGCAGTGCCGCTGCAGGGGCGGGAGCACTCTCGGGGATGCCAGAGGAAAGCAGGGATCAATCCCGCTTTTAAAGGCCACGTATTTCCATGGCATCTTTCTAGTTTTAAGGCTGTTTCTTACATTCTTGGGTAATGAAGTTTGGGGTTTGTTTTTCTTTTCTTTCAAGCTTGACAAAGCCAATTTGATGCGCTTTGAAAAGAAATTGAAAACAGGCTTCTCTGCTTCAAATTCTGCCAAGGTTCAAGTGTCCTGGGAATACAATGTCAAAGATAAAACCCTCCCAACCACACTTAGAAAATTTTATCCCCAAGTGGCCAGGCTGCACAGGCTCTCCACCATGCCTTTGGGAGCCCAGGCTGTGCTGTATGTCCCTCTGATGATTGAGGTTATATATTATTTACCTATTGGCATCCTGGAACAAGCAGTACCTCTCTTAAGCCTTTTTATGGGTTTTGCCTGTAGCTTGCCCGCTGGGAAATGGACCTAATTTCTAGCGAAGACGTGCTGTACTGTCAGTATGTTAGACTGGCAAAGCAGAGGTCTATGTATGGTTTGCATTTCAGGCTGAATCAAAGCCATAGCTTAAACTACAGCATTTTTTTACAGCATGGGCTCAGAGAAAGTCTTTTTGGAAAAGTATTTACCCTGGGCTTGTAAATACAGTATTATTTCTGCAGTGTTCTATCATCTCGATTATTATTAAATTTGCAATATCAACTGCCAGAAATAACACAGAGACTGTACTTGCACTTTTTTTTTTCATTGTTGATGTGGCGGGGAAACCCTGAATGGTACTGGGGAAGGGAGCCTGCAGTGGCCCTCACCCAGCTTCACAGCACAGGATTTCAAGCTCGGGGTGGGAAAGAAACGAAACTCTAACTTGCGGTGCCCAAACCCGAGCTCGCTGACAGAGAAGACAAAGTGGGTTTGGACAATAATGATTCCTTAGCCACTTGGACTGTAAACTGACTTGACATTAAAAACCCAGCAATCATTGCCATCCATTTGGCATCCCCAGCTCCCCAGCTGTGGATTAAAAAGGATTTTTCCTGCAGTATTTCTGAGGTTCTCCAAATGGCTCCCGCATACACACCTCCCCGCCCCCCGGATATTTGGATTTTTGGCAGCCAGGCTCTTTGCATGCCCAGGGATGGTGTAAGAGACCAATGGGTTATTCTCAGCAGAAGAGGGTTATGGGGGGTTTTGGCAAGAGTGGGGTGGGCCATGTGTCTCTCCAGAAGGGTGGGGGAGGCACTGGGAAAAGTTGCCCAAGGAAGCACAGATTGGGAAGGGAACTCAGCTGGGGGCAGATGGGAGTACTGAGATTTACAGTTAATCCTGTCCATCAGGATTAACTACATAGATGTCATTGCAGTTAATTCAGTGTACTTTAAGGTTGGACAGACAGATTGTGAAGCACTTACAGTGATGACTTGAAAGGAGTATGGATATCAGGATATCAGGATCTGGCCTTTTTATGCCACAGCGTTATTTTGCTATGGTTAAACTATGATTTAGACATTGCACCTCCCCTAAATTCTTGCTCGGGATGCCAGACCTGGGGTTTGGTGCTTGGGAATAAGGGTGTGCCTGCACTCTGCAGGTGTTGCTCGAAAACCAGGGCCTGAAGGTTTTGGGTAGCTAAGCTCGGGTGCCACCTGTTAGTTGGCGTTGGCTATGGTTCCACAGCAAATCATTATCCCATCCAAGTGGGAGAGAGCTGGGGAGGCATTGCAACCAGCCACTTGACAGAAGTCCTGCTTCCCATTGGGGCTACCCAGAGGTATTCATGCTCATTGCCTGCCCAGAAAGGGGGCTAAGACAATAATTTAGCCATGTAGTATGATGCCTGGGACAGTTACTACCAAGCCTTGAGTAACCCGGCCCATGATCTAGGACAGGACATCACTCTCTGAACAGTCTCACCCCAGACTAGCTCCTTTTCACTCTGGGGCTTTAAGGCAGAGCTAAAACAGTGGGTCCCCTGGCAGGTCCCAAAGCCGCACACCAGACAGCCCCAGCTCCTGGCAGAGACCAGTGTAAGCTGTGTGTGAGCAAAGAATTTGGTCCAGAGGATATATTTTGCTGCACTACATTGCATTGCTGGGAGCAAAATAATTAAATGAAAGCTATAAAGCTGAATCACTCCAAATGCATCATCACTAGCTCTTATAAGCTGCATTAAATCTACTCAGTCCTTGAGAGGGAGACCTCGAAGGAAAACCCCCATGGTTGCTGCCAGCGAGTTGGTGGCTTTGTGGCTCCTCTTATCCACCTCGGCTGATGTAGTGTGTCTTTGGGACGGGTATAGCTCCTCACCCTGGGGCCATCTGAAGCAGCCTCCCTGCGGTAAGGGTATGAGACCTGATGGATTTTAGGATAGTGCTGGATCAGCTTATGAAAGGGCTCATGGGCTGGGGTCGCCCGGGGCAGCTCCTCTTGGGGCTGGAGTTGTGCTAGTGGTGGGTCCCTGCAGCCAGTGGGAGCCTGGGGTCCTAAAAGCTCCGTGGCTGGAAACACTTCTGCTCATCCAGCTGCCTTCTGGAAGTCATTCTGGCTGCTGGCTCTCACCCCGCCAGCTTTTTAGCTCTTTTTTTTCCAGCTTTTCCTCTTATAAACAATCTCTTATCCCTTCTTTGGCAATATATTGTCCCGCTGTGTCTGCCATGGATATACTTGTGCTTCCAAAATAAATAATTGCAAAAAAATGTATCCACTTGAACGTTGCCTTGACTTCCAACGTGGGTTCAAGCCACGTGGAAATGCCTGTTGTAAAGCAGAGAAACGGTGCCAAGGTGCCTTTTGCTGCTCCAGCCCCCCCCTGAAGCGTGTTAGACCGCCTGAGCCTGGGTGAACGTGGCACGGGTGCAGCGTGGCCTGGGGATGGGGCGGGCTGGGGAGGATCTCCCAGCACTGCCCCATCGCTTCCCTCCGCCTCACCCCGAACAGGAGGCTGCTGTGCTCGGGGCAGAGCTGCATGCCTGGGATTGCTTTAGGCCAAAGGGGAGATACGAGCTTAGCAATGCGGGGAGGTTTGCACAGTATTTGCTCGTGACTGCCTTTCCAGCCTATATAATTTTTATAAGGCTCTTCAGACTAGAAAGTGCGACTAGAAGGGGGGAAAAAACCAGCTGTGTGTATGAAGATATATACACCAAAACTCGGTAGTACCCATCTAAAGACAGTTCCTTGGTGCTGGGAATCAGAACGTTTTAGGTTTCACGTACAGCAGTTTGCATCCTTTTTAAATACAGGCTGCCACAGCTCCCGACTGGCACTTGGAGCGGCCTTGCTTTTGCTGGATGCAGCGGTGGGCAGAGCTCCAGAGGCCGTGCCTCGGCACGCGTTGAGATGTCCTGCGAACGAGGGCGTGGGGATCCGGGTTAGGGATTCAGGGGGAACCAGGATAGGAACCACTGAAGGCGCCCAGAGTAAGGTCTGAAGATCAAAACCTCTTAGGAACTGGAAAGCATTCGCAGCCAGCCAGGAATTTGTTCTGGTTTGGCTTCTTTTTTTTTTTTTTTTTAATTCTTGAATCTTTAAAGCAAAATATTTGACCATGAATAATTCCTTGCCCATAAGGTGATCCTGTAAATCAGCGCTGCAGACATGGCAACGTCTGTGGCGGGTCACGCCTTGCTCTGACTGCCTTCTGAAGGTCATTGTGCCTAATTTCTGGCACAAAACATGCCACCAGCTACAGTGCCGCAGAGGCAGCGAGCGCTCGGGGAACAGCTTTCCCAGGGAGCACACAAGCAGAGGGTCTGCTCCTCCAAAGCAAACCCCGTTAAGCGGGGGGGGGGTGCACAGGGTTCTGGGGGATCCTTGGCCATAGCACCGCACGGGGACCCCCGGTAACGCTCTCCCTTTCTCTCCCCGCAGGCCCAGCGACTGTGGCGAAGGACGGGGCTGAAGCCCCCTGCCCCGGCGGCCCTCGGGGTGCTGCTGGCCCTGGCCCTGCTGGCCCTCACCCGCCTGACCCCGCCGCCGGACCGCCCCCCCCACCCGCTGCCAGCATCCTCCCCACCAGGCCCCCGGCGGGAGGCGGCCGCCCCCCTGTCCGGGGGACGAGCCCGCAGCCAAAGGCTCCCCGTACCCCCCACTCTCCTGCAGCGGGACCACCCCCCTGGCCGGGGCAGGAGGCGGCGGCGGGGGGTGCTGGGGGATGCTCCCCCGTGGCTCTCCGACGACGACCTCCAGAAGATGCGGCTGCTGGCCGGCGGGCAGGTGGTCTCCAAGACCCGTGTCCCGGCCCACGGGCAAGTCCTGCGAGTGGGGCTGCGGGCCGTGGGGGATGCCGAGGGGGACGCCTCGCCAGCCAGCCCGGAGGGGGACTGCTGGGACGGGCGCTGCGGGCTCATCAAGCGTCCCGGGGACCTCTACGAGGTGCTGGCCTTCCACCTGGACAGGGTGCTGGGGCTGAACCGCAGCCTGCCCGCCGTGGCCCGGCGCTTCACCAGCCACCTCCTGCCCTACAGCTACACCGACGGCTCCCTGCGACCCATCATCTGGTGGGCGCCCGACCTCCGGCACCTGGAGGACGCCAACAACGACCAGAACTCCTGCGCCCTGGGGTGGCTGCAGTACCAGGAGATGCTGCGGCCCCACGGACCGACGCCGGCAGGCAGGGACGGCCCCTGCTCCAGCATCGCGCGCGGCGAGTGGAGCCGCCTGGCCCTCTTCGACTTTCTGCTCCAGGTAGGGCTGGGGCGATGGAGAGCACCGGTCCCGCCGGCTGTGCCGCCCAGGTCCCCCTGCACCCGCGCCTGCCTTGTCGGACTGTGGTCTCCTTCTCCTCTGTGGGGTCGCATAGGCTGCGGTTTCTTGGGATGTATTTTTACTCGTTAGCTAGCGGGGAGCAGCAGAGCTTTGTGCAGAAGCGGTTTGGCCCGAGCACGGACCGTGCTTGGGACTTGCAGAGGAAACAGAGGCAGGTTTTGGACGCGGCAAACCCACTCTCATGTGCCCAGGCTTTCTCCTGGCACGGGTCCGTTGGCTCCGCTTCGCACGGATGCCAGCAGTGGCTCGGAATGGGGCATCCCTAGGGACAAGCAGCATGTTCTGCATCAGCCCCATCAGATCCAGCTCTGGAGATGCGCTGCTGGTGCTGGAGATCAGGAGCTCTGCCCCTTCGTATGGCACTGCTTTCCTCCTCCTCCTCCTCCTCCTCCTCCTCCTCCTCCTCCTTCTCCTCCTTCTTCTCCTCAGGATTAGTAGTGCTTAATTTTCTGTCTGGAAAATCATACCCTGCTGCTATGAGGGATTACGACAGCGTCCCAGAGAGTTATCATTTCTTAGAGGGCAGCTGTGAGGAGGCAAAAGTGATTTCTATGGAAAAAAGCCTGTTTAGGTATCTTGGGGCTGGAGCTTTAGTTATCAAGCTGCAGCAAGGAGCTTGATACATACAAGGGGAAACCACCTGAAAGGGCAAATATTAAAGTAAAGAAAGAAGAGAAGAAAGAAAGAAAGAAAGAAAGAAAGAAGGAAAGAAAGAAGGAAAGAAAGAAAGAAAAGACTGTTAAAATATGTGTTCTCATGATTCTCTCTTCTTTTTTGGCAAAGCCTGAACATTAATCTTTATAACCTCAGACTATGGCTGGCAGAGGTGGAGCAGTCCTGGCTGGGCTTGGAAATATTTTAGCTGAAACAGCCAGAGAAATGAGAAGATTAACCAATTCCCTTCCCCAGGCCAAAATGCCGTCAAGTGCAATGGAAAGGCTGAGTCTCCAGGAGAAAGCATCAGTTTTAAGGAGATTTTCTCTTGGAGGGCCAAAGCAGCGCAATAATAAATCCAAGGGCAATCCACAGGTTTTCCTCAATAACTCCAACGGGATCCTCCCATGCAGAAAAGTCACTTAAAGAGGCACCAAGTCATCAGGATGTTATAGAAGTGAAATAACATCCTTCAGAAATGGCTTTAGCCTCTAACAGCCCTTGCTGAGAAAGGAGAAACGGCGAGCTTTGAGCCCTACTGTACATTGGCACTGAAATCTTGGTTGTTTTCTTCCGTTAGCCTTAAAATTTAGCCTCTTCTATATTGATTTCTCTTGGTCTTTGCCATAAGGGAACACCCCTCTCACTGCAAAGCTTTACCTGGGACAAAATGCCGAGCACGGTGGAAAAAGGGCAGCTGCTGATGGCTTTGTCCTGTGCTTTAAAAAGGGCCAAAAATACATCAACTCCGAAGCCCTGCAGCCACATCCCTGCCCTGCAGCACCCCCTTCCTAGCTGGCGGCAGGGGGGAGAGCAAGGAAGTTTTCCCTGGGGGAATCTATCCCAGGCTGTCATGGCTGGAAAACCCTGTTGGACCCAAGGGGGTGCTCTGGGGTGGCTGAGCTTCACGTGGGACCAAAGAGGGGCTGAAGTGAAGCTTTTCACAGGGTTTGAGCTTGGATGAGAGAAGGTGTGGCTCACGTATTTGTCTTCCAGCAGTAAGACCTAATGTCCTGTTCATTAGAGCCGTTTAGGCTTTGGCAAGGAGAAATTAGTATAAATGACCAAGGGAGGGCCAGGGGGAGGGAGGGCTTGTCAACATGTCAGCGGCACTCTCGGCGTCTTCACAACCGGGTGGTCTATCTTCTGGGGCTCCACTTGGACACCAGGTCCAGCCCCCACCTCACACCTCCATGGGTCCAGCACCAACCCACTTTGGTTTCACAGGCACTTGCGGGCAGGTGAGTGGATGTCTGAGCCCATTTAATGTCTCTGTAAGTAATCTCAGGTTGTCTTCGCCTTCTGTGCAGCCTGGAAAACAATGTAGCAGGTGAGAGAAACTGGTGTGCTGAGCTTTCCGGTAGGTAGACCAAGGAGATGTGTGGAGGAAGCGTGATGTTTTCTTTCATTTCAATGTATTGTGTGTCAAAAGACGCTCTAGCACTTTTAACCGGTGGGTCTCCTGATGGAGACATGCTGACCTGAGTGCTTCATTAAACCTCAGGAAACAGAAGGATTTGTTAAGGGGCTCCAGTGTGGGACTAATCTTGCTTCTCAAAGGGTTAAGAATATAATGGCCACGGAAATCAAACTTCGTGTTTCCTGCAGCATCTTCTCCAGTACTTGATTAGTGTTTGGGTTCAAACTGAACTCTCTCTCAAAGCACAGCCTGTAATTGATAAGTTTTGCTAATTATCAGGGTGAGGGGAATAGGCAGCCACAGTGGGTCACTTGGCTTCTGTCTAGTCATCATCTGTAGATCGCCCGGGCTCACCTGAGACCTGCTTCAGCCCTGCCGGCAGCTCCAGGAGCCTCTCTGCACCCTGAGCCCTGGCTCCTGGGTTGGCTCCAGCAACTCCCAGCAAGCGAGCGAGTCAGATGCCTTTGTGCTGCAGCTGGAAAATATATCTATTTTATATATATTTATATATGTTTAAAAGAGATTTTTATGTATATATA
This sequence comes from Buteo buteo, assembly GCF_964188355.1. Classification (NCBI taxonomy): domain Eukaryota; kingdom Metazoa; phylum Chordata; class Aves; order Accipitriformes; family Accipitridae; genus Buteo; species Buteo buteo. The sequence continues at coordinate 47,509,678 of NC_134172.1, read as the reverse complement.
TATATACATATGTACACGGGGGGTGGGGTTGCTGTAATGTTGCAAACAGGCCTCCAGAGGTGGAGGTGGTGAGCCAGCTCCCCTACATGGTCATGACAACACGTAGCCATGGGGAGGGCTGTCAACAGCCAGCGAGGTCCTGTCTGCCCCACAGGCCACTGCAGAGGGTACGCTGGCTGCTTCTGACAAAGCTGAGGAAGCTTTGTGAATACCAAGGCAGGGTTACTGAAGCTGGGTCTGACAGAGATTTATGTCTTTTTAAAAGTCCCTCATCCCTCTGAGGGTGTGGTTGAAACACTGGAAGCTGCCAAGCAGCATTGGGATTCCTACAGGGGTTTGGGGTGGGAAGGGGGGGGCTTGACAGCCTTGACAACACAGAGCCTTAGTAGTGCCTGCAAATAATTAAACACAAATGTAGTTAAAACAAGTCACCATGGCCCAACTTAAATGTCAGACATGTTCTGTGTAACGCACAGATCACTTTTTCCCTTGCCGACCCTTTTCCATTCATCTTTCCATTGAGAACCGCTCAGGTTACCGTAGGGATGGATGAAAAGGCATATATGTAAAAGGAGCCAGATGAAACCATCATCCAGTGCACCAAGACTTAGCCTGAGAAAAAAAAATCTCTTCTTGAGATTTCAAAACCTAGGTTTCCTTGGGTGCTTTTGTTTCATTTTGTTTTGTGTTTTTTTTTTTTACATTCATCACAGTGTACATCTTCCCTTGCTTTCAGCTGGAAGCATGGCCCGTTTGCTCTGTGCAATATGGAGTGTGGAAGTACCAGGCACAGAAGGTGTCTGAACTCCATCAGGAAAGCCTGTCACCATCACCTTTGTCTGTCTCTTCTCCAAGCCAAGGGGGTTTTGCAAGTCAGCTCAGCTTCTGAATGCTTCCCTGCCTCTCTCTCTCACCCCTGTACACAGCTTTTCCATTTCATGTCTGCGGAGGATCCTTAGAAACTTTTTATTTTTCTCTGAGCAAGAAAAGTTCACAACTGGACCCCCCCTGTCCCAGGTGCCTGTCCCTGCTAAGGTCCCCAAATATCTCCCACAGGTTCATGACCGCCTGGATCGCTACTGCTGTGGGTTTCAGCCTGATCCCTCTGAGCCCTGCATGGAGGAGATGCTCCACGAGAAGTGCCGAAACCCGGCGGAGCTGGTCCTGGTCCACATCCTGGTACGTCCGCCCGCTCCCCAGGGGCCGCTCTGGGGCGAAGACGGAGATGCCTGGGAGGCGCTTGCAGGGCTGAGGTGGCAGCAAAGGGGATGTAGGTGCCATGGTGATGCTGGGTCCATGGTGGGGGGTGTGCCTTGGCACGGAGGGACCTGGGCTTAGGCAGCTGCTAGCCCCCAAATACTCTCAGGATTTCTCAGTGCATTAAAAAACCAGCCTAAACCCCCGAACTGGTGACTGCCCACAGCAAGTGAACTTTTCCTACTCATCCCGCTGGCAGGTCCGGAGGAGCGCACCGTCCCGCCTGGTGTTCATTGACAATGCGGGCAGGCCACAGCACCCTGAGGAGAAGCTCAACTTCAGGCTCCTGCAAGGCATAGACAGGTAGGAAGGGCAATGCGCACCCTCCTGGGAGCACTTCCTAGGCGAAGGCTGAGCTTGCACACGTGGGGTGGACACCAGCCTTGTGTGCACACCTTTGTGCTGCTCCTGGCCTCCCTGGTCGGGCACCCCTGTGACGTGGGGCCATTTCCCACCCAGGACGGGGCAGGTGGGTGGGCTCTCAAACCCATCACACATGCCTCTGCCCTGAAACTAGCTCTTCATCCTGCTCTGGGTGGCTGATGGCAGTCTCCAAAGCCTATTTCCCCCTCTCTAATTGGCAGCCGCACAAAAGTAATGAATAATCAGGTATTTCAGCATTTCTTGTGTCGTTGCCCATCAGGCAATTTGGCACACTATAGGCCCCTTGACTTGGATCCGTTTCTGGTGGAGCTGTCCTGCACGCTCGCCATGGGCAGAGTTCTAAGGAGGAGGCTCCTCATCCCGTGTTGCTCTGGGTGGACTTGCATTAGTTCTTGAAGCACTAGGGTGGCCTTTCCTTGGGTATCCCGTTGCTCCCCTCCTCCCTGCTTGGCCTTCCCTGAGTAACCCCTTCCCTCCCTCTCTCTTCTGCTCCTCCGCTGCAGCTTCCCGGCTGTGGCGGTGGCCACGCTGCGGTCGGGCAGGTTGCAGAGCCTGCTGCTGGAGTCACTGCGTGTGGATCGGGAGCTCTGGGAGAGCCACGGCGGTGCCAAGGGCCTGAGACCCCTGCTTCGGACCATCGACAGGCGGGCACGCATCCTGCTGCAGTACATCCAGCAGTGCAACCTGACGGTGTTCGAGGACTCGCCGCGCTGAGCTCCTCTGGCCGGCGCGGTGCGCCTGCCTTGCAAATCCCAGCAGCAATGGATGTACCTCACACCCTCAGCGTGGGAGATGTAAGACTGTGTGCTTGGCTCTCCAAAAGGTGTTTCCCCCACCTTGTAGAACACCCTGGAGAAGGAGACAGGATCAGAAGGAGTAGGAAAGAGGAGGAGATGTCTCCTGAAACAACCCACAACTGCTTGAGAAAGACAAGTTATCAAGTAAAGGTCTCAGCATGGATTTTCAAAGGAGGGGCACAGCCATGAGACTTTTTGGGTGCCTTCACCCCCTTCACCCCAGCAACTTTGAAAACTGGAGGCTTGGACAGTTGAACAGCCTACAGGGACCCTGGGAAGGGTTAAAGAAGCAGTGAGAGGCACTGCTAAGGGCTAGGGAAAGTCACTGGCCGCCTTTCCATGGCTTGCACTGGGCTTTTTGATGATGCCTTCGCTTTTCCCAAAACATCAGAGGCAGAGAGGCTGGAGTGGCATGGGGGAAGTGGAGGGGAGATTTCTCAGTGGATTAAGCAGGGGCAAGTTGCCCAAGCTGAGCTCTGTCTTTCCCCCCGCGGAGGTGATGCATGCCTGGGAGCGAGTGCAAGCCGCTGCCCGAAGCCGGGGCCAGGCAGGACCCCGACCGCAGGCGGCACATGGCAGCAACTGCCCTCGCAGAGCCCATGGTGCCGTCCCCAGCGAATACTGTCTGTGTGCCTTGCGCCATGCCTCAGCAGGCTTGGGCTGCTGCCAAGGTGCATTTTTGAATGTGGGATTTGGAGATTTAAATCTCTTACTCGCTCTTTCCCTTCGCTGTCAGGGGATTAAAAGGCAAACCTACCCCAAGCTCTGCCACTTGTGAAAAGCACTCCTGCCTGCTCTCTTAGGCATGGCTGCGTGAAACTCTTTCCAAGGCTTGCAGAAATATCTTCCTGAAATACCAGGCTATTTCAGCAGAAGGCAATCAAGTGCAAAATGCTTTCTGAGCACCCTGGCACCTCCGGCAGAGCCCATCCCGCTCCTGTCACCCCTTAGGCTCTTGCCCAGCAGCCCACTGTGATGGGGCACAGCAGTGTCCCAGCCAGGCAGGTCTTCAAGTGTCAGGGCTGAGAGATAATTCAAAAGCAAAATGAACATGAGGAAAAAAGATACAGGGACGGGCTCTGTCAGAGCCTCTCACTCTCTGCAGTGTGTTTACCAGATGAGGCATGCAGTCAGTGTTTGCTTGCCAAGAGCAGCCAGATCCTGGCCTGTGGGCTGATGGTTTGCCACCAGGAGAAGACTTCTTAAAGGGTCCTCAGGGAGCAGCCCTCCATTTCTCGAGTGGTACATCCTTCATGCTTGAGGCACCCCAAGTTACCTGTGCCTTTGGAAAGTCTTGGTGAGACCGGCATGGGCACCCGCGCTGTGCTGCTGTCCCATTGCCCTAGCTTTGGAGAACACGGGCATCCACGCAGTGGGAGAGGCAGAAAAAGTGGGCACTAATGCCTTCCCTGCTCCATCCCTCTCAGCACCATGTCAGTTTTAGAACCTGCAAGGGATACTTTAACACCCATGCTGATAAGCACAAGCAATTACCCTTTTTTCCCTTTTTCCTCTTGCTGAGGAGAAGATGAAGCAAGGCGTGGGTGACATGAATCAACAAGTGTGAGTGCTCTCAGCAAGTGTCGGCACTCAGCATCGCGGGCATGTCAGCATCCAGATCGCCGGCAACATCTTACTGGAGTCCTGCCCTCCAGTAAGGCAGGGAAAGCCTTTCTCCCATCACCCCCTCCACCCCATGAGTTATCACCCAGTTTGCTGCGCCGTGGGAAGGATGACTGTCGGGGAAGCCCCGCTAAAGCCCAAATCATGGGCATTCATTATCAGGAGGTAAGCTTAGCCTATAAGCATGGAGGAGAACAAAATAAGTCCTCCTGGGTCCTGTGAAAAGCCATGCCCTGGCACGACCTTATACGAATAAAAGAGACTAAATGTAACATAATTAAATCCAGAAAATATGCTGTGAAAAGCTATGTGGTAACAAGGGCATTAGTTAGGATGTGTAACATCAGTCATAGTCTTGTTTTTCTCATTAAAATGAGAAATTTAATTAAAAGAGAGGTTTTCATCCCATGTAAGCCAAGTTCTCAGTGAGAAGCAAGAGGAAGGTGGGGCACTGTGCAGTGGCCAAAGCTGTAGACTTTGCTGTGCTGGAACAGCAGCAGCTTTTGCCTTGCCTTTGGTTGCATCTGCTTGACCTTAACATTGCACAAGGTAGTGGGGATTTTTCTAGGGTTTTTTGCCTGTCCTTAGTTGTAATATGTGAGTTTGCTGGCTAAACACATATGGGAACATCTGTAGGCAGTTACACGTGTGAATAAAAATTGCTCTTGATTTAACAAAGAGCCATGTAATGTGTCATATTTCCTATGATAAACTTATTTTTATGGTTTTATAACGTAGTTTTAAAAATTCACTTGGGGCCATGCTTGACAAACAAGATGTCAGCTCAGCAGTGATCCTGTTCTAACCAAATTTCACCCGGAATCATCACGGATCATGTTGGGATGGGGTAACAAAAAAAGGACACGGTCCAAGCTGGCTGTGGTGCTGGGGCAGGACTCCTTTGGCTTTAAGAAGGCAGCAGCAGCTAAGGAAGGGAAAAAACAGTGGAGAAACAAGTTAAGGCACCTTCCCTGGGCTTACAAGTGCTGAAGTGCAAGTAAGTCCCAGTGGGGGCAATTAAAAGCAACCCCCACCCTACCAAGGATGCTCTTGCTAGCATCACTGGTGACAGGATGGAGGAGAGCAGCAGCAAGGAGCCAAGGCCATTGGGAAAGTGAAGCCATCTGCATGCGAGTGCCCCTGGGGGTCCAGAAGCACGGGCACAAGCTGCCGCTCACCCCCCATATCACCCAAAAAGACCCAGGGTGAAAGCCAGATGCAGCCATCCTCCGCCTTGTTCTTCCCCTGGTCACTTCAAGAGCTGCCAGAAAAGCCCGTAAGGTTTTCCTCGAGGTGCCAGGCAGCGTTCCAGCCAGGGCTCCTTGCAGAGGGGCATCCCTGCAGCACCCTCGTGCCCACCCTGGGCACTGCGGGAATGTGGGGCTCGATGCCGGCACTCAGGGAATAGTGTTTGAGAGCGTGGGCGTGCACCCTCACGGGGCTTCATGAGGAGGGAACTGCTTCTTTCCACAGTGATCCAGGTGGCATGATCTATGTTTAACACAGCCCATCAGCTGGCAGAAAACAGGGCTGGAGGAAGGCAGGCAGGGACCAGATCAGCTCCAACCAACTGAACACACGCACATGCATGCATGTAAACACATGCACCCCCACGCCTGTGCATGCATGCACCCGTATATGCACACAGATACACATGTGTGCATGCATGCATGCACATTCCCCCCATGCATGCACACACTTGCATGCACATCCCCCATGCACGCGTGCACACGCATGCATGTGCATCCCCCCCATGCACACCGACATCCACCCAACCCCCCCCACCAGGCGCACTACTCCTGTTCAGCCTGTTCTTAACCCCCCCAAAGCTGGTGACCCCCAAACACCCCCCCAGAAGCCTGCTCCAGTGCTTTGCTGGCCTCACCCTCCATAAAATGCTTTTTTACTGCATTTAAGGACCACTTATTGAGCTGCCCATTGCAGCCACAGGACACCAAATAGCCCTTGCAGCAGTCCTGTCCAGACCTCGCAGAGCAGCCCAAGCACCCGCTGAACCCACACACTGGCCAGAGATGACACCAGTGGGGTGGCACTCGGGGGTGACACTCAGAGACCCCACAAGATGCTCAGCAAAACTCACCCAAGCATCCCTGTGCCGCATGGGGGAAGCATGGGCCAGCAGCCGCCTGAAAGGCAAGAGCTAGCAAGTAAATCCAAATTTATTGTTAAATTGCTGGATATAAAAATAATCTGACTTTTAGAAAGCAATTTATTTATGCTTTCAGTACTTGCTTAAATATTTATGCGGAAAAGGAAAAAAAAGTCCACTCCGACATAGGACTATCGTTGTAGCAACGGCCTTTAAGATTAATGGAAGTAAATTAGCCTGATGTTTTATTTACATGCAGCAAAGCAATAGATAAACTCTCCTTGTGATGGATTTTCTTCATTAGTTGGGCGAACGCCTAAGGTACAGCTTTTGACATTGTTTCTTCCAAGCGGTTAGACAAACAGTTTATCAAAAGAGTATAAAATTGTCAGGAAATGAAGCAGATTAATGACCAGTAAAGGGAAGATCATTGAATTTATGATATAAGTAGCAGTACCACTGGAACTTAAGAAATGGCTTATTAGATAACCGACATGTACACGCATGCAGAAGCACTGAGCCCCCCCTGGATCCTCTGCCCTGGCAGCGGCTGCTCCCCAATTCATCCCTTCATGGAGGTCTCTCCACTGAGGCTTCACCTCCCTCCTCCTTCCCTCCCCTTAGGTCTGGGTTTATTCTGTAACTCTCTCATTAGAGCTTGTGAACATATTATTTTCTCCCAATTAAAAACCTCTTAGACTGGAACAGCTTCAGGGACAATAACCTTGTCTTAGTGCCTGCGCAGCAACAATGGTTTCCGCAACCTAATTTGGTGATTTTGGCTGCTATTACAGCAGTGATAATCATACCAATAGCAACAACAATAATATGTAGGACTTCTCTGGTCTTTTGATTCTTTGGAAAAAAATCCCCCAGCATTAGCGGTTTATGGATCCCATATGGCTCCTCCAGCAATTACCTCTGGAATGATAATTAGCTGTGAGATAAGGCAAATAAGGGAAAGGAGACCGGAAACCTGGGGGAAAGGAAACATTCCTTGCAATGGCAGAGGGGCTGTGCTTGTGGGCATCCAAGTTCTCTGCCCCCCCCCCCCCCCCCCGCCCCAGGCATGGGCTCAGGTTTTCAAGCTTCAAAAGAGGGATTTGGGGTGCAAGGACAACTAAGAAACACCAATTTAACCGCTGCCATGGATCTCAGTCTCCCAGTGCTGTCTCCAGCAGGTGGCATTGACTCGACAGGCTGTCTTTTCCCTGTGCTTGCCAAGAGCGTCTTAAAAGTTTCATCTCTGGACCGGCAAATTTCAAGCTGCTAGAGCATCATGAGTTCTCTAATTCCCTTGCAGCCTAATCTGCCCAGCTGTACTTTATATCCCTCCACCACCTCCTTTTCCCTTCTGTTACTGTCTCTTTCCAATGAAAATCCAGATTTGCGGAAGCAGCAGGTTGCTCCAGGCCAGGAACATGGGGAAGCAGGATGGAGCAGGACAGCTGCTTGGAGGATGAGAGGCCGCAGCAGCTAGGGTTCTGCCCACCCAAGTGTGGACCTATGTGCTCGGCAGCCGTGGGAGAAAGCAACCTTCCCTCCCTGCATGGTGTCTAAAATGCAGTGCATGATGTTTAAAATGCAGCTGTGCAGAGGTGCAGGAACGGCTCTTATTATTTAAAAACCTATTGCAGGGACAACTGCAGGGACCAGTCCAAAAGTCCTGAAGTTTAGGAGTTCTCAGGAGCACTGATGATCCTACCAGAATAGTAGGCCTCCAAATACTACCCAAAATAGCTCTGGAGGATGAAGTCTCTTAAACTTGACCTTCCCATTGTGCCTACTGGTACGTGCTGTGCCTCTTCTTCACACAGCACAGAGCACCATGGGCATGGAGGAGTTTAGTGTCTCCAAGCTTGCAAATGAAGTGTAAGGACAATCCCTCAAAAGGAGGCACCATTAATGAAGTGATGGAGGTAAAACTCTTGCTGTAAGTCTTTGACAAGGTGGACTGGATCTGAGTGTGGACAAGCCTTTCTCTCCGGTGTCACCCAGGCATTTGTTCTTCTCTGGTTAATCAGACGTTGTGGGGTTATGCTGGCCTGCACCTCAGCTCTCTGCAAAGGGCATCTTCATGGCTCTTTCTGGATTGAAGACCTCAAATGGTGGTCAAGTTTCCAAGAACTCGTCCTCTAGAGCTGTTCTGGATGCCTGCTGTTTTGGTAGGATTGTCTCCGAGACGGCAGGCTGTCCCCCCCAGCCCGTGGAGGGGAGCGGGGGAGCAGATGCCCACCTGCAGCCCGGGGAGGACCCCACGCCGGAGCAGGGGGTGCCCGCCAAGATGGCTGTGACTCCATGGGAAAGCCTGCACTGGAGCAGTTTGTGAAGGACTGCAGCCCGCGGGAAGGACCCACACTGGAGCAGTTCGTGAAGAACTGCAGCCCGTGGGAAGGACCCATGCCAGAGAAGTTCATGAAGGACTGTGTCCCATGGGAGGGACCCCACACTGGAGCAGGGGAAGAGTGAGGAGTCCTCCCCCTGAGGAAGAAGGAGTGTCAGAGACAACGTGTGATGAACTGACCCCAACCCCCATTCCCCGTCCCCCTGTGCCGCTGGGGGGGGTAGGTAGAGAAAATCAGGAGTGGAGCTGAGCCGGGAAGGAGGGAGGGGTGGAGGGAAGATGTTTTAAGGTTTGCTTTTACTTCTCATTATCCTGTTTTGATTTGATTGGTAACAAATTAAATTGATTTTGTGTTTTTTTCCCCAAGTCAAGGCTGTTTTTTGCCCATGACCATAATTGGTGAGTGATCCTCCCTGTCCATGTCTCGACCCACCAGCTTTTCATTGTATTTTCTCCTCATCCCGCCAGGAGGGAGGATTGAGCGAGTGGCTGCATGGTGCTTTGCTGCTGGCAGGTCTTAAACCACAACAAGGAGAAGCGAGAAGGAGGAAGGGCAGAGATGTCAGGTCTTTTCTTGAAACTTGTGAGCTTTCTTGACCAATACCAGGAAATAATATTTCAGTCTGCAGGGGTGTTAACTCAGCATATGGGCTGCCTGACCTTTCCCCAGCTGTCTGGAGGTGGCAGCGTGTGGTGATACCTTCAGAAAGCACCAGAAAGTGGTGAAGATTTTTCCTACTATACTCAGCCCTGGGAAAGCGGAGAGAAACTCTCCAGAGACGGTTCAGTCCCGTCACCCCAGTGTAGCCAGATGAATATGGGATTTTTCAAACCAGGTATAGAGAAGAGGCCAAGGAAAATGTGAGTCTTGCTCTGCATACAAACAGATGGGACATGCCCACACAGGGGGTATTTCCCCAGGGGGGTAAGCATGGCTCAAGCGTGCTGCTGGCCAAGCTCTCTGCTCGAGCAGGCATGGGACCGCCTCCTCCAGTCCCACGTTTGGGTGAGTTTTGCTCCATTGGATTTCATTTGTGGCCATATCCAAGCAGTGATGGAGTTTTTATTGCAGGATGAGGCTCCTGGCGCAGGCTACGCTGCAAGTGTTGCCATATTTTTGCAGGTGTTCGATTTTAATTGCCCATTCTGGCTGCATCAGAAAAGGCTTGGAGTAAGAACTGCAATGTTACGTCCCAGGGCTGTTTATATACATAAACAATCTGGGGTTTATTGCCTTGACCTTTTCTGAAACAAGTTCTTGGCTCCTCTGAGTTAAGTCTTGAAAAAAGGGGTATCTATTAAGCTGAGCAGCAGATTTGGGCTTCTAGGAAGCACATCTAGGTGCCAACAGGATACCAGGAGGCTGAGATTTGCCACAGTTGGGACAAATCTTCTTTAATGGTTTTTGTTCAGTTCACCAGGGTCTGCCAGTTCTGCTCCTTGCCCACAGCAAATAGTCTGGGAGCAGGGAATTGGTGATCATATTCAATTCAGGGTGATTCAGCATGGTTTTCTTTGATTTGGAGTAAGGGGGAGAGGTGGCTCAAAACATAGGCACAGAATGGTCAGGTTAGGTCAGACACTTGTTGCTTTAGCCTTTGAGCAGAAACCTGGCATCACATGCAAAGACCCATAATTAGGTATACAGAAAGAGTTCATCCTGGCCATTCAAGTCAAAGTTGAAAGCTAAGGGTGCAGAGATCAGAGGTCTCTTTCCCCTCTCTGCTTCCACTGAAGACCAGAGCAATCTGCTGAGGAGCTGCTCAGAAGCTGGTTGTCACACCTGGCTGGTGACCTCTGCCTGGTGCTGCCAGGCCTCTGCCCAGCTCACAGCAGGTTTGCACACCTCAAGTGCTATTCCCTTCTCCATACCTTCCCCCAGCTCCATCCCCATCTGGGTGTCCTTGCCATCCTCAGCTGTAGGGTAAGGGGGGAGCAGGACGTTGACCTTGGGTCCTCCAAATGGTTGGGGTCCAGCTGGAAGGTTAAGATGGGGTAGCTTGTACTGCTTCCTCACCTCAGATAAAAGACATGAAGGTCTCCAGGACCTTTAGCAACCCTAACTGGTCTCAGAAAAGTTAAGCATGTGGACATATGCCCATAGCACGTGGAGAGAGGAGCCGTAGAAGCCTGCTCTCCACTACTGGCAAAGCTGCCCGTGTTGGCACAGGTGAGCTATTCACTGCCACGGACAGCTGGGAGGCTTTGCAGGGTGCTGCAGCTGGTTGCAAAGGGTGAGCAGCCCTCTCCATCCCCACCCCACCAGGGAGGCCTGTTAAAGAATTTTAGTCATGGGTTTCTCTTGGTTTGCTTTATTAACAATTCAGAGTTGGGCCACCACCGCAGTGAATGGCAACCTTCCAAAAATTTCTCAGTCTTATATACCTTTTACCACCTATTATCCCAGTCCAAAGTCTTTGTAATTTTCCAGTTGGTCTCGGTTCCCATGTCGTTATCATTCATCATCATCATCTTATCTCATCAATTCTTTTGTCCCGATTCTTCTGGAGTTAGTGGTTGTAGGCGGAAAGTCTCTGGTCACTTATCTTCTTACACATCAAAGATCACCTCTGAATTTCTGAAAATCACTCAGGTTGTTTTATTAATTCATCTTACTCTGAAGTTAATCACTTACTCTTATCTATTCTTATGTCTTAGGTCTAAGATGTTTGTTATGATCTTTCTTCTGTTGATTCAGCTTGACTGGGTTGTAAGCCAGCCATGGTGAAGGCAATACAAGGGACGAACAAGCAGCTTATGCATATTGTTTTATAAGCACCTGCATTCTATTAATCACATCTAAACTAATCTCCAATCATTAGTTATATGTTTGATATGAACAGTCTTAGAAACAATGAGGCTTAAGGCCTAGTTCCCTTTACAGGCCTGAGAATGGACCTTCCCTGCAGACCTAAGTTTGCAAACTCAGCTTTTTCCCCTATGTGGAGGAACTATATGGAGGGTCACCCCACGCCGGGGACTCCTGGTGTGCCTTCAGCCCCTCCTAGCTAGCCCCGACACTAAGAAAAGCGGTTTCTGTGGCGGGGTTGAGCAAAAGCACACCCACCAAATGAAATCCAGCTAGTTCTTTATTTGCAGAGCAAACAGCAGAAGGGAAGCCAGTGCTTGCTGTCCCCATCCAGCCGCTGGGCACTGCAAGCCCTGGGCTGAAGAGCATCCAGGACTGATTTCAACACCAGCCTCCTGCCTGCGCTTCCCACCAAACGGCTGGTTTCAGAGCAGAGCTGGTGGCTGAAGTGAGGGTGAAGTGGAAGGGCTGATGCCGGTCAACTAGGGAGCCTTTGCCTACGGAGAAGTGCTGGCAAGTGGTCTCAGTGCTCCTGGCTGAGGGATGAGCCTGGGGGAGCTGGCCAGGGGTAGGCACCTCGCCTCTCCCATGCCAGAAACAGCCAGAAAACCACTGCTCATGCAGCACACCTGAGCTCCAGCGCGGAGGGGACTTTGGGGCAGGTTGGGGCAGGATGCCTGGGTGGAACATGACCAGTTTACCTGCCCAGCTGCTTTGCTGCAGTCCCGAGGCTTAGGAGGCAGCTTTAGGAAACCCTTTGGCTGCCATTCCACAGCTCTGTTGTTATCCATGGCCAAATCTAATCAAACATCCCTGATGTTCCTGAGCAAACAGTGTTTAAAACTTCAGAGACTCGGGCTCAGGGTGGCTAAGGGAGACTAGTGGGCAAGAAATGCAGCCTCCCTCATCGACCATCGGCCAGAAATTTAGGCTGAGGCAGGCAACAACCATGGAGGGGTGATATCAGCCAGTGTGGTCTTGCCCAGGGTTTTACAGGGAGAGGACACAACTCATGGGGGAGAAGAGGTCCACCCTGCCTGCTGAGCTACCCCCCTGGGCGATGCTGGGGCCAGCCTTGTTTCAGAGGGGCAGTGTGGGTGCCACCAGCCCCCGTGTCACCAAAGTCCCCCGTAGGCTCTGTGGAGATGCCAGCACCACCTGGCACCCATGTACTTTGACTGCACTCAAATAAGCCTTTTGAGAGCAGCAGTGAGGTGATATTTGTCCTGCTTTCTGCCTTTGCAAAGGCGGGATTAGGACATCAGAAAGTCCTGCTGCTTAATTTTCCTTTGAAGGGACTTGGAGAAAGAAAGGAAAGAAAGAAGAGGGAAGAACAGAACGCTGAGAGTGGGCAGCCTGTGTGAGCAGATGTGTAAGAAGAAAGTATTAGGGTAACACGTCTGAGCTTATAATTTGTGATCTTGAGGTGTCCTCGGACACTCAACCTTCCCTGACAAAAGCTGGTATTTTTAGCACAAGATGAGAAACCTGAGTCAACAGCATCCGCTGTGGTCCCTGCAGCGATGAGACACGCCCCCTCCTCCCCCCCATTGCCAGGCAAACCCCAGGCTCCTGCCCCACCTGCAGCCAAAATGACATCGCCCTGACCGTAGGCTGCGACCCCTCGCCTCGGCAGGACCAGGAGGTATGGCACCCACCTGCCTTGCTGCCGGGGCATCAGAAACCAGCCTCCCTGACACGGCAGCACGCCGATGTACCCAACCCCAACCCGGGCAGTCCTGGCTCTGAAGGGTAGTCGCGACCGCTCAGCCTCGCACGGGGCTTCACCGCAGCCCTGCGCTCTGGGTCATCGCCAGTTATCATCTCAGGCGCTGGCACGTCCCCGTGCGAGGCCTCTTTTTTTACACCCCACTGCTGCGGTGCACAGCAAGTGTTTTGCATGTGCCAGGGATGTTCAGAGGCAGCTGGGAGGAGCTGGATGATATTCAGGTAGAGCTGTGCTGGTGGAAGAGGCCAGCACTTGGTGCTCGTGCGGGGCCACCATATTGACTGCAGTTTCTTCCCTGCCTTTATTTCTCCTCCTCTTCCAGAAATGGGAAACAAGCAACATGTGTGGGAGCCGTCTCTGCTTCAGCTGGGCATGGACTTTTCAACTTGATCACAGTTCAAGAGGTAGAAAAAAAAGCCGCCAAAGCATGTGTGCTTCTGTGCCAGCAGCACCCGGTTGGGCAGCTTGGCTTTGCTCTCCGGGGCTCCGCTCCAGCCTGGTCCGGGGCTGCGCAGTGGAAGAGGCTGCTCAGTCCTTCCCTGCCTCTCCCACCTAGTGATGCTTTTGCACATGTGCTGCTAAAAAATCTCATCTTCACGAGGTGTTTTGATTGCTGTCGGTAGAGACTGCCTTTTTTTATGCCTGCAGTGTTATCACTTCCCTGCCCCTGCGTGCTGGAGCTGCCTCTTGCACGGTCCACAAAGCAGCCAGGCAGTGTCTATTTTAATTGCTTTCTCCCACCTCTTTGCCTGCCCTCACATTAGCTTTAAGGAATATGGGGCAGTGGAAGGGCTGGGAAATAGGGAACATTTGGGTGCTGAGAAACAGTGGAAGGCAGGGGAAAGCAGGTACTTGCTGGGCTGCTGGATTTGAGCCCTGGCATAGTGGGAGTGGAGGTGTTGATGCAGGCACCTGCACGGACATGGGCAATAAAGTCATTTATCTGTCTTTGCAGCACTACAGCCTTAACGTTTGTCTCTTTTATTCCGTAGGGACCACTGACTGCAAAAACCAGATGCCATCTGTCCACCGTGCCTTGTAAATCAGATTTTAATCATCTCAGGGAGAGGGCTGTCTCCTGCCGTGTGCTGCAAGCCAGGTCTGCAGGAGTTACTCTGCAAAATTTACATTTCTGAGATGGGTTAGTGATTAGGGCTCCAGCTTCATACTGAGGAGGCTGAAATTCAATTTCTTCCCCTATCACAGATTTCCTGGCTGATGGTGGGAAGTGGCTTAGGCCATGCCTACGTTAATCAGATAAGTGCAGATCTGGTTTTCACCTCCCGGCTGATCTCCCTCCCCAGCACCCTCACACTGCAGCATGTCGGCATCCAGCATGGGAAGGGGGGCTCCTGTGATGGAGGACACCTTCTAGTCGGGACAAAGAGAGACACCTCCAAGATCCAGTTTTGCTCCATGAAAACCAAAGCAACAGATTGCAGAGATGCTGGTGTTGCTGTTGCCATCTCCTCCGGCACTGTCAGGGCCTGATTCACACCAGCTACGGGCTTCCTCAGCTGATAATGCATTTGTTTCAAGGGCTACTGGGTGCTGCAGTAGGTTACAGTGGGCAGTGGAGGAGAGAGCCAGGGAGAGAAATGGCACAAGGTCAGACTTGGTCTGATCTCGTACAGCCCTTATACAATTCTCTAAGGCAAACAGTGTATTCCTATAATAATAAAATGGGCTGCCAAGGATGCTCTAAAGTACAGTGAACTGTCCTTATCCCTTTTTTAAATCATTATATATTGAAAAATCATTGCTGGTATTACAGGGAGGCTGCAAAGCTACCTCTTTGTGACTAAAGAATCAATAATTCGTTTTCTTTTTCCCTGTATGAAAACAATACCATTAAATAATTTTATTAAAATTATTTATTAAAAAGGCAGCACCCCCCCCCAAGCACAAATGACAAGGCTGATCACATCCTGCCCATGGGTAGGTACATCTCTCTTATCCACAGCCTCTATGGACTTATTTTTCAAAAAAGAGCTTATCGAGGCCTCTAACAACGTGGTTATTTATTAGTTAGCATGGCCAAGTTTTGACCTCCACAGAGGTACTTGCAGGGGCAGAGCAGATACAGACCAGCGTTACCTGCTGGAAGCTTTGAGACAAAACTCTGCTCCTTCTCCTCCATCCTCACCACGGGGATTTTCTGGGCAGGATGGCTCCCCACAGCTGGCCTGCAGCTCACTCACCTCTGCCACCTTATGCGAATGAAATGCATCCTTCCAGACTGTGTATTGTTAAATCGCATGAGAGTGGTTAGCTCGGTCGTATCCCGGGATGAGTCAAGTCCTGCCAGCTCATAAAAAACCCCAAACCCTAGCAAGGAAGAAAATGATGCATGAGACAGGAGGAAAAAAGACTGAGAACAATCTAATGGTTACAATGATTAAATTTTTTTTAATCTGATGCCATTAGAGTTTAAGCTTTTGAAAGGGTACAGGAGAAGAAAGATGCATCACATTCGCATCTTCTGACATGCTGCAGAAGCAAACCTACATCCTTGGTTCACATGGGCTGGGGCAGCCGTCATTCATTTTGCATGAAATCTTTTTCCCCCACCTCTGCAGCACAGCAGTGGTTGCAGCTGGGCCAAACATTAACTAGATGGGGTGGAGGGTGCAAAGGCAATATGGCTTGTATGGAAGCCATTTCATGGGGAATCACTTAAAGAAATGCCTCACACACACACTTGATCCACACACCCCCTGCCCCCAAGAGCTGGTCTCCAGGACATCTCCGTGGAGGTGCTTGTGATGGAGCTCTCTGAAGGTTTGGGCAGGGCTCAGGAGACTGGTGCCAGGTGTCTGATGAGCAACTTCTGAAACTAAGGCCATCACAGCAAGTTTGTAAAAAATGTGCTAATGAGGGATAGTGTGGAATGGGCACAGCCCAGCCTCTGCTGGTTTGTGGACTGCCCTGACTGGGCAAGCCCTCTGCAGCACTGGGATGCATTTTAATCAGCACACAGATAACTGACAGGAAAAGAAAATAATCCCTTTCTTTTTCCATAAAGATTTGATCATTTATTCCACCAACACCCTGGCAAGGCACCTTTACCAACAGATGTGTCATGAATAAATATTTTCAAAATAATTAATTTGACTTAAATGTTAAAAAACCCCACTTCTGTTATACAGCTAGTGGTTGTGCAGCTGGTGCGGGGGGAAGGCAGGCACCCCCTTTTTAGAGAACCAAAGGAGACCGCGGATTAGACCAATTATTGAGCTGGTTTCTAATGAGCATGCCACAGCTTCACTGGGCAGATCAAAGAAATTAAAATCCTGGGACAAAATAAACATTTCCATTGAACCCCTATTAGTCTTCCTTAGCCCCTTCTCTTCCCCAAAACTCCTTATCCCTGACTCTCAGTCCAGCCTCAGTTACAAGGGTGCTGGGACTGAGGTGTCGCACCTATTTCTGGGTGAGACTATGCGGTGTCTGGAGGACGTCGGGGCCATCAGCCAGCCGCCTCTGGGTGTTTCCCAGGAGCGTTGGTGTTAGCGCCGGTCTAACGCTGCCGCTCGCCTTGGGTGCAGCTAACCAGGTGCCGGGGGATGCTGTGCTCACCCAGCAGCACTGTGCAACCGGTGCTGCTTGCGAGGTCCCGTGCGGTGCAAGGTCCCGGAGCTCAACCTTCCTTCAGAGGTGCGGGGGTCCCACCACCACACCATGGGGTACCTGGCAGGGCAGCCTCACGCTTCTCTTGGCATGGGGACGGCAGTCCCTGTCCAGCCCTGTGGCTGTCACTGAGCTCTCCTGGCCCCCAGACCCCGACCAGGGTCCCCACGGGCTGGCAGAAGACCCCGGAGCTGGAGGCGATGCGTTGGAGGGAGACAACCAGCACCAACCAGCCTCCACTTGGGCTCTCCTTCTCGGCTGGCGTGGGCGAAGGGGCTGCTGGGTCCTGGGCAGAGGAGGGGGCAAAGCTGGTGGCCTGGTGTCTGAAGCCAGAAGGACTTCACAGCGTTTGCTGGGAAGCCAAACACAGGGAGAGTTTTGTTTCCAAGATCTGATGTCCAGCTGTATTTGAAAGCACAGAGCAATCCCACAGCAAAGGAACTGGCCAGGACGATCCCAGCACAACCTTACTGGAGCCTGGGGAGCCATCGCCAAGGCTGGCTTGGTCCTACACCTCTCCATGAGATTGTTCACTCGTGGCCCTTCTCACAAGCACCGTCATTTATCCCTTCTTTCTCCCTCTGCAAAGGAAGAGAATTTAAAGATTAAACCCTGCTGAGAAATAAAAAATATCATAGGTCACACAAAGTACAGCTACAACCAACCACATGAGTGGGGGAACAGCTTTTGTATGTGTTGGGGGTGGTTTGGCAGGTAGAAAAATATTTCTCAGCTGAACACTCTCCCTCAGGTTTGGATTAATAGCTTGGCTTCAGCTTCACCCCACCCATAACAAATAAATTTTAAAACATAACTAGCCCAAGAGAAGAAATATCTGCTGGATGTCTTTTTAATGCTGAATTTTTTTCCCCTCTGTAAAGCATTCCTCTTTTAAAAGCGCTCTGGCTCTTCAGAGCTCATTTTCCTTGGGTGTTATAGAGATGCCTATACTGAGCACATGTGGGCAACTAAGTTTTTGTGTTGCTTTTAATGTGGTGATATACACAAGACACATGTAATAAAAAGAATAAAGCAGGCTGTTCCAGGCAAACAATTTATTTCTGCTTGTGAATTATTACATGAGGAGACCTAGATATGTGGTGTTTTTTTTTTTTACGTAGTCAGCTATTACGTGACCGTATTTCACCCTGCAGCTTGCATCTGCAGCCCCTCTGCCACCACCCCTGCCAGCAGATTTTCTCCTGCCCATCACCTTTGCCCAGAGAGACGGAGGTTTGCATGGATTTTGTCTGGACACATTCCCGTGGCTTTGTGATCCTCTCCCATTCTGGAGAGGGCCCTGCGCTGGGATTAAGCTGCCTCTGTGTTGGAGCACTGCAGGGACTTATTGAACAAGAACTCAATATATTCTTTGTACTTCTCTTAAACTAATGAACAATAGATGTTCTCTTCAAAGGTAAAGGAAGAGCTAATAAAACAGTCACAAGCTCTGCCTTTCAACCCCAATAAAACCCCAGCAAGACAATGCCAAAATGATCCTTAAATCCAAGCATTGAACTAGATGTTGAATTGCCAGCCCCAGACGTGAGAAAAATACATCTGTTTTCTCAATTTGCTCAGGAAGAGGCAGGGTTTGGAGGGCTTGCTCTTTCCCTTTTGCCATTGGGTGGATCAAAATGTTTCACCTAAAACCTGGTAGTTAAAAATCAGGTCTTTGATCAACTGCAGAGAAGTCATTGAGCAGTTCTCAGCTCCAGGTGTGGCACGGGTTTGGACAACCTTTATCTACATTTTAGAAATATAGAGGCAAAACAGTGTCTGCTCCACAATTTTTTTTACAGTCCCCACAAATGACACCCTTTGGCGGGTGCCCTTTGCTATTCATCGCACGGTCTCTTAAGATGGGAGGAAAGAAAGTAAAGATGGAGAATAGAGGGGGACATGTGGCTCCTCTGAGATAACCCTCGTGTGTCAGAGGTCCTCTCTCTGGACAGAGAGCCTGATACTCACACCTTGAGGAGGAAATGACTCTGATAAATGTTGGGGAGTGAGGCTGGCACACCCACAGGACACGCTGCTTATTGCTTGTGCTGCTCCACAGCCCTTCGACTTGGCCAGCAAACAGTGGGAGAGCGCAGGGAAGCTGCCACCAAATGCAGAGAGGCTTGTGACACCGAGAGCAAAATTTAATCCCACTTTAGAGATGGGAGGTGGTGCACCAGTCCCAGTTCGGACCTGGCAAAGCATGGCCTTGCATCATCATGGGCTCCTGGCATGCAGCCAGGCTGCACAAAGGGGTTAGCCCAGGACTCACAGTCCCAGGAGGTCCCAAAGCAGGCTCAGAGGGGTGGTGGAAGGAAGGTACATGCTGTGCTTAGCCGGGGTGCATGTGCCATTTTGCACAGCGGAAAGCAGAGCGTGCGTGATGTCTGACCATGCATCACTGCAAATTCATGGTTTCTCGATTCTCCTTTGCTCAGGCTGACAGCCAGCTCGCTTGGTTTGGTCAAAGGAGGAGGAAGGAAAGGAGCAGACCACGGAGAAGCTGCTTGGCAGAAGCCCAGTCCCAAAGCATCACATTTTCCAGCGCCAGGGGTGGTGCGTGCCGCTCTCCCTGGCTGCTCGGGCGTCTGTAACGTGGAGCCTGGGGACCGGCTTCCTAGAGACCTCCAAGGGCATCTCTCCCAGAGTCTCTTCCCCCACGGTGACCCTCCATTTTTGCCTCTATCTCCTGGCAGTCCCCTTGGTCCTTCCCCCTGCTTGCTGCTGCTCTGCTGGCACCAGGGGGGCAGCTGAAGAGAGCTGGCAGGAGCCTGAGCACGAGTCTGAAAGCCGGAGAGAAATGGGAAAGATGCGGCATTAATTATGATGGCTTGGGACCAGCTGGAACCGTCGGGCTGAGTTAACTGAGGAGAAAACAGCTCACGGCTCAGGGACGAGGCAGCCCGGGGAGCTCGGCAGGGGACAGCAGATGAAAACCACCACCACGTGCCAGCCCCCTGCCCTTTTCTGGCCTCGGCCCTGGTGCATCGCCCCAGTGTCACCACGGACACAGCTCGGATAATGGGAAAACAGAGGGAGCCCACTGGCAGCAGTGTTTTCCTTTGAAGCCCTGCCATTACATGTGGGCTCCCAGGCTGGCAGGGTTTGAGCTGCCTTCTTGGCTAAATTGGGAAATTAATTACCCTGAGCTGCACCTCCAAGTGAATGATGGGCAGCATGCTTTCGGCGATGCCTGGTCTCGAGCAACTAAAGCAAGCTCAGCAAAGCAGCCTGGAGCCTTGTTTCTTGGCGAGCTGCAGGGCTGTGGCTTTCAGTAGGGAAACACTGTACATCAAGGTCCGAAATACCTGGAGCTCTTGGTAGCTGGGGAGCTGGGCTGGGGTAGTGGCAGATGCTCATCAGGTGGGCACTTCTGCTAGAGGTACCAGTTTGGTTATTTCGACTCTTTAAATGGAAATGGACAAAATCTATTAAAATAAACGGTACTGGTTTTATGCTTCTTGTTGCCTTTGCTTCAAGCTGTTGATTTACACTTAGTTTGCATTTATAGATTGCATTTTTGGAGTGTTTCCTTTTGGAGTTGTAAAAGGTCAGCCTAAAAAAATGCATTTTGAGTCTGGTTCAATTCCGTGACAAGGGATGGGTCCCCCTGTGAGTCAGGGAGCTTCAGAGTTAAGCAATAAACGGGTTGCTTTTATAGCCACTTTCAGATTTCCCCTTCTGCTGGAAATCTGTGTAAAGGTAAGGATGGTCCCAAGGCAGCACAGGCAGCAGGAGCCCCCCTATTTCACAGCCCCAGCAAACCTGGCTGTGCCTGCAATGCCATACACATATTTCATGGCTTTCTGCTTTGGTCTTTTTCCCAGTAAGCAATTGCATTAAAGGGCCTGATTTTTGTTTATTCCTCTGCAACCCGTGTGGTTGTTTACATGAAGGCAAAGGATATGAAAAAAGCTATCAAACCAGAACAGGGAAAAAAAGGGGAAAACTCCCTGGAGCTGCAGTTGGATGCACTGACTGCACCTGGTTGGGTTCAGGCATGTTTGCTTGCTCCTGAAGCTGTTGATCACCTGATGGTGGTAACATTTTCCTACAAATTATATGGGATTGGCTTTAAAGGGTTCTTTTTACTTCCACCAAGCAGAGAGTGTTTCCACGTAAATGGCTTATCTGGCCTGGAGCAGCACAAACCAAGGGGCACTACTGCTCCGCATGGGTAATTTTGCGGTGTATTTTTCCCCTGAAATGTTACTGCTTTAACAGGCAGCTGAGAGCACAGAGCCAAAATCCTTGCCTAGAATTGGGTGGCTTGTTTGTGTGCTTACCTAGGCAGCCCTCATCTGAGCTACTGGTGAGAATGCATCAAACTGGCGATGCATATACTCTGTTCTTGCTTTTTATGAGATAAGGATAAACTGAGCAGGAGCAGGGTAAGACTAGTGATGCTTGCCTTGGGAAAAACCACATAGGCATCAATAGGCTGGTATTATATACCTGCCACCCTTGTCTACACTACTACTATAGTAAGTGTAATCCACTGGCTAGAAATCTCCCTAGCCTGGGCCATAAGAAATGCTGTCTTTTTGGATGGGAACACGCTTAAATTAGGTCCTTGCTCAGGAAGGTGATGGCACCTAGAAGGGGAACATGCAATATAGAGAATGAAGCCAACTGCTCTTTGCTAGTTTTCTTTCTGTCTACCCAGGTGCACCCAAGCTTTGCAGCACACTTTAGGGGGGAAAAGGCTGCCCTGAGATTTCCACCAAAAATTCTGCACTGCAGGGAGTCTCAGGCAGCCCCACTGGTTTCTCAGCCCTTCATCTAACCTGGGAAAATGGTCTACATAAAACACTATTTAATCAGAAACCACCCTCTAACCCCTAAGAAATTGTTGAAAATTGTTTCAAAACTAGTTTTGAAAGGGAACCTAGCACTGGAATTTAGATTTTTCAATTAAAAAGCAATTGTCTCCCTAATAGAGCTTTTTGTTTGCTGAGGGAGGGAGGAAAAATTGTCAAAGAAAGAAAGAGTTTTTCACAGAAGCAGCTGGGATGTGAAACAGTGGTGTCTGGCTCCTTGGAGCTGTAGAAGTGATGTCTCCTTGTCCCCCTTCTCCGAGGAGACAGCATCTTGTAGGCATCAGCATTAACCAGAGGATGTCCTGCAGAGTCACCTCCTGACCAAAATTTAGCAACTGGGAGGCAGGAAAAGAACAAGAACCCAAAGCACCTGAAACCCTCACTCCCAGACAACATTCCCAAACTGAATCCTTCTTGCCCTCAAGCAAAATACATTTCAAATTACTCCTCTGAAGCACCATCATATTCCTGGGGAAGGAATTTGGAGGAATAAGAAGGAAGGAAAGAGATTTTTCACGACTGTCTGGCTCTGAAACTGAAAGGTATTCATGCATGGAGGAAAGCACTTTTCTCTGTCAGAAGGAAATGGGAAAAAAAGATGTTTATGAAATATGGAGGGCTGCACTCATCTTCATTGGGCTGCAAAAGCAATGCCATCAGGGGGTTCCTGGCCACGTCTGGAGACACACTGGTGTTTTCCCATGGAGCTCTCACCCCTGCCCCCGCCCCCCCTCGCCCAAAGTCCAGCTCAAATTTTCCATTTTCTGATGGCAAAATGGAAGATGGACTCTAGAGAAGAGGGAATAGAAAGAACAAAGTAATGGAGAATTATATAAATCCTTGAAACAGAGGAGCAGGATGGGGAAGAGGGCTTGTACAAACAGCAAATCTTGCAGTCCCTAGCTAAAATCGATGGCTTGAACCTACAGTCCTCCACTGGTCTCTCACC
Source organism: Buteo buteo (assembly GCF_964188355.1). Classification (NCBI taxonomy): domain Eukaryota; kingdom Metazoa; phylum Chordata; class Aves; order Accipitriformes; family Accipitridae; genus Buteo; species Buteo buteo. Next base: position 47,487,223 of record NC_134172.1, on the reverse strand, counting down.
TAAAAGATACAAGACTTTCCAATAAGTCACCCCAGATGGCAGTGCCCTATGCACCACCTCCCTGTCCTCCATGCTTCTTGCAGTAAGAATCCCATAAAAAACCAGGCGTACTTCATGAAAGTGTTGGCCAGATGGCCACCAGTCCCCCTACCCTGCTAGTCAGCTCAAGCAGCAGCCCGAGCCTTTGCTATCTAACCCAGGCCTGTCACAACTTGCCACCAACAAGACACGCAAGAACACCAGGATGTTGCGTGGTCCTTGCTGAGTCGCTACAGAAGTCTTTTTCCTTGAGCCATAAATTGGTGTTGGGGGGAGACATGTGGCTGGGTAAATAAAACAAGTATTAAAGCTTTCTCAAACGAGGAGAAATGGGCCACCACCCACCAAAAGGTGGGGGTGAAGGAGGTGAAGAGGCTGCCCAAGCCAACCTGCACAGCTCCACGCCATGCCCGTATGGTGGTAGCTATGTCAGGAAAAGCAAAATAGAGGGAGAGATGCCTCCAGCCAGCCCAGACCCGGTTGCGCCTGGGTGGGATGGAGACGCAGGGTGCTGTGGGGCAGGCAGCCACTGGCCCCCGCTCCTCTCTGCCTCCAGGCAGGTCCCCCTGCGGTGGGGGCAAGGGAGCTGCCAGGCAGCAGGCACAGCTCTGCGCTCCCCCAAGCCTGCGACGTGTATCTGCTGGGAAGGCGCTGTCACCCTCCAAGGAGCCCATGGGGACACTCCTGGCATAAACGGTCCTTGAATACAAGCAGACCTGGCCCCTGGGGCTCAAGGGCAGGGAAAGGCCTGTATTCAGCTCTGTTTTTTTCAGCATCGGTGAAATCACCCCAAAGCAAGAGAACCTTCGGAGTCCGCCAGCAGTTGCCGTCTCAGTACCTGTTCACGCATGGCAACAGGGACCCAGCAGGTTTTTGCCGGGTGGATTGAAGAAGCAGGAGGAACTGACTCATCATGGAAATGTCACACCAATAAATATGTCCCCAGGAAAATGCCGTGGGAAATCCACACGCAGTGAGAAAAACGACATTGCTGCTGGTGACAGTATGCCTGTGGACTGTCCCACCTCCATCCACCTTATCCCCACGCTGGCCAAGCTGGAGGAGGCGACCGCTATTGCTGGTGACCAGAATAACATCAAAGTAAGGAAGGACAAAGGAACAGGGAGTCTCTAGGACAGAGAAGAGAGATGCTAAACTGAGTGGGTTTGTCTGTGGATGCTACATTATGCATACAGGGACAGAGCTAACCCAGAAGGTAAATCAGGCAATTTGAGCGAGCCATTTGAATAAACACCAAACAAAGGGAAACTCAATTAAATTTTAAAGGCAACACATTTTCAAATGGCAGGACTAAGCAGCATTTCAAGGTGATGATATCTGCCAAGTTATTTCAAGCAAACAGGAGGCTATTCGGTTTATCTGCTTGAACGTGCCAACAATTAATTTCGTAATCAGCATGTTCTGAAAGGACTATTTGAGAGGGTGACAAGGAGGGCCAGGCCCTCAGTCAGTGTAAATTCGCACTGGCTTGCTGTGTCACAGCCAGCCCCGTGCTAGCGGAGGGTTTGGCTCAAGCCCCCTTAGGGGGGACATACTGGGGGAGGTGACTTCTCTTACATAAGGGCGGTGATGTGCCTCACACACATGCAGATGGTGATGCTTCTCGTACCACCCACAGCACAGATGGACTGTCAGTCATCACATTGAAAGTCATTCCAAGAGTGTGCCTACCCCAAGTCCAGTAGGGAAAAATTAAGTGCTCTTTTATCCACTAAACCTACCCTGCCTTACATTGCACAGACACCAGAAGCAAAAATACTCATAGAAATAAGTTTGGTATTTATATAGCTCAGCAGATGAGATACAGCAATAAAGATGCTGAAGTCACCCTTTTGTTTAATATAAATTAAATGACATTGTGCTTATAGAGTCCCTTTCACCCAGGGATCCTGGAAAGCAACAACCTCCTTGCTGCGCAGGTGGACCAACTTCTGCCCTAAAGAGGTTAAAGGCTCGGGTCAGAGCCCTTGCCAGCCCACCTGCAGTAAATGTGGCTCTGCCTCAGAGCCATCTACACCAACGGCCTATGGGGTCTTAAAATAAATCATTTCGTGTCTTAATTTAATCTGGGTCCTGTGAGGTACTCGTGTCTCAGGACAAGCCATCCAGAGATCCTGGAGTGGTGGACACGCAGAGCCTTAGAGACAGGGGCAAAAAGGTGGCCTGAAATGAAAAAAAAGAAAAAAAGAAAAAAAAAAAAAATCAATAGACAGCTTTGAAAAATATTCCAGTCATATGTTTACCTTGAGTAACGTATTTAGTTGTTAGGGACTGAGGTGATGAAGCCAAAAAAAGGCACTTTGCATTATTTCTCACCAAAATCTTCTAAGAAATGGTCTTGTTTCTCCTGCAAACGTATTTCCTAAGCTGCCTTTTAAAGGGTTTGTTTTTCCTTTACATTTTCCTTCCCTCCAGAGTAGCTCTTAAAAGTCCCAAGTTATTGCTGTTAAGAATTATTATTTCCTTAAGAAAAGGATCTATCCAAAAGAATCAGGGAAGGGGAGATGAAGGAGTCAGAAAAAAATCTCAATTTGAACTCTGCAAAACCAAATCTTTTTATTAAATATCTCCAGTCACTTTCTGAAGGTGTAAAATCCACACCAAGTGACCAGTCTGGATTGCAGCTGGTCCATCACTGCCTGCCCCTACCACCCACAGGCAGTGTGTGAGAACAAAGAAGCCAAAAGCTAGAGAAATCCTTAGGGCCAGTAAAAAAAAAGTGCAATAATTTTGCTAAGCAAAAGCTAGCCAGTAACAATTTACAGCAGGCATAGGTTTTTCTGGATGAGGTTTAGGATTCTGCATGCTTGTCAAGGGCTAAGTGCACTATGTAAGCGCTGGAGCATCTCTGGCTGGTGAGAAGATGATCGGCTGGCGGCCACCAAGGCACCCCACTGGTTGTGCAGAGGGAGATCAGGAGGAGCCGGGTTGCACCCATACGAGAACATCACTCACAGGGGACCAGCATCCTCACCGCTCCATGCCTGGCCAATAGCTCAGCGATGTCTTCATGCTGCACCCAGCCGAGGGAGCAAGCTCAGGACACCCACCTCTAAGCCACTCCCCATCACGTAGAGGACAATTCCTGCTTGGAACAAGGGTTTAAAAGCCATGCAGAGGATGCTGGTAGTCACTTGGCAGCACACAGGCTATCTCAAAAGGACTATTAAAATATACGTATAAAACAACAGAAAAAATAGGATTTCATTATTATTTCCCAGTGGTTTATGTTCCTGAGAAGCTGACAAACAAGCACTCTAGAAATTTTCTGATGTGAGCTCCCACAGGTCATCATGACAAATGCCACCTGCCAGGCTGCTTGGAACAAGACCCTCCAACCTCTCGATAGTCCTGGAGATGGTCTCACTTGGTGGCTTTTCAGCCCTCAGTTTGTGCTACTCTAACCTGCTCCCTGCTCTTCCAGCCTATACCTCCAGAGCAACTGGTCTTCCACTGTGTTGAGCAAGGGATGGTCTGTCTAAGACAAGTGCCATCAGTAAGTCTCAACTCTCCACAGCCCCGGTGGCAGCATGTCCTTCTTGAGAAACACACCCAAGCCAGATTGGAGTTGAGCCTCTTCAGAAATGTTTCTATTCTTGGATATGGTTTTTGAGGGTGAGTTTGGGCTACAAGCAATGGAAAATACCAGTAGCGTGAACTGCTCTGGCTCTATTAAAGTTACTATCACACTTAAGAAGTCCCGTCCCGTAGGGAACCGTATTATCATACAACCTGCAGCTCCTGCTCCGCCACCTCACCCGTGCAAGCTGGTAAATGCTCCATTCGGTCCTTCTTTGTCCTCGTACATGTCGGCAAGCAGCCCTCCCACAGCAGCTGGCTGCTCCTGGCGCTTTGGCTAATTAAAAGGAGATATGAAACTGCAGCCAGAGGAAATCCTCCTAGATGATCCATCTCTGTAAGCACGGCCAAGCCCGGCAGCAGTGAGTTCAAGACAAGCTTGCTATTAGCATCCTGCACTGCCCCCAGAGGGTTTTGGATTGAATCCTAGCTATTTCCCTTCTTCCAGGACAGTGGGGCCAGACAGCACCACAGAGCTCAATGTGTTTGGTCTGGGAGCAAAAACAAATGATGCAATGGTGGAAGATGCAAGTCTCTTGCACAACACAACTTGTCAAAAGGAGCCCCATAAGCTTGCCTGAGGAATAAGCTAATTTGGAAATACAGTAACCCAGCTCCAGCCCTGCCTTCCTACGCATGTGAGAGATGCAGCCTCAGCCCCTGTGCATGGAGAGCCTCCATTCGTTACAGGATGAAACTTTAAGCAATGTCAGGCAAGCGTTCCTTCTGATCAATTAAGAAGTGGCACTGACAGAGAGAAGTCCCACCGGGTTTTCTTGAAACGTGAAGGCTGGAGGCTGTGTGAGAGGATATTCGTGTGAAGCAAGGGAAACAAACAGCCCATGGGACAGGTGAGGATCGGGGGCGAAAAACAGAACAGGCCTGCAGAGTACTGATGCCAGCCATTAAAAGGAAAGAAAATTCACTATGGGAAGATGCTAGCACTCCAGAGTGGTTCTTGAGGTAGTATAAATCAGCATAACATTACTGTCCGCACTTTATGACAGCTACAGGCTGGGCCACATACTCTCAGTGCTGCGTGCTCCGGCAGAGGAGGAATTCAAGTATAGCAGTGAGGCGCCGGTATAGATATTGGTACCGGGCAGGTGCCAGAGGCAAATGGCAATATCACCGCCACAACTTCAGTGTTCAGCTATCTCAGAATTTGAAAAGGAAAAATCCTTTAATTCTGTTTCCACCTTGTAAAGTACTCATAGCACTGATGAGAAAGACAGAACCTGAACGCACATTTTTAGAAAGCACATTTGACTACCTTCTGGAAAAAGCGAGTCTCTGAATGCAAGAGGCTGCTTCATGCTACAGTTAAGAACAGAGAAACCCACATATATGATACTTCATTGCTCTGTAGCCAATTTTGTTGATTAGAATCATTAAGATACGAGAAGAAAATAGTTAATGTGGTGTAACCAATCTGCAAATGTTAGAAAATCTACAATCACATGAAACTAATTTTAAGTTAAATGGGATGGTCTACAAATTACGGGCAAAGGATTGCTACAAAAGGCACTGAGAAAGGCAGGCAGGAAAGCAACACACAGACCAATACCCCACCCATGATGAACAGTGGTTAGGAGAACACAAGCAGCTAACACAGTCGAAGAAAATTATTTCTGAGAACTGATGCAAAACGAATCCCGATTAAATTTCAGCCTTCTGAAGGGTCACTCGATGCCAGCTTCATAGGGTGCTTACGTCACCACCCTTGCAACAGCCAGCAGGATGATGGCCACTGGCCTCAGGGCTACCTTCAGCCCGAATGGATGTGGGAGTGCGAGACTGCTGCAAAACCCTTCTGTGAGTTGGAGCTATCCAGCCAGTGAGGTCCTGGGGAGCTACAGGTCCTGGTGGCTTCCCTGAACAGACTGCTCTCACGTCTGTCACCTGTTTATGAAGTTTTTCTCACCTCAGCTCTGACGTACATGGCATGCGATGTGCAGCCACGTGCAGACTTTGGGGCACAGCTCACTCGCTTCAGCAAGAAGCCCATTTTGCCCTAAGAAAACAACAGTGGGAGTATTCACGTGCCCCTTTAAAATATCAAGGCAAAAATTATTACTTGGCAAGGTTACAATGGCAAAGCAAACAGACTTTAGGATTGTCGTTCTGGGTTACCCCCCCCCTTTAAATCATAAACATGTTTGAAAACAAAGTGAGACATAATGAAAATGAATATATAGAAGTAGCACTTGCCTGAAGGTCCAATGTTGTACTGCGGTGTTTCACTCATTTTTCAACCCTCCTGTTTCTTGTCTGATTTGTACAGCAATGTTTTTCTCCCCCTCTCTCTAGAACTCATGTTATAATCCTGCCTTGAGATGCTCATCTATCAGCCCATCACTCAGAAAGCAAGCTATTTATCCTACTGTTCAAACATCCATCCAGACCTCAGGAGGATGGTGGGGATCGGGGAGGGAGAGAATACACTTTTCCTGTTGCATTAATGCTGGTTATAAACTACGGAGGATGCTAACATCTATCAGGGAAACATCTCACGCTCCTGCCCCTTTTTTCCTTTCTTCCCCAAGAGCTGTACTTTTGACACAGAGCTGTTTTTTAGAGATGACACCATTTAGGGTCTCCACCTAAAGGAGAACTGTGCAGGATCAGGTCCTAAGTAGTCAGTGTGTTACCCCAGCAATGAAGCCAGATTCTGATCTCGGGGAAAATGAGTGTAAGTCTAGAATAAACTACTCCCCTCACTGGAGCAACAGAGGTGTGAGTGCCATCAGCCCGACCCCTGCCAGGCACTCTGTCCAGCCCAATGCCATGGCACCCGCCTGCCTGTCCCCTGCCTGACTCTGCCTCCTCCCACCAACATCCAGGAAGACCTGTACCCAGAAAGCTTCCCTTTGCAACCACCTGCCTATCACTTAGCAAAGCACATACCTGTTAGCAGCTATTACCAACAGATTATTCTGATGCAACACCAAAAAAAGGATTTTCTTGAGTCGATTGCTGTAAGTGCAATCTCTCCCCCAGCACCTCTTCCAAACCACCCCCCTTCCTTTCCCACAGACCTGTACGTAACTCACAAAATGAAAACATCTTAAAACACAGTACATTATTTTATCCACTCCATCCTTTCTATCTCCTACCTGCTACTCCAGCCTTTTGCTATTGAGGTGCAGTAAAATCTGATTTTAAACATGAAGCTGACACTGTATGCTTATTCTCTTCAGCCAAAATATGAAAAATAAAAAGCTAGCCATATACACATTTTATCACAGCAATAGATAAATCTGTCACAATAACGATTTTGACATATAATAATAAGCAAAAAAAGATCGAGGACGTTTACAGCAGTTTAATGAAGGCTCTCGTACCAAATCTTGAACTCAAAGTTACAGTCAGAGTTATTGAAAAAAATAACTTACAATGAAAAGCTGATGAGAATTGCCCACCTAGCCATGGAATTAACTGCAGTTTAACGCTGTGCTTAAATACTCACCACACAATAGAAACAAATTTTAATCACGATCAAGGTACACACAATTCACTTCCATTCTGTTTTCAATTACATGTATTCAGAATGTAATTTAACCTCTGGAAGTTACTCTGAAGAACACAGAGGTTTGGGTTTTTTTTAAACACTCACTGGAAATAAATACCATTTAAAGAATACACATGGAGTGCAGTAAAATGGACACTTAGGCACTGGTACAGTCTAGTCCTCTTCAGCCCTCTACAAACTACAAGACAAGAAGTTTTAACCACAGATGGAGTGGAGAGCAGGGCAGAGCTGTACAGATAGCGCAACAGGTTATGTACTACACAAGAGCACGTCTGCAAAAGGTCCCAGGAGATTTTTGTTGAAGATGCAGCGTATCCACACCAGGTATATTGTGAAGGGCTTAATGTTTTCTGAGAAGGTGTGATTCTGATGGGACAATATATAAGGCATGTAAGTGTTTTCTCCTTGCTCTTGTATCCACACTTCATACTTCACTTCTCTGACCTTGAGATACTTCAGGTTCCAGGGGATCTGCCAGGACACAGCAAGTTTAGCTTCGCTCGTGCCCTGGACAGAGGCTTGACACTTGGCATCCCTCACTTTGCCAGGGTAGAGGCTGCCAGACCACTTCTGCTTCTTGGGTCCAGGCTTAGACTTCACAGTCTGCCTGATCACATGGATGAGAGAAGGGATGTTCACCTTCGTGTCCTGGTAGGCACGGAACAGCCACTCAGGGTTGCGGCAGCAGAGGTGCCGCGGCACCTCTGTGCTCTTAATGATGCGCTCTTGCTCAGTTTTGTCCAGATGAGCAATCCCACCCTGATCCCAAGGTCTGTCTGGGTAGGTAATGGTGTCTTCCCTGTCAGTGTTCTGCCAGGCAATGTACTGCAGGTCCATGCCAGGAAGGGTTGCCAGGGTTTTGTAAGGGGTATAGTGTTCAGGGTTGATAGCATAAGGAAAGAGCTCCACCACTGTGGCACCTCTTGGCAGGAAGAGAGACATGACTAATTGGGCCCCATGCATGCTGACCAGCATGGACGCATTGCTGATCAACCGGACGATGTCAGAAAATGAATGCTCCTCCAGAGAGACGGTAATGGTTTTCATCTGAAACTCCTGAGCGAGAGCCAGGATTAGTTCTGCCTCATTTAGGATAAGTCTGTTGATTGTTCGACTGAACACTACGATGTACTCCTCACTGGAGCTTTCCTCCAAGCTGACGTTCAGCTTCTGCATCATGAATTTGGTGAACTGTCTGATCTCATTACCAGAAACCAAGATGTTAGCCTTTGGTCCTTGTGGCTGGACAAATCCATACTGGTACCAGGTGGTGATTTTGGACAGTCCCACATACGATTTGGTAAAGCAGAGGAGCCTGCCCAGGGTTTTAAGCTGCTCCCTGAGGAGTGGCTGCTTGTTACTCAGTAACTTGTAGAGGTCAAAGTGAACACCTTCACTCCACCCTTCCATGAAGAAGAGCCGTGCCTCCAGATCTAAATCAGAGAACTGCTGCATGGTGTAATAAATAGGGAGGAGGTCGTCATGAAAGACGTGCATCAGGTTGTCTGGGTTGAACCTGTTAGCGATCAGCGCCACATCAGGCACGAAGACCGGCTTTGGCATAAATTTCAGTGCAGCAGCTGGCAGCTCCACAAAGTTGAAGTACTGGGTGTTGTGATCTTCCACCGAGGAGAGGTCGAGCAGAGCTGGCTGGAACCTCCGGGAGCCCAGGTTGGGCAGCATGACCGAGGAGTTGCTGTGAAAGTAGACAAACTCCTCAGCCTCAGTAGAGTAGCAGAGGGACTCAAAGCGGCAGATGCGGTCGGTGTGCATCCTGCCAGTGCACACCATCCTGGTACCGTCCTCCACCAGTGCCTGGAGAGCTGCATGGTAGTCAATCTGAACCTGAGAGAGTTCCTGAGACTGACGTGTGAGGACCAACTCCTCTTCAACCATGAAGACATGCTCTCGCAGTTTGATGTATTTCCACAGCACAGCAGCGAGGACAGACACGAGCAGGGCATTAAACACAGCTGCTATGTTCATTCTGTAGTTAGATCCTAGCAAGATGACAGGTGGGGAATCCAATGGAGAAGGAACACATCATTAACACTCCTTGACATGGTGAGGGCAAAGACCTGTGGAAAATAAAACAAGAAAGGAACCATTTAAACATCAGGTTTACAGCTCCACCATAAATCACATTTTATGGACTATTCAAGAGAGTTTAGGCTTTTTTCAGTAATTTTTCTCCCCTTTCAGGGAATGAGGGAAAAGAAGAAAAGAGTGCCAAAGCACTACCCAAAACTGTAAAAAAAATAAAGCAAACAGAACTGGGAGCTGATCTACAGAAAGGCTTCCTCTCTCATTTTCGTTTCTGCCCTTTTGGAGAAGTAAGAGATTGAGGATGAGCTCTATGAAGCTTTGTCAGAAAAATGGTATGTTCACTGGGACTTTGGCTCACTTTGCTTTTTGCAGACCACTCCAACAGTGAGAGGAAAGAGAGCACTGAAATCACTGGGCCACTTGCACAGCGCTTGGGACACCTTGCTCCTTCTCTTGATCTGCCGTAGGCCTTTTGCATGGCTGCGAGTACCCAACTCTGCCTCTCGCCTTTACTGTGCGGGTAACAATACTACAAGGAGTATTGCCAAGTATAGATTTTGCTACACTCCGTTCCAATGTGAAATGTGAACTGGTGAACATAACATTCAATTCAATTTTATTCAGGGGGTTGGGAGAGGACTTGCAGGTCCAGGGACTGCCCTGTAGTCTCTCAGTTGTTTCTTTGGCTGCAATCCAGGATCAAAGGCTAGGAGCTGCCATTGTCTTCCAAAAGAAACATTGGCATGGGAGAGAGGAGAGCTCCGCTCTTTATGCGAGGAACTGATGTTTCATTAAAGCAATCAAACCTTCATTAGTGAGAGTCTGACTTGCACCAGCACAGCCAACCCTTATACAAATGAGAAGGTAATACATTTGAAGTGTTTCCAGTGTTGGTGTTTTCCCAGCCCAACCTGAGAATCTTTTCTGTGCTGCTCCAAGGCCTCCCTGTTTCTTTTTCTGTTATGGGAGAAATACTGCCACTGTTTTCTTTCTATGTAGAAACACTACTGGCTTATATCAGAGTATCGATTCTATTTTCAACTGTGAACTTCAACTGAGATATTGATTCACCTACAGTATTTATGGGCTCCAATTTTCATTAGGCATCAAGGTTCACTGCTAGTCAGTCAGTAAATAATCGCAGCCCTGACTCATGGGGAACTTTAGGAAGGGAAGTTTCTGATTAGTATATACCTGATTAGACTGTTTCTAGGTGCAGTTTTTAAAGGTAGCAATTTAAACTCCCTTTGACGTGTTTGCAGGGAGGGAAAAAAAAGCAATGTCTCAAGCACATGCTCCAACATCCCAAGCAATAGTCCCTTAGCATTTTAACCCAGAGATGCTTGTTCTTATATGGCAGACTGGAAGAAGACAGCAAGGCATATTTAGGACCAATGCAAGCACCTCCTCTACCGCCAAGGGAATTCTTTTGAAAAAGAGATATTGCAGCCTGAAAGCTTGACCCTGCAATCTGGTTCATGCAGCTTAGAATTGAATGGAGAATCATTCATGGAATTCAATTAAATTAGAAGGGATCCGTACAGTTTGTGAGGTCCCAACAGCCTGTGGGATCCCTGTCTTAGGAAGAACTGAAGGTACGTGGGAGACTGAATAATGCCAAAGAAATGAGTGCTAGCTGTAAGCCACACAGATTCAAGAGGTGGTCTCTGGGGATCTGAGCAACAAATTCATATAAATTTTGGAGCAGCTCTAGCTACTCAAATGAAACAGAAATGAAGTCCACCTCCTTTGGCAAGTGGTCTGAAAAACTGCCTCATTTAGCAACTCCCTAAAAGCAAGCAGCAAATTAAAAAGGTGTTGGCTTTGATTTCAACCATGGAAAAGGAAATGGGAAGGGACCCAGAATGGTCGTCTAATTACTAGGGATCAGCTCTCCCTAAACTACTCCCAAAAGATGCTTATCTATCTCATTCTTAATACTCATTCATCTCTTCAGCCAGTCTCTTGCAATAAAGGCACGAAGGACTGTGATAAAACTCTTTCCTAACACTCAGCCTTTGTTTCCACCACAGCAATTTAAACCTGGTCTTGTTGCAGGTGCCACAAATATCCTGCACAGACAAATGATGGCTGTCACATCGCCTCTCAATCTTTCCTTGATGACTGCTGCTCCTGATGGCTTTGCAACTCTCAACCATGGCTGTTCCATGGACAGCCTTGAATGGAAACCTACTGGGTACAGTGGTATATCACTCAGGCTCTGCTAATGCAACCAAACCAGTTTTCAGGAAAATAAATTTTTGATGGGGATGGATCTTAAGTCATTTTGTTGGTGCCAGACTTCCAAACCTCCATTTTACTTCTTCACTATCTTTGAAAGATGTCTAAGGATATCATCCAACTCTCCATGTAACTTCTCCACTACAGACCTCTCAGCTTGCGAGCACAGCTTTAAATGACTTCAGCAGCATCACCAAGGAGAGGACTGAGCCCGAGCAGCTATGTGCAAAGCCTGCTAGTCAGTATGTGAAGGAGACCTTTAACAATCAAGTCCTCTGCTACAAGCACACACTTCAAATGAAGGCCAGTCTGTGGGCACTGTGAAAGTTTACTGCTGGTCAGAAGAACAAAGCACCTACAAGTTCAGCGGAGTCAATGAACATTGCAAGAACTTGGCAGAGGGGAAAAACCACATGGCCTCTTTATTATTCCAGTATGGCGGGGAGAGGGCCTACGTGTGGGTGTTTCAAAGGCATTAGAAGCCAGCAGTCCCTAAAAACACCACCGATACCACCTGCATTTCACAGGCATCTCAGTGGTGGAGAGCTCTGCCAACCATTACAAACCCCTTGAGCCGAACAGGCCTCCTTAGAAACAGCCTGTTCTAATGTTTCACCCCTGACTGATTTGTTCTCTCCCTTCCAGCCCCAAGGGAAGGGCATAAGAGGTACTTCAGAGATGCAGCCTGATGGATGCAGCCAATGTTCAGAGGTTAGCAATTTTCATTTCAGACTCTGCTACAGCAATACCCACTAAATGGCTACAAATGAACAACTCAGCTTTCTAATAAAAATCACCTGCAAGGCCCTCCTCCATCTCTTCCCTCACTGCAGCTCTTTCACTTCCCTGCACTTAGCTGAAGTGAGTGCATGTGCTTTAGCCAACCAGGTGTCAGGAATGAATGTTAAAAGCTAGCAATGCTGAAGGAATCCATTCCTGTTCCTTACTGCCAGTTCATAAATCCTGGTTCATGCTGCTTGGCTGAAAGCTGCTTTTGATGGAAGTGAACAAGGGGATGTGGACAGGAAGAGGTGTCGCAGGCAGAACTGAAAGGAAAATTTCACAGGTACTCAGAGAACTATCTTAATTCTTTGCCTGTTTTCCCACATTTTATCATCCACCTTTTTTTTAATCTGACACTTTCAGTGAACACAGACCTTAGAGAACAAAAATCTTCGGTCCTTCAGAGAGTGACAGAACATAAATAGTAACAAAACATCCTGCTGTTTGCTTTTACATACCCAGGAGGGGCTGCACCAAGGGGGTAAAGGCAAGCAATCACTCTCCACGTCTCCTGGTTCCTCAGTCCCCCAAGCTGAGATCAGTCATTAAGTCTTGTCAGCAGCAGTAGTCCTGGGATGGGAAACTTTCCCAGGAGGCAACAGGTAACTCTGAAACAGGTGAAAGCATTTAATCTTCCACCTGAAAAAATCTGCTTCACAGTAAATTAAACTTTCATTACTAAATGTCCCTCACAAAATGGGTCTAGAGCTGCCACTCCCCTCCCACAGTGTCACAGGAGAACATCTTAAGAACTGAAAAGCACTTGCAGAAGTAGCAGGCCAGACACACTGCTACCTTCCTTAAGAGCAGAGTCCTCTGTGCTCTTCCTTTCCACATATAGGTCAGCATCCGGCTGTTCACACCCCCAGTTGCCCACAGACTTATCTCCTCGCCATCCCTACCACACTCATCCACCCTCTCACTTCCCAGTGACACTAGGATAATGACTGCTTTGCTCCACATGAGCAATGCGTCCCAGTTACCAAGGAAATTGCATGGACTGACTTTTTTTACTCTCTGCTTTGAAATGCTAAAGCACCATCCTTCAGCAACAGAAGATGCAACAGCTGATAGACTAGAGCCTGGCCAGAAGAGACATGCAAGTAAAAGCAGCACTGAGCTTCTCACTGCCAAGCTGGCAGAGGTCAATGATGCCCCATAGGAGGGGACGGGATGCGTCCTTGAGGATTCCTGACAGGAGTGGGCTGCAGGGGAGGAGCTGGAGTGAGAGAGGGAGACAGAAGCAGCAGATTTCCTTAGCAGGGATGCTGACAGAGCGCTGGGGCAGCTGACTTACAGTGCCACAGAGTCAAAGATAGGAAGCTCAACAAACACACTGGCATAGGGGCAGCTCAAGACTTTGCAATAGAAATAAAAGCATATCCTGAGGTTTGCAGCTCAGCCTCAATGGATGCCTCTCCAGAGGCTAAGAGCCTGTGGGAGGGACTCTATTTTTGGTCAGGTCATCTTTGCTCTTTTTCCAAGAGATCACAGGCATGAAGAGCTTACCCCATTCTCTTCCTCCAGTCCCCCTTCACTTAGCAAAAGGGTCACAGCTTCATCCTCTCAGCCCAGCTACTACTGGTTCTCTAACTAGCACTGAGCAGGTAAAGCCTTCAGGAGCATGCATCTGGCACCTCTGGCAGAGACCTCGAGCACCTTGCAGGTCCATAGTACTCCCATGGAAGTCTGGACACAGTAGCACCTTCTGCCTGTTAGCTGCCACTCATCTGATGTTTTAAACATCCTCAGGAAGTGGGAAAGCAACAGGAAGCATAGATGGAGACACTGTTCTTCACTTTTTAACATGTCAAGGAGATCAGAGTGGATGGGATGGGAGAGATGAATTTCTACTAATAGGCAGTTAGCATAAAGGACTGTTTGGATTCATTTAAGAGACGAGTTCTGTTGTTTTTTTTAATTGTGAAGCTAGGGTAGGATGAATCACTACTTTAAAGCTATTAATATGATGGACAGTGTTTTAAATCTCTTATCCATTTTAAAAGTTACAATCTAGGTAGGAAATTGGGAGAAAAGCTACAAAGCCTACACGATAAAAAGCAAACAAAAACAAAAAGACATAAACATACACTATGAAGACCCCCAAAGGAAAAAACCAAGAGCTTCATTAGGGAGAACAAGGGTCACCAGGATGAACAGCATGTCTAAAGGGGGACCACCTAGTCCTGCAGCTATTAACAAAATGACAAGTGCTGTTTTTGTCTACTTAGGCCTTGCCAAGCTTTTGTTACCAACTGCCCAAGCACTTCCCAAGCCAATGCTCAGTTTTCCAGAGCTACAACAGGCTAAAAAACCTCACAAAATGGAAAAAAAGCATGAAGGACACACATTTCCAGACAGCATCACCATTCTGTGCACAGAGAGAAATGCCTCTACATGGAGGCCAACTTGGGTTTGGCCCAGCTGACCAGCTCCCATGCAGGGCCTGCCAGTCATGGCAGCAGTGTCCAAGCAGAACCGTCTCCACAGTTCCCAGAAATGTGGTGCAACTGGAAGTGGTCTGGGGCTGCTCCTGCCACAGGAAAGGGAAAGAGTTGGGGTAGAGCACCATGGGCCGGAAATGGTCAGGGGACCCTGACCCTTCTTGTTACAGCAACACAGTGGGAGCAGATATTCCCTCCTCAGGGACATTTTCCCCATTATCACTCCCCACCCCTGGCTCCATCTCTTGCTAGACAGGCTTTCCAGGACCAGTACAGGAAAAGAAAACAGTACAAACATGGCGTTTCACATTCCCCCTGCAAAATGTCTTCTGTTCTTTCTCCCATCTCTGATGCAAGAGGCTTAGCTAGGGATGCAGTATATGTAATACATGCAGTTTTAAATACCTACTTCATTCATGCTCAAAGCAGAAGTTGCTAGAAGGCAACTTTCCCGATTGGAAGGATGGGGAGTTAGGATTTGGCAGCCAAGAATTCGCTTTTATTCCCATCTCTGTCACAGATTCCCACAGAACTACAAGCAAGTCAATCCCAACAACCCAAAAGGCTGTTATCTTATTCACTGTATTTATTTAATGAGATACATATATCTTTCACAGTACATATGACATTAAAGAAAGGATGGTAGACTGAATGATTGATATGCTGGAACATTTTCTCTGTAAAAAGCAGCCAAGTGTAGAAGTGCTGACTTTTTAAACAGGGAAAGAGCAGATTCTCGAAGGGAGCAAACCCAGCAGTTAAAGATATAAATATCATTAGTGAAGCCTGATACAAAGAAGGGATACAAAAAATAAGAACACCCTAACTCTGTAGTTTCAAGTAAAATTTTAAAAATAGAACTTTATTCAGAAAAAATAAAATAAAAATATAACTATATTTAAAAAAAAAAGTCTCACAGAAACCTTAGGTATCTATACAGAGTTGTGATCAAAATTAGGTTTATCTTCAGTTTTTATGGTTTAGCATAAGTGAGGAATAGAAAGCAAAACTGTAAATCTTTCTATACAAGACTGCAACCAAGGAGACTGAGGCTCTGTGCAACGGTCCCTACTGCAAACATACCATCAGTATGAACAGGAGAATATTGGTGGCTACTGGACACCTTCCAGTTGTGCTTATGAATAGAAAATCTAAGTTTTCTTCCATTTAATTTCAGAGTCTGTGAGAGGTGGGACGGGAAGAGATCCAACCTGACTTTCACGTTGACTAGCAGCCACTGATTTAGTATTTGTTGATACTGCTGACTTGATCTACAAAAGAACAGGTTAAAAAAAAAATTCCAACACTAAGCAGTCAATGCATATAAGCAAGCCACGAAACTGAGCTAAAAGTATGAAACTAAAAACAATACTTCTTGGGCTTTTAAGGTCCACATTTCCAAGATCTCTTCTCTATCCAGAATGATATGGAGTATGAAATCCTTTACTCAAACAAAAACTAATCCTGATCTCCAGAAAATTCCCCTAAATAAGATGCACTTCTGATAAACAAGCTTGAGGTGGGAGATGTAAGAAAAATGAGTTGAAAAAGGAAAAAAAAAAAAAAAAAAAAAAGAGTATTTCACTCAACCCTCAAGTCTTCACCTTCTGACAGTCACAAGCCTAGACATGAAAACCCAGGGTACTCAAAATATTCATGGCTAGACAGAGGGGGAAGCTTAACAGACAGAGTTCATTCCAGCCGTTCTTTGTTCACCTGAGTATCCCATCGAAACTTATAATGTTATATTGGCATTAACAGCACTGTCATACGAGTAAAAAACCTCCTTTTGCCTGGTCTCTTCCTTTTAGTGTGTAAGCAAGGTACCTTTGTCAGAAACAAAAATGTGTCAGAGAGCAGCAGGTTTATCTTACTTCAGTGATCTACCTAAAGCAAAGACCGAATGGGGGTGGCTGAAGGGAAAATTTACTAATGCTGCAAAAGTGAATTTAAAAGAATATAATGCGAAATCCCAAAGTACTGAACAAGATGAGCTTCAGCCACTCCAACTGTGCCTTTGGGCTTTAGCTGCCATTTGTTATTCTCTGTATTTTATCTATCCTTTATTTCTCTGTTCTCCAACGGGAAGAGTACCTGTGTTATTTGGATACTGGGACTGGTGCTTAGCAGCATTTACAGCCCAAGCTCTCCTTGCTTCCCATCAGCATGGTGCCTAAGACTGCTCCTGTGTGCTGCAAATTCTAAGCAGGAGCCGAAATTGTTCGGAGCACAGTGCAGCCAATAAGAACAGTGAAAATCCTTGGTTACCACTAGCTCTACATTAGCATGTTTTTAGGGGAGGGTGAAAAAAAAAAAAGTAATCCCAAATCAGCACCTGTCCAGTAAGAAATACATTTCTGAAAACCTACAGAATTTAGTCCAGATCAAAGATGTTTTCCCCATGAGACTTTTGTTTAAAAATGATAAAGCAAACCACCAGTCAAAGAAAGAGGGACTACAAAGACCTGGGATTACAAATGAACTACTGACCTCCTTCCCACACATGTACAGCCATAGAGGAGAGATTCATTGTGAAGTTGCGGGGTGGGGTGGGGGGAGCAAGAAGATAATATCAAAAAACATGCTAATCCCCCCTCCCCTGAAAGTACACCGCAGCCAGGAGTGCCAACAAAACTGAATTCAGAGCCTTATGTCTATGTGATCAGCACAGCAAACAGAGCACAGTTACAATAACACCCAGCAAAGAAACATAGTAATTCAGAGCATCTGCAACCTCTTTAATCTTGGAAGTACTATCACTGGTAGATTAGTGTTTCAGCACATGCACGCATACCTGGTGTTGTTAAATAACAGGAAATGCTATCCGGTGCCTCTCTTTCACAGAAGAAAGGAAAAAAAAAAAAAAGACACCTTAAAGCTATGGTTTGCAGGGGAACAAACACTCTCCAGTCCTCTTCTTTCCCCACCACCACAAAGAAAAAGAAAAAATCGTATCTAACAGCTCTCAGCACAGTAACCCATGCACCATCTGCAGACTAAACTACCTTTCTCCCCCAGGTCTGAGCATGCTCTGTCTGTCGGCAGTGTCCTATCGCTCCAGCTGGCTCACCTCAATTTGTTAGCCTCCCAGAGGTCAGCCTTGCATGCAGGATGATTTGCTGCAGTATTCCTGCAAATCCCCAACGGGCGGCCACACTGAAACAAACACCATCGTGCTGTTTCACAAAGCTAAGCATGTCTTGGGAGACAGGCGGTAAACTGGTTTGGGGGGGCGACACATTTTAGAAATCCTGCTTTTGAGTATCATTGCTACTGCCACTACTACTCTGAACATTTCACACAAAAGAACAAAACAATAGGAGAGAAAGGAAAAAAATGCCCCTTGCTGGAGGACATGAAAGCCATTCGGCATGCCTCCTAGCAATTCCCTTGGCACCTGGGAAGCAATTTCCCAGCTGTGATGGTCAGCAAATGGCTTAGTATTGAACAAGGCTGTGAGTGCCCTCCTTCAGTGATCTGGGGAACAGTATTTTCAAAATGAAGTTATCTTTTACTGTGAAAATAAGTAATTCCTAAATACAAAGGCACAAAAATGAGCCAGGACCTTATAAGAGAGTCTCTTCCTGCATACAAGCTGCAGGTTGTGGAGGCGAAAGTGTCTTATACCAACCTTCTCAGCAGAGCTTGAACCTGTGGGGACTGAGCAGCTTCTTGAAGATGGCAAACCAGGCGGTACTGGCTGGGAACTTTGCAAGTCCTAATCCTGCAACTGGATCTACATGTGGGATCAGAAGAGCAGCCCAGTTCTGCTGACGGCACTCACCAAAAGGCTCATGGCAGGGCAGGAAGTCACACCACTGAACACAGTTATTAGGAGTGAGATCCCAGCCCTATAGGAACATATTTGTAGATAGATCACAAGCAAACATATAATGCTCGCTGCAAATGTGTTGTCTGTATATTTGCAGGATTCATATTATTGATTATCTGGGAGGCTTTTTCCCTTTAAGTCAGACTTAACAGGTGAAATAAGAATGATGAAGAGGAGGAAATGTCCTCTAACACCCACATGTACGCACATGGCTATACACTTAGAATAGACTATTTCAGTTGGAAGGGACCTACAATGACCATCTAGTCCAACTGTCACACAGATATTCTCACATAAAGAGCAACCATTTTATATAAGAACACAGAGAAAAGAATCCCTAGGTTTTTGCTCATGGCAGGAATTATCCTTACTGCCAAAATGAAAAAGTTCAAACGGCTCTGCATTAAAAAATGCAATTCGGTAAGATACAGGGTATTCAAAACTCTCTTCTAGGAAAGTCTGGCAGCTACAAGGGTTAGCATGTTACCTAAACTCTCTCTCTAAATATGCATCGCAAACTGGTGTCTCCAGCTTCTTACCTTCCCCAAATCATGCTGGAAGTCATATGAGGGAGGGGATAAATGGATTTACAGCATCTGTGGTGGTTCACTGCACTATGGAGTCATGCTGCCTGGGCTGGTTACTGTTGATCAAGTCTGCAGTCACTCTGTCCATGAACAACCCCTGTTTACTGTATGACCCCAGCCCTGAGAAACCTTCTGTTTCCATGCAAGAAGGCAAAGCAGCCCTGCCAAATCAATCTGTGGCAAGTGACAGGCTGAAACATTTGCAGGGCAGTGAGGGGTGATACGTTTTGAATCACAGTAGCAATAGAGCACAATACCAAGTACTGCAATACCCTACAACTTTTGGGGCAAGGGTCCACCAGTGTTTCAAGTTATTACAGGTGACAGGTCCCTCATTCACCAAGTACCCTGACCTTACTGAAGTCAGGACTCCACCCTAGGGGAGGCCACTTCATGCAGACAACCTGCAATCAAGGACTTGGGTATCTTCTCCTCTTCCATCCCAGCCCATAGATTGACTGCCTCAGAACAAGCATGTCCCTCATCCAGCTTCTCCTACCTGATGCAGCAGAGGCAGCGCTTTCTCCAATATAAGACGAAAACAGGGTAGTCCTGAGGTAGAGATCTGGTGAAACTGGGAGGCACAAAGCAGCCCCAGGAATATCACAACTTGTTCTGTGCAGGACACAAGACCCCCAGCCTGAATACAGCCACCATCAGAGCTGAGAAATGTGGGTGTCATTCAGCATCACACATGCTTAGAAACACAGTAATACCATGGAATTTATAGCCTTGGGTTTCTGACTGCCAGTTAAAAGCCAAATACAGAAGAAAAATAAGCTGAAAGAAACAAAGAATAAACCCAAATAACATTCTGCAAAATTGACAAAAGGTTCTTGACAACACTAGACCTTCAAAAATAAGCCTGCCAACATGATGAATAAATACAACTGTTGTATCTACTAAACTAGGGCATCACAGAAATAAAACAGATATTTTCTCTCTCCTGCTCTGGAGTGCTGCTTTTACACCTCTGCCTTCTTGGTACAGAACAAGCAAAATAGTTCTGGCCCACTTGGAAACATTAAAAAGCACTAGGATTGACAGGACAAGGTGACATCCACCTCAGTACCCTCCTTTCCAGGCCTGTGCCACCTCTTCCCACCAATTCAAGGT